>NC_090845.1:50670365-50995891 GCF_028021215.1 Eschrichtius robustus | reverse complement strand
TCAAGACTATTTTGGTAATTTGGTTTCCCTTGAGATTCCATATGAATTTTAGCATGAAATTTTCTATTTCCAGAAAGAACAGCATTAGGATTTTGATAGGGTTTACAATGAAGTCATAGATTGCATTAGATAGTAATGTTATCTTTACAATATTATGTCTTCCAGTCCATGAACACAGGATATCCTTCTATATATTGGAATCTTCTTTAATGTTTTTCAGCAATGTTTTATAGTTTTCAGTGTATAAGTCTTTTGCCTCCCTGGTTAAATTTATTTTTATGTTTTTTATTCTTTTTGATTTTTTTTCAATGGAATAGTTTCCTTAATTTCCTTTTCAGATTATTCATTGTTAGTGTGTAGAAATGCAATAATTTTTGTTTGTTGATTTTGTGGCCTGTAATTCTCCTAAATCCATTTGTTAGTTGTAACAATTTTTTAAATTTGTTTTTGTGGAGCCATTAGGGTTTTCTCCATATAAGTAATACAAGTGTGTGAAAAGAGACACTTTTACTTCTTCCTTTCAAATTTGGATGACTTTTATTTCTTTTGCTTGCCCAATTGCTCTGGCTAAGACTTCCAGTACTATGTTGAATAGAAGTGGTGAAAGCAGATATCCTTGTCTTGTTCTTTATCTTAGAGGGAAAATTTCAGTCCTTCACTATGGAGTATGATGTTAGCTGTGAGCTTTTTGTGTATGGCTTTTATTATGTTGAGGCATTTTCCTTCCATATTTAGTTTGTTAAGTATTTGGGTTTTGTTTATTTTCTCTAATATTTTTCTATTCTCTATTTTGTCTCTGCTATAATCTTTATTGTTTCCTTTCTTTTTCTAGCTTTGAGTTTAGCTTGTTCTTCTTTATTTCCTTAAGGTGTAAATGTTGATCATTAATTTGAGATTATTATTCTATTTTATATAAACATTTACAGCTGCACATTCCCCTCTTAGACTGCTTTTGCTCTATCCCATGGGTTTTGGTATGTTGTGCTTTTGTTTTCATTTGTTTCAATATATTTTTAAAATTCCCTTGTGATTTCTTTTTTGACCCATTGATTGGTTTTATTTATTTATTTGTTTGTTTATTTGTTTGTTTGTTTTTGGCTGTGTTGGTTCTTCATTGCTGTGTACAGGCTTTTCTCTAGTTGTGGTGAGTGGGGGCTACTCTTTGTTGTGGTGCATGGGCTTCTCATTGCGGTGGCTTCTCTTGTTCTGGAGCACGGACTCTATATGTGTGGGCTTCAGTAGTTGTGGCATGCAGGCTCAGTAGTTGTGGCTCATGAGCTCTAGGGCACAGGCTCAGTAGTTGTGGCGCACAGGCTTAGTTGCTCCGCAGCATGTGGGATCTTCCTGGACTAGGGCTCAAACCCGTGTCCCCTGCATTGGCAGGCAGATTCTTAACCACTGCGCCACCAGGGAAGTCCCCATTGATTGTTTAAGAATGTATTAATTTCTACTTATTGTGGAGTTTTTCAGTTTTCCTTCTGCTACTGATTTCTAGTTGCAATCCCTTGTAATCTCAAAAGACACTTTGTATGAGGTTAATCTTTTTAAATTCATTAAGACTAGTTCTGTGGCCTAACATATGGTCTATTCTGGAGACTGTTCCATGGATACTTGAAAAAAAATGTGTCCTGTCCTATCATTGGGTGGAATGGTCTGTATTGTTCATCCATCTTTATACATTAAAAGAATGTCCACTGTTTTCTTTGAAAAGTTAATTCATTTTGTTTTTTGATATTTCACTAAATTTCTTATGGATTGACATTATTATTTTGTTTTGCATTCTGAAGAAAACAGCAAGTTGCCATTTCAGTTGGCAACTGACCTTTTATTTTTGAAAATTATCAGTAATAAATTAACCACAGCCATTTCAAGTTTTTTGTCATCTACAAAAGTTTTTGTATTATTCTGTTGCTTCACCAAAAATGTTTCCAGTCAGATGAGTATTTTATCTTTAATAAAGAAAATCTGTCTCAGAACACAGGCTTATGATAGCATTGCTTATGTAACTTTGACACTATTCCAGAGGATGTCAGGATTTCCAGAATTCTAGTAGAGAATCAGATGGGTTCATGAGAATGCTAAACCCAAGATCAATCAGAAGAATAATCTACTGCATTGGACTCAATTAACATTGGGATGAGGAATAATTTTGGATTTTGTTTGGAATATTGTTGATATTTAATGTTCTATCTTCTGGATATATAAGAAACTCCTTTCCCTTTTCTTTTTATAACCCATAGCAATTCATTAGACTATACTTTTATAAACAGAAATAAAACATTTGTAAGTGATATCTTTTTCTTTCTGCCTAACTCCTCCAGAATTTGAAAATTATTATTGACTAGTCTTATTTTCATGGCAATATAATTATGTACATTATATATATTATATATATAATATGTATATATTATGTATATTATGTATAATATATATATATATATATATATATATATATATATATATATATATATATATATATATATATATATTATGTTCAAGAAGAACCTGTCTTCCTTGTAACTAGTATATAATTGGAAACAGTGGTTATGTAACCAAGACATTGACTAGAATGCCATATTTGAGAATGATGTTTATATAATCAGAGATGATCAAATACTTATAGGAATCTAAGGTTGACTTTATTGAGCCAATTCTTACAAAGCTCTCTTTGGAAAACTGGCCTGGCATCTGGTTTACATGGTTCCCTGCTTTTCACATAAGAAAGGTCACTTCCTGGCAAGTCTAGGAAAGTTTTAGAGTATTTGGGGAACCATGAAAAGAAGAATTTGCCCCAATTTATAGGTACTACAGTTGAAATCTTGTAGTGAGTTCTTGGTTTGGCTTTCTAGCCTCAGGAGAGTTTTAAAAAAGTCTAATCTGTAATTTTAGCAAAGCAAATCTAAGAAAGCTTATGTGGTATAGTACCAATTCTTGTTCCAGCTATGTAAATAATTAGACTAAATCTAATGTGATAGATCAGTCTTATTTTGTGAGCAAAGATAATCTTTCTTTGAGACTATTTTGATCAAAGAGAGAGGGGTGACACCTTTTGAGAAACATTTTCTGCTTCAGTGAAAAATGATTCATTGTTTATAGAAGGCCCTTGGGTTGTTTATAATCCAGCCATGTTCGCTGCCTTTGAGCTATTTTGCAAATCTTTGTAAATTGTAGGTAACTAATAGATATGTAAATTGAATACCTTCAGGTTCAGATTTAACTACCTCCCCTCCCAGTTGGAAAACCACTTTGCCTCCTTTTATAATTCACCTCAACATTCCTTTAATCCATATGAATCTGTGTTATATTGACTTTGCCTTTGAACAGGTTATAACGTCTGCCATGTTTCCCCATTGAATGAGGAAAATAAAATACCACTTGTTCATTTTTATATTTGTATGAGAGTCATGATTTTACCTTTTTCCAAAAATTATCCTTTGACAGATTGAATAAATTATAAATAAACCATCAAAAATGGCTCAAAACTAACTTTTCACTAATATATCCTTTCAGACCTTTTGAATTTTTGTACTGTATATGCCTATTTACTGTTCGAATGATAGCATTTCAGAATTTAAAAAAAATTATAATTGCCAAAAGAATGTTTCTGTCCCCAATCCAGTAAACCTTCATACATACATACACACACATATATATGTGTGTGTATATATAATATTTATATATATTTATATAAATTTAATATATATTTAGTATGATTTACTATAACAAAAATAATACAAATAAAAAGTATATATATATAAAATTTTCCCTTGGTGAAGCCCACTCATTTGAAAGCAAGTTCCACTGTGGCAGTTAACCACTAACTGCTTCAGCAAGTCTCTTTAAAAGCAAGAACTCAAGGGAACATAGTAAGAGTTCTGCTAGATGTTTAGGAATAATGATTGGGCTAAACTTGTTTCTCTCTATTTTATCCCTTAACAAGCTAAAGAAAGTGGACTTTGTTGACCTAAAACAAAGAGCCTGCCTGTTATTTCTATAGCAAAAAATGGGTTTATTCAGGATCAGCAAAGAATTACAATTTAGAGTCTGAAACCATGGCTAGCCATGTGAAAGTTTGCCATGACAAGGAGAGAAAAACTCTTTTAAAGAACTGGGGGGAGAAAAGAGTACTATAGTAAACACAGTCCATTGGAAGAATTGAGAGGTCAAAGTATAGTGGCTTTTCACTGGTTGAGTTATGACAATCTCTTGCCAGGGAAGAAGAGTACATCCTTCTTCTTCCTGTTGGACTTTGCTATTGTCCTAGGATGTGAGAGCTCCCCCTTCTGTCCTCCTGATTCTATTTTAATTACAGTTCTGTTTACTAATATTCACATTTCCCCCCTCTGATCAAGGTTGTTCCCTGAAGGCATCAATGATCAAGAGTCAGGTTTTCCAGTTTCAGCAGCTTTTTGTCCCTCAATGCCAGGAAGGAACTTCCCTGGGTGTAGTGTCCCATGGCAGAGGGAAAGTGCACAGATTGAAACTTATTGAGGTCACATGTGAGTGACAAGGAGGAGTAGGAGGGAGAACTCACAGACACTTTTTACCTAAAGCTCATATGTTATCGAGATCATAGACATTGGAGATCATCTGAAACATTATGTCATCATCAAAGATTTGGTGACAAACTTCCAACAGGCCTGGCTGGATATCTTAGGAAAGCTGTCTAATCAGATGTCATCTACTTCAATTCCAGGAAACACTTACTTTCAGGTCACCAGATGACGGGAAGTTATAATCAGGTTTGGTGCTATCTTTAGGTGTATCATCTCTATTCCCCGGAGTTTGGTGACACAGAGGTTGGTTAGAAGTACCTGATATAGGTTTTTCCAGTGAGGTTGAAGAGAGTCCTTCTGGAGGTGTCTTTTCCAATAAACAATATCTCCAGTTTACAAGGTATGATACTAAAGGTCTTCATCTCCTGAGAGTGTACTGTGAAAAGATTGATCTACCAAAGCATGATTATTTTTAATAGAAGTAATTGTACCTTTTCAATATTGGAGGCTAGCTCTTTTAATCAGTTGTGGGTCAAAAGAGGCAGGAGGCAACTGCATTGGGCAGCATGTGACTATCTCAAAGGGTGAGAGTTTATGAGTTCCAAAAGGCATGGATCTAAGATTTAGAAAGACCAACGGCAATGCTTTTGGCCAAAGTATTTGGAAGGTCTCTACCAATTTTTCCAATTGAGTTTTAAAAATGCTGTTACTGCATTCAATTAAACCAGATGATTGAGAGTAGTAAGTAGGTGAAAGTGTTGTAAAGACTGGCCAAACAGCACAGACTTGTTGAAGTACCTGACCAGTCAGATAGGTTCCTCAATCATTATGAAGTTCTTGAGGAGTTCCCCAGGTAAGGATAATCTTTTTCAAAAGGAATTTAACCTCAGAAGAGGCAGTAGCCTATCTGCAAAGAAGGCTTAAGTCCTGTCTGAAAATATATAGACCATGACTAAAACTTATTTATATCAGTTAGATGGAGGAAGTTGTATGAAATCCACTTGCCAGACCTCAAATGGCCCATTAGGCAGTTTAAAATTTCCAGGAGCAGTATGAACAGGCTGCCCTGGGTTGTACCTCAAACAAGTGAGGTAGGCACATTTTTTTTGTGGCCTTGTTAATGTTTCCCCACCAATACTGATTCATGAATGCTATCATTTTGTCAGCAGACCAATGGTTTAATACATGTACAGTGGTGAGGAGTGGAAATTTTAGAGTCTCTGGTGGGATTGGGTTATTATTTTGTCCAAACCAGAGATTCCTCTTTTTATTCAACCAAAAATTGTTGAATTTCCAATCTTGTTTTTCCTCTTCTAAGGTCAATTGTTGGGCTTCTATAGCCATTTTTTGGAAGTTATCATTTGGGAAAATATCACTTTGGACCACAACAGAGGTTTGGCTGCTGTTTGTTCCTTTAAGAGCAGCATTTCTTGTAGAAATGTCAGCAAGGTGATTTCCTTTAGCTTCCAGACAGTCAAGTTTAGAATGCCCCGAAATCTGAATAACTGTGAAGATGGCAGATAAAAGTATTGCATCCAATAATTCCTGAACAAAGGGGCTATTTTTAAGCGTGTTTTCATTGGAAGTAAGGAAGCCATGTTGCTTCCATAACACTCCAAAATCATTAATTACTCCAAAAGAATATCTACTATCTGAATAAATATTGGTAGTTTTGCCTTGGCTAAAGTACAAGCCTGTGTACAAGTGTATAATTCAGTCTGTTGGGCCAAAGTAGCCATAAGTAAAGGTCCTGCCTCAACAATATAAAAAAAGTTGCAAATAGCATACCCAGCACAATATTTACCATTGCCATCTTTTAAATAAGAACCATCAGTGAACCATCAGAAGTCAGGATTACTCAAAGAAGTTCCCTGCAGATTATCACTAGGAGTCAGGAGGTGATGTGTCAGCATTAAGCAGTTGTGAGGGACTTTGTTGGTGATGGAGGGGAGAAGAGTAGCAGGGTTAAGGTTATTACAACATGAAAGAGTTATGTGAGGAGCAGTTAACTTAAGGCCTTCAAAATAGGAGGTGAGGTGGCTGACAGAGGAATGTTGAGTGTAATGAGAATTCAGGAGGGCTTCTACTGCATGAGGTACAACAATGGCTAAAGAGGATACCACGATTACTTTTTTGGTGGCCTCAGTCAAAAGGGCAGTGGCAGTAATGGCTCTAAAGGAAGGGGGTATCCCTGTGCCACATGGTCTAGTTGCTAGATATAATACTCTATGGGTCAATGGTGGTCCGTTTGTTTTTGGGTAAGTATCCCAAGGGCATTCCCTTCTTTTTCGTATACAAAAAGGAGAAAGAGAATATGATCATTGGGAAGCCCAAGGGTAGGTGGGTTTATTAAACTCTCCTTTAAGGCCTTAAAGGCTATGTTGTCCAGTATTTCCCATAAAATTGGGTCAGTGTTTTTGTTCTTTAGTAAAGCATAAAGAGGTTTGGCCATAACAGAGAAATTTGAAATCCAATTTTGGTAATAATCAACTAGCCCAAGAAAACCTCATAGTTGGTGCTTAGTTTTGGGTTTTGGGAAACCTAGGACACCATGAAGTCTATCTAAGTTTAGGTGTAGCCCTTGTTCTGATATCAGATACACTAAATATCAAACCTTGGTTTGGGGAAACTGCAATTTTTCTTTGGCGACCTTATGTCCCTTTAAGGCATACCTTTAGTAAGGGGATCCTGTGTTCTTGTGAGGAGGCTTGAGAAGGAGAGCAAGGAAGCAAATCATCCAGATATTGCTACAAGGTAGAACCTGTAGGGAACTTTATATCATCCAGATCATTCCTCAAGATTAGTGAGAAATAAGAAGGACTCTCAGTAAAACCCTGAGGCATTACTGTCCAAGTGAATTGTTTTTCTTCCCAAGTGAAAGCAAAAGGTATTGGCTAGCTTCAACTGGAATACAAGAATGTCTTCCATAAATCAGTTGCAGTAAAGAAATTACATGTGGTGGGAATGAATGTTAGTAAAGTATGAGGATTCAGAACAACAGGGTGTTGAATGATAACAATCATTTTTTTATTGTTCTGAAGTCCTAGATAAACGTCTACCCTTTACACTTTCTCACTGGTAAAATAGGAGAATCATAGGGGTTAGTATAAGAGATAATGTGACCTTGAGCCTTGTAATCTTCTATTTTGTGCTTTATACCTTGAAGAGACTTGTTTACTTATAGGGTATTGATTAATTCTGGGGAGAGGTTTTGTGGGATCTATTTGAATCTTGATGGAAGGTGATTTTGCCCGTAAAGAGCATGGTAGCTGATTCAATAGGGATAAATAATCAGTGTTTCTAGAATCAGATCTAGTATCATCAGAGATGAAACAAATATAATATTTCAAAGAACATTTTAATTCACCTGGTTGGCTGCTTTGATGACTACTGTCAAATTCTAGAATTATTTCTCCTTTTCAGGAGAAGGAAATTCTGGCATGTTACTTCTCTAAGAAATCTTGGCCTAATAAATGGATACAGGTGAGGCAGGGGCTGCTTTATGTTAGTGGGCTGAACACTGAAAGTGTGGCTTCAGTGTCAATTAGGACTGGAAGAGATTTATCCACAAACTGGAGAAATGTTTCTCCAAGTTGATGAGGAGGGAAGATTGGGAAGAGCTCCTGTAGTGCCTCAGTGTCCCATCATTGAGAATTAGGAGGATGTTGGAAAGCTGGTTAGAGGCTGAAGGTGCCTAAAGCACTTACATTTTTAGCAATCTATTTTCCAATGTCTTGGCTCTTTGCAATAATAGCAGAAACTAGGAAGGATTTTGGTTTGTTTGGGAACCTTCATTTGATGGATCTGAGGAGTAAGAATTTTGGCTGTCTTCCTTTACATGACACATCTAGAGTACAATAGAGCTGGTTTGCAAGATTAACTAAATCTGGAGTGGACATAGTTTCCCATTCCATCCTGGTCCTTTTACACTAGATGGGGAAGATCCATTTTAGCACATTAATAAACATAGAGTTAAAAGTTACCAAGGTTGAATCAACATCTGAAGGAAGACCGAACTTTTCTTTAAAAACAATCTGAAGTCAATTGTAATAGTCACAAACAGATTTTTGTGTGCAAACCTGGAATTTTGTTCCAATCAATAGGCCTTGGAGAAGCCCTAGGTATGGCCCAATGAAGTCACCTAGTGATTGCCCAAGTCTGGTCTCCAGTTGTAATTCTAGAGACCTTTCAGGATTTTTGCAATTAGGGGTCTTCATCCAATGCTGGGCCTGGCCTTCCCTAACAAGCATATGAACTAGCTGATGTAAGTCAGAGAAACCAGGTTGATAAGTTTGAGTGACTATATTAAATTCCTCAGCAAATCTGTGAGGATCTTTGGTTACTTGAGAGCATCTTTGCAGTTCATCTTTAGTCCATGGAATATAAGAAATTAAGGATTTAGCTCCTGTGTCCTCAGAAGGCTTAATTTTAAAGAGACAAGTTCTGATTGGATCAGAGAAAAAGTGTAGATCGGGGGAGAGTTTCAGGGAAAGAGGAAAATTTGGTGAGAGAATTAACATGAGGGAACTAAGGGCATAGAGGAAGTACTGGCAATATAGAAAGAAAGGAGGCAGGGCCTGAGCACAAGCAGCTGGGGTAGAGGATGAAGATGGAGCCAGAGTTGGAGCATGAGACAAAAGAGCTGGGGAGGAGGAGCATGAAGCTTTGGAAGCCACCTTATCTTTCTTTAACCATTTATTTGCCTCAGTTAATCTTAAAACCTCATTTTTCAGAGGCAAGTTTTGGCTCCTGATAATGTTTGGAAGCCTCAAAATACCAATGAAATATGCATACTATTCAATTTTGGAAATTTTAGAGCTATGGTTGCCCAATTCAACTTTAAGGAAAGTAAGTTTGGGGATTTCAAAAGCTCCCCATAATGGCTTTTGATGTTCTAAATTTCTTTTGGTTAGGTCTGTCCATTTAGTTATAAATGTGCGTGAGAAAGGACTATGGTTTTAAACATAAAATCGGCCAGGGTCCCTGTAAAGGGGGAGCGCCCTCAAAATATTTAGATAACTGGAATCTCATTTCTCACAAGTTTTTCTTTGTTGTAGAGTAAAAGAATAATTTTCAACAGCCTAAATAGATCAAGCAGCTTGAACAGCTTGGAACTCAAACAGCTAAAATAGCTCAAACAGCTTAAACAGCTCAAACAGCATGCAGGCCTCATACCAGCTAGTTCTAAGGGAACAGTCTAGTCCCCAAGGAGTCAGCTGAAGGTTACACAGCAGAGCTGAAATGGAACAGCCCAATTTTGGAAGAGTCAGGCTGAAGGCTTAACAGTGCAGTTCCAGTAGAAAAGCCCCTATTCCAAAAGGAATGAGGTAAAGGTTAGCCAGTTTCTGGAGGACCATCCCCTGTTCCAAAACGAATCAGGTCAATGGCTAGCACAGTTCCAGTTGGAATAGCCTTTTCTTTAATCAATATTTTTTATTGAAGTATAGTTGATTTACAACGTTGTGTTAATTTCTGCTGTACAGCAAAGTAATTCAGTTATACATATATATACATTATTTTTTATATTCTTTCCCATTATGGTTAATCATAGGATATTGAATATAGTTCTCTGTGCTATACAGTAGGACCTTGTTGTTTATCCATTCTATATATAAAAGCTTACATCTGCTAACCCCAACCTCCCACTCCATCTCTCCGCCCTCCCCCATCCCCCTTGGCAACCACAAGTCTCTTCTCTATGTCTGTGTCTATGTCTCTCCCAACCCCCTCCCCCTTGGCAACCACCAGCGGAAGAGCCTGATTTAAAAAAAAAAGAAAAAAAGAAAAGAAAAATCAGGCTGAAGTGCCAAATGAGTACTCACATACAGAACAAGTCCTTAACCAGAAAGGATGAAACCTTTAAATAGATCCCAAATAAAACCTGGAGAGCTTCAAAATGCAAAAAGGCAGAAGCTTGGATCTAGGAGAAAGACTTATCCTTAAACCCCAGGGTCAAGGAGAGAAGCAGTGAGCAACAATGGGCTCAATGTTGGTATTGTACCTGTTTGCTCACCAGTCTCGGAGTCATTGGGAGTCTTTTCTGGATCCCCGTATGGACCACCAAAATGTTGACCTAATACAATTAGACTAACAGTTATTTCTACAGCAAAAATGGTTTTATTTGGGATCAGCAAAGAATTAAAGTTCAGCGTCTGCAACCATGGTGAGCCACATGCAACTTCCCTCAACAAGGAGAGGACAACTGTTTTAAAGAGGGAAAAAGGAAGTTAGGAGGGCTATAGTAAACACAGAGTTCACTGGAGGAATTAAGAGTTCAACGTATAGTGGCTTTTCATTGGCTAAGTCATGAGTCTCTCATTGGCTGAGCTCTTGCCAGGAAAGAAGAGAAAGTGTTTCTTCTTCCTGTTGGGCTCTGTTTTGGTCCTAGGGTGTGAGAGCTCCCCCTTCTGGCCTCTCAACTCTCTTTTAATTGAGGTTTCTGTTTGCTAATTTTTACTTTTTCATTCCCAATAACCCAAAGAGAGAAAAGCCAGCTGGTGGCGCTGTTTGACCTCTAGCCCAGAGTACTTAGTCTTCTGTAATGCAATTAATTCTAAATGGTGAGAGAGAATAAACACATAGCACCTATTATATACAGCAGGCGCTTTCCACATAGATTCTCCCTTGAATTTTATAGCAATCTTTAAAGCCAATATTATTTCTATTTTACAGGT
This sequence comes from Eschrichtius robustus, assembly GCF_028021215.1. Lineage (NCBI taxonomy): Eukaryota > Metazoa > Chordata > Mammalia > Artiodactyla > Eschrichtiidae > Eschrichtius > Eschrichtius robustus. The sequence goes on along the minus strand of NC_090845.1, from coordinate 50,984,721 downwards.
GAGGAGAAAGAAGCTATGAAATAACTTGTTTATGGTAGCAAAATAATGTGCAAAGTTGACCAAGTCTAGGCCCTTTATGTGCTCCTCTCCATTATGCACCCAGCTCTGTCCCTACCAGACTAATCTCTTTAAGGGCATTAACCCTGTTCCGTTTCTCAGTGTTTCTGGGAATGACTTCCCCTCGACTTGGGTGTGGGAACAACTGATCCCATGATTTATTTGGTCATTTGAGAGCTCCTCATCCTAAAGTGGGTGTGGCCATTTGCTTTTTATTTTTATAATCACAGAGGCTAGTGAAGCTGGGAGCGGTGACAACATGGGGGCAGGGAGGCTGATGAACTGAGTTCCAAGTTTTAAATGCACATTTGTTATCCCCTATTTTCAAAAGCTCCTCCGTGAGTGTACAGTGTGACCTTAGCGGTACTGTCGACAGTGACAGTGGCGCTACGGTTATTGCCAGTATTAAATTCAACAACTAGAAACGCGCAGAAGTCGCCTCAGCCTCCTTCCAGGTGCCGACTGCGGCCATTGGTTCTGGGACGAGGGGGGCTCATCCAAGCCTTCTCCCAGAAAGCTTTAGTTAGCTGCTGCCACTGCCGCAGGCTCCACCGTGTGCGCGGCTAAGCAGCCCCTCCTCGCCCTCTTCCTTCAGTCCTTGCTAAAGAAACCCAGCTCAAGACCAGCAAAACTACCCCCATCGCTGCCAAGGACTAGGAAGCTGGAACCTTCGAGCCCGAATTTGGCCTTGCCCACACTGAACCCCTCTCTGTCCCTACCACCCCTCTTGAACCCTGCATGTCTTCCCCTACCCCGACCCCGTCGTTTTGTTGCTGAACCTGAATCCCACCATGTTGTCATTCCTAACCCCGGCCCTGGTACCCGCTGCCATCAGCCTTTTGGTCCCTGTAGCTGTCTTTGCCGCCTCTGTCACTTTCCCAGTGGAGTCAGTATTCAAAGATTTGGAATGCGAACTCCTCAAATCCGCAGAAAGAATCCAGCTTTGGCAGAATGTCCTATTAGGTAATTTTGATGTCCTTCAAAAAAGATCCCATATTTAGACTGTCTTTACAATGCTATGGTACCATTTGGCCCTCCTGCCTTCATGGCAGGAAGATGTGTCTGTGCTAGTGAAGTAACTTGCACTTTTAGATAACTTATAAGTGCTCTACAAAGCAAGCTATTTGCTTGATTCAGTATCAGGAGAGAAAAAAAAAAATGTTAGGCAAGTATTATATTATTTCAAGAAAATATGAATTTCTGTTTCAAAGATGTAATGACAGAAGAGTTGCCTGAAATTGGCCACAAGCAGTTGAAGCCTTTTCCCAAAAAAGATTCTAAAAGTGACACAGAAGTTGGAGAAAAGTGATTAATAGCGTCCTTCAAACTGATCCCCCCCCCCCCAGTCAAGTACATAATTTTGAAGCATATTTAGCAGAAAGGATAACAGTTAAAAGGCAGTTTGCCTACTGATACAGAAGAACTGTGGGTTCTTGAAGAATTAGAGAAAGGAAGATTTGATAACTAAGTTTGATAGAAATCCTCATACTGTGTTTAAAGATGAAGAAGAAGATGAAATCTCTTCAAAGGAGAAAGGCAGAGAAAAGAGGCAGGTAGACATTACATAAAATAACCGACTTTCTTATTCAGACAGTTCTCAAACTGAGGCTACAAATGTAGGGTGCAGGATCAATGGATGATGGCACTAGCTTAGATTAACATAATCCTGTGCCATCCATATATTTTTCTCATTCTGCTCAACCTGAAAGTTTGGGTTCAAATAAATACAGGAAAAAATATCACTTACAAATTCAATGGGAAGGCAGTGGCAAGCAAGCATAAGGGAAAAAACATCTGTATTAACTATATACCAGGTCTGACAAATACCAAAGCACCTACTGACATTTACAAAGCTTTCATTTATGTGGTGAATGGTGAGCATCACCCCACTTCCCCAACACTGATTTTGAAGACTCCCAAAGGAAAGAATAGTTACAACAGTGCAAGCACTGCTGCTGGCATCAGTGAACAAGGATGACCTCTGGAGAGCAGTAACCATGAAGAAGTCACTTTAAGTACCATGATAGTGGTGAAGAGGAAAAGCAAGAGCAAGAAATTCTTCCAAAGGAAGATCTGCCTTCATCTGAATCATCTGAGATAACTGAAGAAGTGAAGTGTCATGCCCAGCCACTGCTTTTTCCAACTAGAGCAGAAAGAAGGTTCAGGAAAAATGGAATAGAGGGTTTCAAAGCTTAAAGGTGCAAAGTTGCAGGAGAAAATTCAGGTTCAGTTCTGAAAATACAAGTCTGTGTTGTTGGAAAAATTAAAAAATAGACATATTACATTATTAGAAATGTAGTTTGTGATAAAATTAGTTTTGTTAATTTCACAATGGGCTCTTTAACGTATGTGTTAATTTTGAATAAAAAAGAGAAGCAAATGTTGAATACTTATAGCCAGAATATTTTATTAATTCCAAGGTATTCTGTTAATTTTGTTTGTCTAATGATACAGAAATAGCATCTACAATTATTTTTTTCAAAGAATACTGTTTAAACATTGATTTTGCAACTCAACCTTAATATACAGTTTTGTATGAGCTATAATATACCATTACAAAAAATGTAAACTTTTCAACTGATTTACAACTCTATTGAATTTATTGCTTTTGTATTTTACAGGCATTTTTGTAACTCCATTATTGAAGGTTTTGCAACTAAATGCATACTTAAAAATCTAATATATTTTCTCCCGGATATTTCTTTAACGATATACTAACATAAAAGGCAGAAAGCAATGCTTGAATCTGATAAAGGAAACTACTTGTATGGAAAAGATGTTAAAAAGAATTTTGAAGTTAGAAAGCCAAATGCTGAAATGCTTATTATTGTTTGTTTTTATTTTTAGTAAACATCACTTATACCTCCTAGTTCCTAATAGCCCACAAGACAAAGTCAAACACCTAAGTAGTACAGGAAAGACCTCTTGCCTACCTTTCTTGTGACTCTTGTCCCTAACATAACTAAGCCGCATTGAACTTCCTACCATTCCCCCAAACACTGCATTTTCTTTGTTCACACTGTTGCTTCTCTAATGTCTTTTCTCTAGTTTATATGCCCATCAAATCCTTATTTGTTCTTCAAAACTAGCTCAAAAGGTATTTCCTTTACAATGCCTTTCCTAGGAAAAAATATCTCCCCATTTTCATGGCAACCTTGTACATCTATTTCATTACATTTATATTACAAATATCTGTTTATATGTCTGTCTCCCACTAAACTCAGCACCTAAGATGGACCTTGACACACTGATATTTCTTCAATAAAGGTCTGATAACTGAAAGAATGGAAAGCAAAGTTTTGTCCTCAAAAGGCTTGGGCTAATACAGGCTCAATTCAAGGGCTTTCAATATCCAAACTAAAAGTAGCTGCTTGGAATTATTGGTCAGTACTGGAGTTGGATGGCAACAGAACAAGGCTGAGAAGTCCAGGATCAGAAAGAGAAAAGTAAGGCCCTGAAGGGTAAAATGGGTCACCAAAAAGGTGATATAGCTGATGAATGGTAGAAGGGGGACATTTGAATCTTCAGGCTTTGAACATCAAACCCAGTTCTCTTTAAGCATATACACCTTCACATGGCATTTGAGACTCTCGAAGGCCTGGATCCATCCTGCATTTGAGGCTTTATACTCCACCATTTGCTTTCATGTGTCAGCATACTCCCCAGTAAACAGAATTCCTTTTTTCATTCAATATGCCCTTCCCTCCTTAACTTCCATGCCGTTGTTCCTAGGATTTCCTACCTGTGCTCAAAATGCAGAACAACTGCCACTGCCCTTATGCAACTTTCCATGCTTTTGCCTCCTCTGTATCCACCTCTCACTTTATTTAATACCATCCTTATAGCAGTAGTTAAATACAGGCTTGGCACCTACCAGGTGGGGTAAGCTTAGGGATTAATGAGGGCCAATCAGGGCATAGGTAGGCACAGTAAGGATGGCAGTGTTCCAGAAATGGAGCAGTGGTTGTTCAAAGGTCAAAGAGGGAGGTCATCACATGTGGCTGGCTCATGCACTGTTGAATGCTCTCCCTCCTAGCAGAGGCTAAGGCACGAGTCTCCTCCTGAAAGCGGCGGTGTCCCTCCTCAGTAAGCCTCCAGAGTCCAGACCTTGTCCTTGCATTGGACCCATCCTGAAGGCTGACTGGCGCCTTCTCAAAGCTGCCCAGGAAGCAGAGGTTGTGGCGGATGGTGTTCTTCCAGCCACCTGGAGCTGTCCAGAAAAAGGGAAAATGCTGTTTGGTGAAACTGTAGATCTCTTGCACATTGAGGCCACATGGGGGGCTGTTTCTTAGTGCCAGAGCAATTAGGTGTCTGTAATTGAGGGGCGGCCGGGGCCAGGACTTCCTCTCCTGGCTGTCGCCTTGCCATAGCTTCTGGCTCTGGAAGCACTCCCCTTTGTTTGGGGATTGGAGGGCCACAGAGGAGTTGTTATCTTGTTCCTCAGTCTCCTCTTCTGTGAGCTCCCAGTCGCTTGGGGAAGAGGTGAACCGCTTCTGTGGGGGAGACTGCTTGCTGCAGGAAGATGGCAGGGACTCCATCACTGTGGCCTCTGAGCAGTTAGACACTTCATCCTTTGGGAGTAGCTGAGGGGAAGGATGTATGCTTGCCAGATCCTTTTTCTCACTGGGCTTTGGGGCCTCCTGGCTGCCAAGGGGGCACACAATGTTGGGATTCACCCACATCCACAGGTTGAGTTCAGAGTTAGGACTATCTTTTTCAGGACTGAGTCTCCTCTCTTGAGGTACTTTTGGGGTCTCCATTACTCTGAGTCTGTATTTGGCAAGGTTCTGCTCAGCTAAGGGGCACTGGTCTGTGGTGCAAGGCAGGAAGAACTCATTTCCCATGTCCCAGTCCAGCAGCCCTGGGACCTGGCCATGGAGACTGCACCAGAACCCAGGATTTTTTAGTTTTAGATCCATCTTTAGTGGAGAGATAGGTGGAGAGAGACTTCCAAAAGGACAGAGGTCTCTGAGGCACTTCTCAAAGCCCTTGTTGAGCCACCGGTTTTGATGCAGTATATCTCATCTAGAGAGTTTATCAGAAGGCTGGATAGAAGTACTGGAAAAGGGGGCACCAATGTCTCATTGATTAATGGTTAGACTTGGAGAAACCCCAGTGTTCTGGAACAGAACTCAAAACAAAGAAGTAACTAAAAAAGAGCTTTTGGGCAGGAAAACAGTTCAAGGTGGAATTCCTGAGTTTTCACTGGAAGCAGGGAGTCCCCATATGAGGACCTACAAATTTTGAACTATGTGCAAACTAAGGTGACTTGTATAACAGGTGCTTGTCTGGCATATCTTTCAACTCTTGCTGAGTTCATTTAATGAAGGAACAAACACGTGCACAGATCAAATTATATTTTGAGTCATTCTTAAATGTTTTAAAAAATCATTTCATTTTTAAAGTGCCTTTTGTCAAGTGCTTTCAAATAGATGATCTCAACTGATTCTCATGACAGTCCTGTAAGATAACATAGTGGATATTATTAACCCCATGTTACAGATAAGGGAACTGAGATCTACATAATAATTCAGACTACATATCTAAGTAAGTCGCAGAGCTAGATCCACAGCCTATGCCTTCCGACCTTTTTATTATACCCACTTAATCACATTCAAATTACTAAATAAAGGAAGCAGCAAAATGTGTAACCTGAGTTTTAGAGTAAGATGGTATTTATCAGAAGATAATCTCTGTTAGTCTCAAATCCATGCTAGAGATAAACTGTGCCATTTTCAATCTTGTTTTGGGAAACAGCTGACTTCCCTCTCTCAGGTCACTTTCTCAGGAACTGAGTTCTGAACTGTACTCTGAAGACAGTAGGCTCAAAGTTTAGCCATGACATGCAAGTTCCTAAAAGCTCCAGAGTTTGACTTTCCAGTAAGTTCATCCCAAGGGCATTCTTAGGAAAAACAAAATGGGACAGTTTAATTTAATTGAGTCTGCACAAAATCCATCTATAAAGTATGTGATTTTATTAAAACCATCACATAGAACTATACCTCAATAATATCCAGCAAATATCAATGGGAACTCTTGGGGGAACACTAATCCCCCTATTGTTTCCTCCCCACTCTTGTCCTATTCTACCCCAAATCATCCTCCATACAAACAGTCAGATTGATCTTTCTACTGTATAAATATAAAAATTACTAATAATAACAACATCAACTGCTAATAATTATTGAATTCTCTAAGCACTATATGTGATTTAACTCATTAATCCTCAAAACAACCCTATGAAATAGGTACTCTTGTTATTCTCCCTTTATAAAGGAAACAATATAAGATTAAAAAAACGTAAGTCACACAGATAGTAAAAGTCAGAGCTGAGTTTCAAATCCAGGTAGCCTGACAGTGTTTTTACTCACTGTACTATAATCTCTTCTATTTCTCTACTCCAACATAAAATCCTATGACTTAATGCAGCATAAAAGGCCCTCCAGAATCCCACTTCTGTTTACCTTTCCAGGCTAATTAATCACCTCAGCTTCCTTCCTTCATAATCACCTCCCAGAAACACTGAACTTCTGGGATTTTCACCACACCTACCCCCATCTTTTGTCTATGTCCCTTTGCTCAAGTCGCCACCTCTACTTGGAATGGTCTACTCCCAATTGCCTTGGCTTGGCTGATCCCTACTCATCTTTTAAGACTCAGGGACGCTTTCTCTAATAAACATGCTGCTTCCACCTCCCCATAGGGAATTAATGGATCCCCTTCCCAGTTGGGAACTGACCAGGGCAAAGCAGGGGACTAATCCTGAAATATTCAGCTTATTATGACAACCCCAGAGAGCCTGGCAGCATCTTAGCTCTCAGTAGTTCTTTATCCCATAAGTAAGGCCTCTAGTGTTGTACAATTTCTCTTCCATCTTCACCAGGGAACACAGTCTAATCTTAAGACTAGTAAAACTAGGTCATCACTGTGTATTTTATTTCTTTAAGCCTCATTAAAACATTTAATATGTAGGTATTGAGCATCTACCATGTTACAAGCAGTATGTAATATGTCTGGCAGATGAATAAGACACAACTCAAGAGGATATCACAGCTAAATAGAGGAAGACAGACAAGTAAAGAGAAAAAACACAGTGTGATGAGTGCTAGACACTATGCTAGGAGAGCATAGAGAGAGAAAACCTAACCCAAATGATAGGAATTAGAAGGGCTCCCCATAGGAGGAGTTGCTTGAGCTAAAGCTTAAAAGGTATGTTACACAGGGACAGAGACATGGGGAATAGGTTAGCACATGCCAACCAAGGACTTGGTACCTTGTCTCTTAAGTGTGCTCCATAAAAAGAGGCCAGAGCATTTTGCATATGCTGTGGAAAAAATAAACTCATATTTGTGGGTATCCTGTTTTCTAGGCTCCTACCCACCCCAAATGTTGATACAGGCAAAAATGTTAGTGATTGATGAAACTGCATCATACGCAAAGTAGGGTACACACACACACACACACACACACACACACACACACACACACACATATATTTATGGCCCAACAACAGCAGCAGTGGAAGTAGTACGTTTGCCTGCCATCAATTTTCAAAAGCATTCCTGCACCCAGACTTTGGTCTCCACTAAAAGAACTGGTAAAGAAGGTAGTTGATACATGTTTGGGGGCAGGAAAAAAATCAGATATGTCTAATAAATAAATCCTCTTGTTACAAAGAAGAATGCTTTCAAGCACATCAGAGGCAGTGTTAAAAGGATGGACAGTCAACTTAAAGGGGCTCCTGCTACCAAACTGTGACTTTTTGATGCATATATTATGATTAATTAAAACTGGTTTAGTCTTTAAAGGGCTATGAGTACATAATGATACCCAAATTTTTAAAAGAGGTAATTGTAATAAAAAAGAGCAAATATTTAAGTTTTCTTGCTTTTACATAAGAAACTCTTAAAATGCATGCATGATTTTTTTTTTCATTTTAAGTATGTGTCTATTTATAAAGTATAGATATGTACTTGTTTCTATTGGAGGGTAGACAGGAAATAATACATAAGAAAAAATGAGTAAGCCATATGTTGTTCTAGAAAAACAGGTACCATACGAATGGGTAGTGTGTTTGTTTGTATGCTGCCTGAGCTGTTTTCCAAACCATGCACCCTGGTCCTGGGGCTGTGTAAATCCATAGCAAGTACCTCTTTCTAATTCATACAGAGGAGCCATCCAGTCACCATGTGCCCACAAATTATATCCTGTCAGAGACAGCATCTTTTTTATAATTCACACATAGACAAGCAGTCATGTATACCAAGAACTGGTAAGATAGATTAATCTAGCCCTGATGGTCAAACATAATAATAGCTCCAATAGGGTATTGAAAGATGATTAACAATATAATGTTAAGAAGAGAACTTCGCACCAGTCAGAATGGCCATCATCAAAACATCTACAAACAATAAATGCTGGAGAGGGTGTGGAGAAAAGGGAACCCTCTTGCACTGCTGGTGAGAATGTAAATTGATACAGCCATTATGGAGAACAGTATGGAGGTTCCTTAAAAAACTAAAAATAGAGCTACCGTATGACCCAGCAATCTCACTACTGGGCATATACCCTGAGAAAACCATAATTCAAAAAGAGTCATGTACCGCAATGTTCACTGTAGCACTGTTTACAGTAGCCAGGACATGGAACCAACCTAAATGTTCATTGATGGATGAATGGATAAAGAAGATGTTGCACATATATACAATGGAATATTACTAAACCATAAAAAGAAATGAAATTGAGTTATTTGTAACGAGGTGGATGGACCTAGAGTCTGTCATACAGAGTGTAGTAAGTCAGAAAGAGAAAAACAAATACTGTATGCTAATGCATATATATGGAATCTAAAAAAAAAAATGGTACTGATGAACCTAGTTGCAGGGCAGGAGTAAAGATGTAGACATAGGGAATGGACTTGAGGACACGGGGTGGGAAGGGGAAGCTGGGGCGAAGTGAGAGTAGCATCGACATATATACACTACCAAATGTAAAATAGATAGCTAGTGGGAAGCAGCCGCATAGCACAGGGAGATCAACTCGGTGCTTTGCGATGACCTAGACGGCTGGAATAGGGAGGATGGGAGGGAGGCTCAAGAGGGAGGGGATATGGGGACATATGTATGCATATGACTGACTCACTTTGCTGTACAACAGAAACTAACACAGTATTGTGAAGCTATTATACTCCAATAAAGGTCTATTAAAAAAAAGTGTACAGGAAATAGTTTCTTAAGGAAGCAAGACTGACAAGACAGTGTCAGGTGGTCTCCTTTGGTCTCCTAGGGCTTAGGTTAAATTCGGCTGGTTGTGTGTACATTGAATGTAACACAGGCAAGAACATTTAAACAACCAGTCTGCAGCCTGAGGAAGTCCTTCTCTGTGAAGCAAAGTCCCAGTCCATGGTGGATGCCGTGGGCAGCTGTGACAGGTCCTCTGGGCTTGAAATTCTATCAGAACCTGGGTCCCCTCTGAAGTGGGGAGAAGCAGAGCAACAGGAGCAAACCTTGGAACATGCACACCTGGCAGGAGCCACTGGCCTTGCCCTACCTTATGTCCTATTCATACAAGGGGGTTGGGACCTGTTCAATTCTCTATTTTAAGCCACACTGACTTCATTATTATTATTGAGTCTTATGCCAGCTAGCAAACTCTTTTTGTTAATTCAGAAAGAAGATGTCGTGTACAAAAATCACCTTATCTTAAGATGTTTTATTCTAGATTTGGTCAATTCACATTCTATTAACCACCCTATGGGTATAAATTGGAGTTGATATCTAAACATACACAGCACACTTATTATTCTGAAATATTTTAATGTTAATTACCACATGGAAAAAATAATTTTTTCCAGTTCCAAGCTGCTATTGTCTTGAATCTTTGTCTCTTACTTGCTCACTAGAATAAAACACCTTTATTGTACCCTGCAACTTCATCAATTGCCCGTGGTTTCCCTGGTTTCTGTCCAAACCAAGAGGACTAGTAAAATCTCTCATTGTGGTCACATTTCCTATGTAACCTACCTGATTAAGATAACTCATCTGTGTACATTGAACACTATATATGACCAACTTTGTACAATGTCATTGCTTATTAAATACTCATCTAATAAATGAATGACAGATGGAAAAAAAATTAAAACTGGTACACACATACACACACACACCATTATAAACAATGGTTAAAAACAAGCCAAAACAGGATGGAGGAAGATTTATAAGACACACAAACAAAAACACATAAGGAACTCTGACATATCAATAAGAAAAGGACAAACAACCCAGTATAATAGGCAAAGGATATGAAAAGGCCCATTCAGAGAAAAAAATAATCTGAATGGTCAATAAACACAAGAGATGCTCAACCTCACTTATAATCAGAGAAACGCAAATTAAAACAAAAATAAGATGTTATACACTGTCAGATTAATAGTATTTAGTAAATTTGAAGATACTTAATATTTACTACCTGAGAAATCTACTTTTAGGTATATATTATAGAAAGTCTTAGACATGTGCATACTAAGAAACATAAATGAACAGCACTGTATGAAATGGTAAAACAAACAAAAAATAGGTAACAACCTAAATATCCATAGCAGTTTGAAAAATAATATATAAATTTGGGTATAATCATTATAATGGATTACTCTAATATTAGAATAATGAACCAAAGTTACACATATCAATGTCGATTAATTTCAAAAGTATAATTTTGACTGAAAAAGTTGCAAATAAATATATACTGTATGCCATCATTTAAATGAAAATTTTAAAACTGCAACACAACACTACTTTAAGTATCTAGATTCAAAAACATGTAGAGAATGTTTAAAACTATGCAAACAGAGAAAATAAAATAGGATTAGGGAGGAGTATACAGGGAGTTACAACCGTGTCTGTAATGTGGGAAAAATAAATCAATTATGAGACACCAATTCACACCCATCATTTCAGCAAAATTTTAAAAAATAATATCAAACTTTGACAAGAAGGGTAAGGAAAGGAAACATTCTCATCCACTATGTGTGGGAATGTAAATTCGCGCAGCCGTTTTAAAGGGTAATTTGTCAGTGTTTATTAAAAGTTACGGGCTTCCCTGGTGGGGCAGTGGTTGAGAATCTGCCTGCCAATGCAGGGGACACGGGTTCGAGCCCTGGTATGGGAGGATCCCACATGCCGCGGAGCAACTGGGCCTGTGAGCCACAACTACTGAGCCTGCGCATCTGGAGCCTGTGCTCCGCAACAAGAGAGGCTGCGACAGTGAAAGGCCCGCGCACCGCGATGAAGAGTGGCCCCTGCTCGCCGCAACTAGAGAAAGCCCTCGCACAGAAACGAAGACCCAACACAGCCAAAAATAAATAAATAAATTAATTAATTAATTAATTTTTAAAAAATGTTACAATCTGACTACCTTAAGATTCAGCAATTTTTACTTTTATGTGTGTACCCTAGAAAATACTTGTGTGCCTAAGGAAAGCTCATGTAAGAGAGTGTTCCACATAATATCGCTTGGAATGCTGAAAAATAGCTAAATGTTCATTAATACAGAAGTAGGTGAATTAAATACCGTAAAAGCCACTCAAAGGAATACTATGCAGCTTTTATGAAGAATAAATTATCTGTAAGAAGACTGAATTCAATCCAGAATTGTTTGATGAAAAAAATCAAGTTGTAGAAGGTTACAGTAAGCTACGGTTAACCAGAGGGCTGCCTGTAGTGAGGAGAGGACCCAGGTGTAGATAGTGATGACCAAACGCCTACCTGTAGTGATGAGAAGGACCCTGATGTGGCAGAACTGATCAGAAGACTGCCTATAGAGAAGAGAAATACCTACTATTATAGTGACACTAGCTCGAAAATCAGCCAATGCAAAAAACAAACACACGTGTAAGGCGGAGCTCTCCACGCGTCTTTCTGTACAATGAAGAGTTTCACGTGAGCAAACTGTCCCGTGGAAAACAGATGTGGGTGGAACTAACTGGAAGCCTGCCAACAGAGACAGACCCTAGAGTGAGCGAGCTACCCATAAGCCTGCTTGTATGATGAAGAAGACCCTTACATGGGGAAGGCTATCCATAGATTGCCTTTAAAGAGGAGAAAAACACTTACTATGGGCAGGCGTAACGAGAAGCCTTCTGATAGAAAAATAAGACCCTAGTGTTGACAAAGCTGAGCATAGGATTGCCTACATGATATGAAAGGCCCTGGCATGTATTGAGATAAAAGAGAACTGTTTGTAGAGAAGGATCCTGTCATAGTCAGAGGTAAGCCAATTGAGAAGAGAAGAACTTTTGTACGATTGCAACTGCCCAGACACCTGCTTACACAGAAGAGAAGGACCCTGGTTTGCCAGGGTATGACTAGAAGCCTTGCAATAAAGAATAGAAGGAACCTTGGTATGGGTGGGGCTAACGAGAGGTTGCCTATGGTATTAAGAAGGACTTGATGTAGATGGGGCTGTCCAAAGACTTACCTGTAATGATGAGAAGGACACTGCTGTGTTTGGAGCTGGTGGAGGTGTTTGACTATATTGATAACGAGGATTCTAAATTGGCTGACGTATTAGGGGTCTGTTTGAAAAAAAAATGAGGAAAACCCCTGTGTGGTGGAATAAAAGAGAAGCCTGACTCTCATAATAAAGAGAATCAAAGATGGTCATGGCAAGAAACTTACAGATGGAGAGTTATATGCTTCTCTGGGGACTGGGTGTTAAATAATAATGGAGCAGCAGTCTGGACCTGGTTCTATGGAAGGAGCAGCTCTGGAGTGGGTAACCCCAAGGTCTGGTTGGGGAGTTGTCTTCAGGTATACCAGGAAGGTGGGAAGAGGACCCATTGGGTGAGAGACGTAGTCAAGGAGTGTAAATCTCTATGTGTGACTGGGATAGGCATAGATATGTGCAGAGCAGAAGTGAGGATCCTTATAGAAGAATGACTAGAGTTTAAGAGAAAATACTCCTGAGTTAAATAAACAGTTCAAATAACAATAACCTAAAATTCCACATGAGGATAATTTCTGTTAAAGTTACAATGAAGACATATAAGTGCTATTTAACATCAACAAATTAACAATAAGATGTCTACTTCCTGTAATAATAGGCATAATGAGAGGATGAGGGGGAAAATCTTATATAAGTGGGGGTTGTCCAGATTATGTGGGGAGCAGTTCAAGGCCAAGTTTGTGTAGGTGGAGACTGGCTTAGGGAGTAAGCATCCTATTTTGGGCAGGATATTATTATTCTTGGTTAACATACTAACCATGAAATCTCCCTGCAGGGCTCTCTTCAGCCCAAGACCACAGCATGTTTCTGAATGAAGATTTATCCCTTACAGAATTGATCCCCTTAATATAATTTTTAGTTATAGAGTTCCCAGATTTTATTTGACTCTGAGGTTCCTCATCAAGACTCTTTTGGAACAGAGACATATCTCAGCCATCCATTAAGCTCAGATGACTGGTTCCCCAAAAGAGGGTGTTGCTTACATCCTGAAGGAATTACCTTCCCTCTGGGAGTGGAGCCACCTACATTCCTTCTGTGAATGTTGTTTACACTCAATCACTGCTTACATCATCCTCCCTTTACAATGGGGATGTAATTACACTCCAGCAAAGAGAGTTCTGGTCTTACTCTAACTAATCCCAGTCCCCCACCACCTGACCGCCGACCATCCTTGGTCCTGTATGCGAAGAAAGAATTGAACAGCAGAATCTGGAGGTCACCTTCATATGGTCAAATAAAGATAAAAGGCCAGGGCTGAAAATCATCCCACAACAGGGCATGCCATCCAGCTGAGGGAGCAGGGGTGGGGATGAGGAGGGTGGGCGAGACTTTCCTTCCAACACATTTAGTGTTCTTGATATTGGCAAAAAACCAGGAACCAGCTTCTGGGCTTATTCTGAGAAAAATATATAAACTGGTTTGTGAGGTGATAACCTTGATAGGGCAGAAAATGACTCAGTTTGTTTTGTATTAACTGGATAGTCTTTAAGTATTTTGATGAAAATACTCAAAGGTCAAATTGGTAGAAACTGAAAGATGTACATAATTTCTTTATGAATTTGATATAATTTAGAATTAGTAAAGGAAACATTAACAAAATTTTATATATGTAGTTTGTATTCTGTTTTTACAATTTGGAGACAGTTTGATTTTGTGATTTTAGGGGGCAATTTTATTTCTATCCTATTATAAACCATATATTCTCATTCTTATCTCTTATGATATATACATTAACTTCTTAATTTTAAAAATGGTTGGCAGTGAATTTTACCAACCACCAAATCATTACTTTTTAATGCTTATGCACTTGATGTTGATTAGTACACTATTTTTTCCCTTTTTTGGCAATGTTATACTAAATTTTTCATGTTTCATATAGACATTTCCTAATAACATCATTCTCCCCTTTCAGAATTGACCCAGACCTTGAAGGATAGTTCCCAGCCTTGTTACAGCTGATTCCCTCCCAAGAGTCAGCCTATCAGTTCCCTCATCCCTTTGGATATGTACATGAAGGAGTTTTATGGTAAACAGACAATTGGTAGCAGTCAACAGCCATAGGAAATCAAATACCAAAGCTCACAAGCATCAAACAGCAAGAGATATCAACTGTCAGGGAACAAGTGGGACTCGCTGAACCCAGAGCATCTGACACTGCACATTAAGTAGTGAGGATATGGCCCTTGCATGTACTAGGGCTATGTCTTTCTGCAGGTATAAAGGTCTGGTCTGGCATGGTTTGAGAGGCCTTCTATGCATAGATTTTAAGTGCTAAGATAGAAGCCTTTTAAGAGGAATATGTCATTAAGTTAAGTAGAAAACTGCTAGGAAATTGTCTTTTAAATATTGTTCTGTGGTTTTTATGAAGTATTTTATAAAATGTGGGAAAGAGTTTCAATTTTTTGTTTATATATCTTTTGTATTTTCAGAAGTAGGAGATTTTTTGTCTTTGGTCTTTTTGGCACATTTTTATTTGCATTATATTTTAGAAGTTTAATTTCTCTTTTGATATTTTAGTTATATTTTGATATATTTTTATTTGCCTATTAATTTGTTTACTTACTTATTAATTTATAATTGCCACCATAAACCTACTAACCAGCCTGATAATTAGAACATTAACAGAAACTATTATCTGCCTACGATGACCCTCCCCCTCATACACTATGTCCCTTGCCTCCACCAATCCAAGGTATGTTTATCCTGAATTTTGTGTTATAATTCTCTCCCTTTATTTTAAAAATTGAGATGAAATTCACATAACATAAAATGAACAAGTTTAAAATGTACAAGTTAGTGGCATCTAATACATTCACAATGTGTGCAGCAATCATCTCTATCTAGTTCCAAAACATTTTTATCATCACGAGTGGAAACCCTATACCCATTAAGCAGTCACTCCTTAGAGTGACTCACAGCCGTGCCACTCCAACCTCTTTTGCTCATAGCTGTGTCACTCCAACCTCTGTTTCCATCGTCACATCTCCTTCTCTCCCTCTGTTTCTGTTGGCATGTCACCTTTTCTGACTCCGAGCCTCCTGTTTCCTTCTTATAAGGACCCTTCTGGTAACAAAAGGCAGAGCTTGATAATCCAGAATAATCTCCTCATCCAAAAATCCTTAATTTAATCACATCTTCAAAGTCTCTTTTGACATGTAAGGTAAGATATTCACAGGTTCCTGGAATTACAATGTGGACATCTCTGTGGGACAATTATTCAAGCCTAACAGAGTTGGCCTTCTGGCCTCCAAAGATTCATGTCTATCTCAAATGCAAAATACATTAATCACACCCCAAGTTTCCCAAAAGTCTCAAAAGCATCAACTCAAGTCTAAAATATCATCCAAGTCTCAACAGCACCTAAATTTGGTATGATTGAGGCTCTGGATATTATCCATCCTAGGGCAGAATTTATCTCCATCTGTGGACCTATGAAACTGGAAAAGAATTTTTATCTGATTACAAAATACAATGGTGGAAGGGACATAGGACAATAATTATAGACATTCCCATTTAAAACTGAAGAAAATGGAAGGATAAAAGAAGTCACCAGTTTTGAGCAATTTTGAAATCCAAATGGGCAATCAATCTACATTAGTTTTCAAGGATGATTCAAGACGGGAATCATTTTCTGTGGCCTCATGGATCTAACTTCTATGTCTATGGCTCCACCCTCTAGGCCTGTGGCTCTGCCCTCATTGTCACATTTTCTTTTACATAAAGGGTCACATGTGTTTTTAACTGAGTAGTTTTTTCAGCCTGTTTTCTTCCTATCGAATTTTGGGAGTCCAAGACTCCCAAATTTTATCCTGTATCCTATTCAGCCCCAGATGACAATGTGTCTGCTGGTATAACATTATTAATCTCAAGAATTTTGTGATTTACATGTGTATGTCACGGAGAGCCACTGCCTTAGACAAGATGCTCTTTCACAGATTTTTTCCTGGATAATTCCGTCTCTATTCCTGATTTCTGCTGTGATAGCTGAGGGTATTCATGAGTCTAAGGAAAAATTTCTTCAAAGAGCTCTCTGTGTGATTGAATACTCTGACTTTTTGATATTTTTAAGGCATAGAAAAAGGTTTTCCAGCTACACTCTTGGCTTTCTCAACAGTGGACACTTTATCCTAATTGTATCCCCTATTTTTATCATCCTTTGTAATCTGGATAGGCTGAGAATTTCCAAATCATCAAGCCCTGGTTCCTTGAGGCTGAACTGGTCGCCCCTCAATTTACACTTTCCTCTCTCATTTCACTATAAGCAGCAAGAAGAAACCAAGCCACACCTTGAATAATTTCTTTGGAAATATCCTCAACTAAATGTCCAAGTTTATTGCTTACAAATTTTGATTTCCACATAACTACAGGACGTGATTCAGCTAAGCTCTCTGCCACTGTAAAACAAGAATCACTGAACAAAGTTTCAGGATATAAAATCAATACACAATTGGACAGAAAGCATTTCCTCTAAGATCAGGAACAAGACAAGAATGCCCTATTTCACCACTTCTATTCAGTGTAGTACTGGATATTCCAGCCAGAGTAATTAGACAAGAAAAAGAATTAGAAGACATCCAAATTGGAAAGGAAGAAGTTAAATTATCTTTGTTTGCAGATGACATGATTTTATGTGTAGAAAATCCTAAAGATTCCACAAAAATGTAGAACTAATAAATGAATTCATTAAAGTTATAGGATACAAAATCTGCATGCAAAAAATAGCTGTGTTACTATGTACTAACAGTGAGCAATCTGAAAAAGAAAGTAATTCCATCTACAATAGCATTAAAAAGAAAAAAACTTAAGAATAAACCTAACCAAGGAAGTGAAAGACATGTGCACAGAAAACAAAAAATATTGCTGAAAGAAATTAAAGAGGACATCAAATAATTGAAAGACATCCCTTGTTCATGCATCGGAAGATGTCAATAATATCTGTATTAGGGTGCTCCAGAGGAACAGAACCAACAGTGTACATATACTGCCTATCTATCTATCATCTATCTATCTATCATCTATCTATCTATCTATCTATCAATCTATCATCTATCTATCATCTATCTCTCTATCGAGAGAAAGAAGGGGAAAAGATTTAGCTTAAGAAATTGGCTTACACAGTTTTGGAGGTTTTGCAAGTCCCAAATCTGCAAGGTAGACCAGCAGGCTGTAGACCGAGAGAAGAGTTTCAGTTCCAGTCCAAAAGGAGTCTTCAGTATAATTCCTTCTTGCTTGGGGTAGGTCAGTCTTTCTCTTTAAGGCCTTCAACTGATTAGGTGAGTCCTGTCCAAATTATGAAGGGTAATCTGTTTAACTCAAAATCTAACAATTTAAGTGTAAATTTCATCTAAAGCATACCTTCACAGAGACATTTAGAATAATTCTTAATCAAATATCTGGGTATTGTGGCCTAGTCAAGTTGACACATAAAATTAACCATCACATTACCCAAAGTGACCTACAGATTCAACGCAATCTTCATCAAAACCCCAGCAATATTTTTGCAAAAACAGAAAAAATCCATCCTAAGATTCATAGAGAATCTCAAGGGACCCTGAATAGCAAAAATAATCTTGAGAAAGAAAAACAAAGTTGGAAGACACACTTCTGGATTTCAAAACTCATTACAAAGTATGTACCACATTTAGTTTATCTATTTATCCACTGAAGGACATTTGAGTTGTTTTCACCTTTTGGGTACTATGAATAATGCTGCTATGAACATGTGTGTACCAATAACTGTTTGTATCCTTTTTTTTTTTGAATTTTTTGTGTGTATACCCAGAAGTGTCATTGCTAGATTATAAGGTAAGTCTATGTTTAATTTTCTGAACAACCACTATGGAATTTTCCACAGTGGCTGCACCATTTTACTTTCCCACCAGCAAAGCACAAAGAGTCTACTTTCTCCACAACTTCACCAACAATTTTTATGTTCTGCTCTTTTTAGAAAAATAATAACCACCCTACTGGGTATGAAGAGGTACGTCATTGTGATTTTGATTTGCATTTCCCTACTGATTAGTGATGTTAAGCATCTTTTCATGTACTTATTGCCTATCTGTACAACTAAATTGAAGAAATGTTTATTCATGTCCTTTGCCCACTTTAAAAATTGGGCAATTTGTTTTTTGTTCTTAAGTTGTAGGAGTCCTTTATATATCCTGGATATTAATCTATTATCAGATATAGGATTTGTAAACATTTTCTCCAATTCTGTGGTTTGCCTTTTTACTTTGTTGATAGTGTCCTTTGGTGTACAAAGTTTTCCAGTTTGTTGAAGTACTATTTATCTATTTTTTTGGTGTGGCCTATACTTCGTTGTCATATCCAAGAAATTGTTGCTAAATCCAATGTCATGAGGCTTTTCTACTGCTTTCCTCTAAGAGTTTTATAATTTTATCTCTTATGTATAAACCTTTCATCCATTTGGAGTTAATTTTTGTATATGGTGTTAGGTAAGAGTCCAACTCTATGTTTACATGTGGATACTCATTTTCAAAGCATTATTTGAAAAGTCTCTTTCCTCATTTAATTTTCTTGGCACCCTTGTTGAAAAGCATTTGACCATATATATAAGGGTTTATTTCTGGCTCTCTGTTGTATTCCAAGTTGATGTGTCTGTCTTTATGTCAGTACCACACTCCTTTGATTAGTATAGCTTTGTAGTAAATTTTGAAACCAGGCAGAGTGAGTCCTCCAACATTTTTTTTTTTCAAGATTGTTTTGGAAATTTAGATTTCCTTGCTCTTTCATATGAATTTTAGGATGGAATTTTTATATTTCTGCAAAAAAAGTCATTGGTATTCTGATAGGGATTGCATTAAATCTGAAGACTGCTTTGGTTAGTATGGATTTGATAACTATATTAAAACTTTCAATCCATGAACTTCACCAAGGTTCTGTTTCTCTGAAGAACACTGACTAAGACAGATGCATTACATTGCTTGATTTTCATATGTTAAACCACCCTTGCATTCCATGGATAAATCTCACTTGGTCATGATATATAATCTTTTTGATATGTGGCTGAATTCAGTTTGTTTGTATTCTTTGAGGGTATTTGCTCAATATTCATAAGAAATATTGATCTGTAGTTTTCTTTCTTGCACTATCTGACTTTAGTATCAGAGTAATGCTGGACTCATAGAATGAGTTAGGAAGTGTGCCCTCTTCAATTTTTTGGAAGAGTTTGAGGAGGATTGGTGTTAGTTTTTGTCTAAATGTTTGATATAATTCTCCAGTGAAGCCATATCTGGTCCAGGGCTTTTCTTTTTGGGGAGGGTTTTAGATTACTGTTTCAATCTCCTTACTCATTATAAGTATAGTGAGATTTTCTATTTCTTCTTGATTCAGTCTTGGTAGTTCGTGTGTTTCTATGTATTTGTCTATTTAACCTAGATTTTTCAACATTTTGCATAAAATTGTTCATAGTACCTACTTACAGCCCTTTATTTCTGTAAACTTAGTAGTAATGTTCTTACTTACATTTCTGATTTTACTTCTATGAATGTTGTCTGTTTTTTAAGTCAATGTAGCTATTGGTCTTCAATTTTATTGATCTTTTAGAAAAAACCCAAGTTTTATTTTTATTGATTTTCTCTAATGTTTTTGATTTTTTTCTATATTTTATACCTCTGTTCTAATCTTTATCATTTTTATCCTTCTACTAGCCTTGGATTTAGTTTGTTTTTCTTTTTCTTTCTTTTCTTGAGCTGTAAATTTAGACTGTTGATTTGAGATATTTTTCTTTCTTTTGTAAGTATTTATAGCTATAAATCTTCCTCTAACTACTGCTTTGGCTCTATTTTATAAGTTGTCATATGTTGTGTTTCCATTTTCATTTTTGTTAAGATATTTCCTAATTCCTTTTGTGACATCTTCTCTGATCCATTTGTTCTTTAAGACTCTGTCATTTAATGTCCACATATTTATGGACTTTCCAGTTTTCCTTCAGCTATTGATTTCTAGTTTCATTCTGTTGTCATCAGAACAGATACTTTGCATGATTTCAATCGTTTTAAATTTATTGAGCTAGTTTGTGGCCTAACAAATGGTCTATCCTGACCAATTCATAGAATGTTCTATATGCTGTTGAGAAAAATGTGTATTCTGCTGTTTTGTGGTGTATTGTTCTATACATGTCTGTTAGCTTCAATTGGTATATAGTGTTGCTCAAATCCTCAATTTCCTTATTGATATTCTATACAGTTGTTTGATTCATTTTGGGAAGTGAAGTATTGAAGTCTCCCATTATTATTTTGAATTGTCTATTTGTCCTTTCAATTTTGTCAATGTTTGTTTCATATGTTTTGGAGCTCTGATGTTTAGTGCATATATGTTTATAATTGTTTTATGTTCATGGTAAACTGATTTTTTCTCAATATATAGTGTCTTTCTTTGTCTCTTTTAACAGTTTTATACTTAAAGTCTATTTTGTCTTTAATTACTATAGCCACTCCAGATCTCTTTTTGTTGCATTGAATATCCATCCTTTCATTTTCAAACTTTATGCGTCCTTATAGCTAAAGTGAGTCTCTTGTAAAATGCATATAACTAGATCATGTTTTTAGTAATCTGTTCTACCTTTTGATTGGACAGTTTAATCCATTCACATTTAAAGAAATTACTTATAGGGAAGGACATACTATTGCCAGATTTGTTAATTATTTTCTGTATATATTATAATTTTCCCCCAGTTTTGCAAGATGAAAGGAGTTTTGGTGATGATAGTGCACAACAATGTAAATGTACTTAATACCACTGAACCATACACTTAAAAATGATTAAGATGGTAAATTTTATGTTATCTGTATTTTACCCTTAGTAAAAAAAGAGAATTATGATAATGCCTGCCTTTTAGGATTGTTGTGATGATTAAATGACTTTTCTGTATGTCCTATAGCTTTTTTGTCCCTCATTTTCTCCATTATGGCCTCCCTTTGTGCTTGGTTGATTTTTTTTTGTAGTGACATTTTGTTTATCTTCTCATTTCCTTTTCTGCATAATTTATAGATATTTTAATTGTGATTGACATGGGAATTACATATAATATCTTG
This sequence comes from Eschrichtius robustus, assembly GCF_028021215.1. NCBI lineage: Eukaryota > Metazoa > Chordata > Mammalia > Artiodactyla > Eschrichtiidae > Eschrichtius > Eschrichtius robustus. The sequence continues at coordinate 50,963,107 of NC_090845.1, read as the reverse complement.
CAGTTACAATAATCAATTTTGAATTTGATACCAACTTAACTTCAATCACATACAAAAACTCCACTCCTTTACAACTATACCATCCAAATTTATGTTATCCCTAATAACATCTTTATTATTGTGTACCTATTAACATAGATTTATATTTATCTTTAATGAATTTGTCTGTGTTTGAATTTGTCTTTTAAGTCCAGTAGAAAATAAAAAGTACAAATCAAAATTATAACAGCTCTTGTTTTTATATTTGCTAGTGTATTTACATTTAACAGAGATATTTATATTTTCACAGGGCTCTGAGTTGCTGTCTTATTCTTAAAGAGGTGTTTTGAGAGATAGAGAGTTCTTGGTTGATAGTTTTTCTTTCAGCACTTTAAATATATCATCCCACTGACTTCTGGCCTCCAAGGTTTCTGCTGAGAGATCAGCTTATAATCTTATTTATGATCCTTTGACAAGTCTCCTTTCTCTTGATGCCTTCAAGACTCTCTCTTTGTATTTGTCTTTCAACAATTTGATAATATGTCTCAAAGTGGATCTCTTTGGGTTTTTTCTACTTGGGGTTTCTTGAGACTTGGATTCCTAGCTTCACATCTTTCCTCAAATTTAGGATATTCTCTGCCATTAAATCTTCAAATGGCCTCTCTGCACCTTTCTCTCTTCTCCTTCTGGGACACTCATAGTTCAATATTGATCCATTTGATGATGTTCCATAAGTTCCTTAAGCTCTGTTTCCTTTCTTATTTCTTTTTCTTTCCATTCCTCAGACTCAGTAATTTCAAATGCCCTATTTTCAAGTTGGCTGATTCTTTCTTTTGCCTGTTCAAGGCTGTGATGAACGACTTAGTGAATATTTCAATGCAGTTATTGTATTTTCCAGCTCCAGAATTTCTGTTTTGTTTCTTTTATGATTTCTTTCTCTTTGTTGATATTCTCATTGTATATATATAGTTTTCCTATATCCGTTTAGTTCCTTGTCTGTGTTTTTCTTTAGGTCTTTGAGCATATTTAAGATAGTTGTTTTAAAGTTGAAGACATTAAATCTTATGCCTATGTTTCTTCAGGAACAGTTTGTTGCCACATTATTTTTTTTTATTTGAATGGACCATGTTTTACTGTTTGTATGCTTTGTGATTTTTAAAAGTTGGGCATTTAAAAAACAGCCACCTCTCCCAGTCTTTGCAGACTGGCTCTGTGCCAGGGTAATCCCTCACTAATTAGCTGAATGTGTTCTGAGTCTTTGCATCAGCCTGAGGGGAAAGCTTACAGTCTTCTCAGGTCTTTTCTGAGCATGTATCTTTCTTGAGCCTCTATGTGGCTTTTTTGACTCTCGCCATATACATAGATGCTTTTAAATGTCTTGATTCCCCAAAGAGTTTCCCCTACCTTGGCTTCTCCTTGGAGGCTTAGATGATCTATTGTATGTCGCTACATATAATCTCTTGCCCCAGGTGTTTGCAGATCTTAGTCTCCATGTAGCTTTCCCACGCATTTACTGCATCTCCCCACCTGATATCCAAATTAGACAAAACAGAGACAAGTCCTTCAGGCAACCCCAAGACAGGTTAGAACATAGCAAATGAAGTCTGCTCTGCTCACCAATCTGGTTTGAGGGAATGAATTGGGAATTGTTCTGCAGCCTTCTCCACCCCACACCAGGGAGGGGTGGGGCAAGTGTGAACAAAAATACTGTAATTTTGAATATAGCTTTTCCTTGATTGACTAGTCCCTTGCTTGTTTCCCTTGACTATTTTCCAGAGCTCCTATAAATTACGTCTTTTTTGTTTGTCTCCATGGGAGAACAAGAGCTTGGAGCTTCCTACTCTGCTCTCTTCTGACATCACTGTCCATAATTATTTTAAAAAATCATTTTATGTTTAGTCAATTGTAGATTCCCATGCAGCTGTAGGAAATCATAAAGACCCTCTGTATACTTTGCTAAGTTTCCCCAAAAGGTAACATCTTATGAAACTATAATACATTATCACAACCAGAATAATGCCATCACACGGATCCCTCATGTTTTTCTCTTATATCCAAACATACTTTTCTCTTACCCCCCACCCCATCCTTAACCCCTGGCTACCACAAACTGTCCACCATCTTTATAATTTTGTCATTTCAACAATGTTATAGAAATGTCTTCAAACAGTATGTAGCCTTTTGGTATTGGCTTTTTTCATTCAGCAAAATTCCCTTGAGTTATATCCAAGTTGTTGTATCAATTAATAACTTATTTCTATGTATTCTGAGTAGTATTCAATAGTTTGAGTATACCAGCATTTGTTTAACCATTCGCCTTGTTTCCAAGTTTTGACTATTACAAATAAAGCTGCTATACATACTTGTGTATGTTTTTGTGTGAAAATCAGTTTTCATTTCTCTGGAATAAATGCCTAGGCATGAAATAGTGGGTCCTATGGTAGTTTCCTGGTCAACTTAATAAGAAACTGCCAGACTGTTTTCCAGCATAATTCCAACATTTTAATTTTCATCAATAATATTTGAGTCGTACTGCTTCTCTGTATCATTATCACCATTTAGTGTTGGCATTATTTTCTTTATAGCTATCTGATAGGTATATAGTAACCCCTCATTGTCAGCTTTTTAAATAACACATATATTGAGACATAATTCACATACTATACAATTCACCCATTTAAAGTGTATGATTCAATGGTTTTTAGTATATTCACAAAGTTTTGCAACCATTACCACAATCAATTTTGGAGTATATTCAACAACACAAAAAGAAATTTCATACACATTAGCAGTCACACCTCCCCCTCCCCCATTTCCACCACTCACCCTCACTCCAGTTCTAAGCACTTTCTTTCTGTCTCCATGGATTTGGAGAATTCTGAACATTTCTTATAAATGGAAGCATATGAAATGTGGTCTTGTGTGTCTGTTTCTTTCATTTAGTATAACGTTTTAAGGTTCATACATGTTTTAGCATGTATGAGTACTTCATTGCATTTTATTGTGGTAAAATACAAATAACATCAAATTTACCATTTTATTCATTTTAAAATATACATTTCAGTGTCATTAACAGCAATCACAAGGTTGTGCAACTATCACCATCACCTAGTTTCAGAACTTTTCATCAACCCAAATGGAAGCCCTGTAACCATTAAGTAGTCATTGCCCATTCTCCTTTCTCCTCAGCCTATGGCAACCACTAATCTACTTTCTGTCTTTATGGGTTTGCCAATTCTGGATATTTCATATAAATGAAATTATTCAATATGTCGTCTTTCCAGTGTCTGGTTCTTTCACTTAGCATGTTTTCAAGGTTCATCCATGTTTTAGCATATACCTTGTTGCTTTATATGGCGGAATAATATTGCATTAAATGGATATACCATATTGTGTTTATCCATTCTTCCAATATTGGACATTTAGGATGTTTCCACCTTTTGGCCATTGTGAGTAGTGCTGCTATGAATATCTGTGTACAAGTTTTGTTCAAATACTTGTGTTAAATTCTTTTGGGTAAAAACTTAGGAGCAAAATTACTGAGTATAAGGAAATTCCAAGTTTAATTTACTGAGGAAGAGCTGTTTGCACAGTGGTTGCACCATTTTACATTCCCATCAGCAATATAGGAAGGTTCCAATTTCTCCATATCCTCACCAGCACTTATTTTCTGATTTTTAAAATAATAGCCGTCTTAGTGAATGTGAAGTGGTATTTCATTGTGGTTTTGATTGCATTTTCCTTAATGAATAACAATGTTGCATTTTTTCATGTATTTATTGGTTATTTGTATATCTTCTTAGGAGAAATATCTGTTTAAGTCCTTTCCCTATTTTTTAATTGGATTGTTTCCATTTTGTTCTCTTTTGCAGCTTATGCTTTTAGTGTCATATGTAAGAATCCATTGCTAAATCCATAAGTATTTACCCTTATGTTTTCTCTTGAGTTGTATGTTATGTTTCTCCCTCATATTTATAATTCTGATTCATTTTGAGTTACTTTTTTTATATGGTGTGAGGTAGCAGTCTAACTTCACTGTTAAGTTTTGCATGTGCCTATGCATTTGTGAAGAGACTCTACTTTCCCCATTGAATGTTCTTGGAAGACTTATCAAAAATCAATTGATCATATGGGACTTCCCTGGTGGTCCAGTGGTTAAGACTCCATACTGCCAATGCAGGGGGTGTGAGTTCAACGCCTGGTCAGGGAACTAAGATCCCATGTGCAGTGTGGCGTGGCCAAAAAAAACACAAAAAACAAAAACAAAAACAAAAAATCAATTGATCATAGACATATGGGTTTATTTCTGGAATCTCAATTGTATTCCATTGGTCTATATGTTTATTTTTACGTCAGTACCACACTTTTTTTATTACTGTAACTTTGTAGTAGGTTTTGAAATGGGAATTTTGATCCTCTAGTTTTGTTCTTTGCCAAATTGTTTTGGCTACTTGAGATCCCTTGCAATTCAATCAGAATGCTAATATCAGCTTTTTTATTTCTGTAAAGAAGCCATTGTGATTTTGATAGAGATAGCATTAAATATGTAGATTACTTTGGGACGTATGACCATCTTAACAATATTAAGTCTTCCCATCCACGAACATGGGATATATTTCCATTTACTTAAATATTTTATTTCTTTCAGCACATTGTGTAGTTTTTAGTGTATAAATCTTTCATCTCCTTGGTTAAATTTATTCCTAAATATTTTATTATTTCTGATGGTATTGTAAATAGAATTGTTCTCTTAATTTAATTTTCTGATTGTTCACTTCTAGTGTACAGAAATACAACATATTTTTGCTTGTCGATCTCATGTCTTGTAACTTTGTTGAATTTATTAGTGTTAATAATTTTTCATGGATTATTTAGTATTTTCTGCATATGAGGTTATGTCATCTGCAAATAGATATTTTCTTACTTTTTTCTTTTCAATTTGGATATTTGGATGGCATTTATCCCAGGAATGTTAGGTATAGCATTGTTGCTCTTTATCATGGTGAAGAAGTTCCCTTCTCTTCCTGGTTTGTTGGGTGTTTTCATCAAGAAGTTGTGTTGGATTTTGCCAAATGCTTCTTCTGCATCTATTGAGATGATCATATGGATATCCTCCTTCATTCTGCAAATGTGGTGCATTACATTGATTGCTTTTCATATGTTAAACCACTAGCATCTACATGCTGGGCCTCTCAAAAATGCTATACTTAACTTCTTGGGATAAGTCTCATTTGGTCGTGGTTGAACAAGCCTTTCATTTTGATACTGGATTTAATTTGCTAGTGTTTTGTTGAATATTTTTGCATCTGTATTCATCTGTCTTTAATTCTTTCTTTTATAATATCTTTGTATTTAGTATCAAGGTAATGCTGGCTTCATAGACTGAGTTAGGAAGTGTTCATATCTTTAATTATTTTTTTGAGTTTGAGAAGGATTGATAATACTTCTTTTTAAATGGTTGATAGAGGCTGTATCAATTTACATTCCCACAAACAGCCTCTATCAACCTTTTTTTTTTAACATCTTTATTGGAGTATAATTGCTTTACAATGGTGTGTTAGTTTTTGCTTTATAACAAAGTGAATCAGTTATACATATACATATGTTCTCATATCTCTTCCCTCTTGCATCTCCCTCCCTCCCTCTATCAACCTTTTAAAAAGAAGTATTTTCAATCCGTCTCAACTTAGAGTCTGTCATACAGAGTGAAGTAAGTCAGAAAGAGAAAAACAAATACTGTATGCTAACACATATATATGGAATTTAAAAAAATGGTTCTGAAGAACCTAGGGGCAGGACAGGAATAAAGATGCAGATGTAGAGAATGGACTTGAGAACACAGGGAGGGGGAAGGGTAAGCTGGGACAAAGTGAGAGAGTGGCATGTACATATATACACTACCAAATGTAAACTAGATAGCTAGTGGGAAGCAGGTGCATAGCACAGGGAGATCAGCTTGGTGCTTTGTGACCACCTAGGGGATGGGATAGGGAGGGTGGGAGGGAGATGCAAGAGGGAGGGGATATGGTGATATATGTATATGTAGAGCTGATTCACTTAGTTATACAGCAGCAACTAACACAACAACGTAAAACAATTATACTCCAATAAAGATGTTAAAAAAAAAGATTGATAGAATTAGCCATATGAAGCCATATGGTCCTGGGCTTTTCTTTTTGGGGAGGTTTTTGATTACTAATTCAATCTCCTTGCTAGTAGTAGGTCTATTCAAAATTTCTATTTATTTTTGAATCATTTTTGGTATTGTACGTTTCTTGAAATTCGCCCATTTCCTCTAAGTTATCAAATTTCTTGGTGTACAAGTGTTCATAGTATTCTTTACAATTCTATTTCTTTCTTTAAGGTTGATAGTAATGTCCCCACATTCATTTCTTATGTTAAAACTTGAGCATTCATTTTTCTTAATCAGTTGAGCTTAAGGTTGATCAATTTTGTTGATCTTTTCAAAGAATCAAGCTTTGGTTTCATTTTTCCCCTAATTTTAAAAAGTTTTATATTTTATTTATCTCTGTTGCAATCTTTATTATTTCCTTCCTTACAGTATCTATTATGACTGCTAATTTATTCTCCTTTTTCTAGTTTCTTTAATTATAAGTGTAGTATATTATCTTGAAATCTTTTTCTCTTTTTTAATTATTTTTTTATTTTTATTTTTTTAACATCTTTATTGGAGTATAATTGTTTTACAATTGTGTGTTAGTTTCTGCTTTATAACAAAGTGAATCAGCTATACATATACATACATCCCCATATCTCCTTCTTTTTCTCTTTTAATGTAGGCATTTACAACTATAAATTTTCCTCTGAGCACTCCTTCTGCTGTATCCCATAAGCTTTAGTACATTGTGTTTTGGTTTTTATTCATCTCAAAGTATTTTCTAATTTACCTTGTGATTTCTTCTTTGAATCATTGGTTGCTGAAGTGTTGTTTAAATTCTAAAAATTTCTGAATTTTACAGTTTTCCTTCTCTTGTCAATATCTAGCTTCATTCAGAGAACACATTTTGTATAATATCAATCTTTTTAAAATTTACTGAGATTTGTTATGTAGTCTAACATACAATTTATTCTGGAGAATGCTCCATATGCCCTTGAGAAGAATGTGTAGTCGGCTATTGTTGGGGGCAATGTTCTCTGTACGTCTGTTAGGTGTAGTTGGCTTATAGTGTTATTCAAGTCGTCTATTCCCTTATTGGTCCTCTGTCATGTTGTTTTATACGTTATTCAATATGATGTATTTATGTCTTCCATTATTTTAGAATTGTCTAATTCTTCCTTCAATTTCTTCAATTTTTTGCTTCATATATTTTAGGACTCTGTTGTCAGGTGTGTGCAAATTTATAATTGTTGTATCTTCTTCATAGATTGACCAGTTTATCAGAATATAATATTTTTTGTCTCTTTTAACATTATTTTACTAAAGTCTACTTTGTTTGAATAATAGTGTATACATCACAACTCTCTTTCAGTTACTATTTCCATGGAATATCTTCTGCCATTCTTTATGTTTCAACCTATATGTGTCTTTGGATCTAATATGAGTCTCTTGTAGAAAGCATACAGATGAACCACGTATTATTTTTCTACACTGCACGGCATGTGGGATCTTTGTTCCCTGACCAGGGATCAATTGAACCCATGCCCCGTGCAGTGGAAGCACAGAGTCTTAACCACTGGACCACCAGGGAAGTCCCAAACCATGTTCGTTTTAAAAAATCTGGTCTGCCAGTCTCTGTGTTTTATGTAAAGACTTTAATCCATCTAAATTTACAGTGATTACTGATAAGAAAGGACCTATATTTGCCATTTTGCTAGGTGTTCTCTATATTTCTTATATCTTTCTTGTTCCTCAATTCTATTATTGCTTTGATTTGTATTTGATTTTTTCTAGTGTATCACTTTGATTCCCTCCTTATTTTCTTTTTGCATTTGTTGTTGTTATTTTCTTAGTGGTTACCAGGGTATTGCAATTAACATCTTAAATGATAGCAATCTAGTTGAATTGGTACCAGCTTCTCCCTGTCCTAGTTTTTCCTTTTTTTTTCTTTTTAACATTTTTATTGGACTATAACTGCTTTACAGTGGTGTGTTAGTTTCTGCTTTATAACAATGTGAATCAGTTATACATATATATATATCCCCATATCACTTCCCTCTTGCGTCTCCTTCCATCCCACCCTCCCTATCCCACCGTTCTAGCTGGTCACAAAGCACCAAGTTGATCTCCCTGTGCTATGTGGTTACTTCCTGCTAGCTAAGTATTTTACATTTGGTAGTGTATATATGTCCATATATACACTACCACTCTCTCAGCTTGTCCCAGCTTACACTTCCCTCTCCCCGTGTCCTCAAGTTCATTCTCTAGTAGGTCTGTGTCTTTACTCCTGTCTTGCCCCTACATTCTTCATGATCTTTTTTTTTTAGATTCCATATATATGAGTTAGCATACAGTATTTGCTTTTCTCTTTCTGACTTACTTCACTCTGTATGACAGACACTTGGTACACCCACCTCACTACAAATAAGTCAATTTCATTCTTTTTTAGAGCTGAGTAATATTCCATTGTATATATGTGCCACATATCCTTTATCCATTCATCTGTCGATGGACTCTTAGGCTGCTTCCATGTCCTGGATATTGTAAATAGAGCTGCAGTGAACATTGTGGTACATGACTCTTTTTGAATGATGGTTTTCTCAGGGTATATGCCCAGTAGTGGGATTGCTGGGTCGTATGGTAGTTCTATTTGTAGTTTTTTAAGGAACCTGCATACTGTTCTCCATAGTGGCTGTATCAATTTACATTCCCACCAACAGTGTATGAGGGTTCCCTTTTCTCCACACCCTCTCCAGCATTTATTGTTTCTAGATTTTTTGATGATGGCAATTCTGACCAGTGTGAGATGATATCTCATTGTAGTTTTGATTTGCATTTCTCTAATCATTAATGATGTTGAGCATTCTTTCAGTGCTTGTTGGCAATCTGTATATCTTCTTTGGAGAAATGTCTATTTACGTCTTCTGCCCAATTTTGGATTGGTTTGTTTGTTTGTTTTTTGATATTGAGCTGCATGAGCTGCTTGTAAATTTTGGAGATTAATCCTTTGTCAGTTGCTTCATTTGCAAATATTTTTTCCCATTCTGAGGGTTGTCTTTTTGTCTAATTTATGGTTACCTTTACTGCGCAAAAGCTTTTAAGTTTCATTAGGTCCCATTTGTTTATTTCTGTTTTTATTTCCATTTCTCTAGGAGGTGGGTCAAAAAGGATCTTGCTGTGATTTATGTCATAGAGTGTTCTGCTTATGTTTTCCTCTAAGAGTTTGATAGTGTGTGGCCTTACATTTAGGTCTTTAATCCATTTTGAGTTCATTTTTGTGTATGGTGTTAGGGAGTGATCTAATTTCATTCTTTTATATGTAGCTGTCCAGTTTTCCCAGCACCACTTACTGAAGAGGCTGTCTTTTCTCCATTGTATATTCTTGCCTCCTTTATCAAAGATAGGTGACCATATGTGCGTGGGTTTATCTCCTGGCTTCCTATCCTCTTCCACTGATCTATATTTCTGTTTTTGTGCCATTACCATACTGTCTTGATTCCTGTAGCTTTGTAGTATAGTCTGAAGTCCAGGCACCTGACTCCTCCAGCTCTGTTTTTCTTTCTCAAGATTGCTTTGGCTTTTCGGGATCTTTTGTGCTTCCATACAAATTGTGAAATTTCTTATTCTAGTTCTGTGAAAAATGCTAGTGGTACTTTGATAGGGATTGCATTAAATCTGTAGATTGCTTTGGGTAGTATAGTCATTTTCACAATGTTGATTCTTCCAATCCAAGAACATGGTATATCTCTCCATCTATTTCTATCATCTTTAATTTCTTTCATCAGTGTCTTATAATTATCTGCATACAGGTCTTTTGTCTCCTTAAGTAGGTTTATTCCTAGGTATTTTATTCTTTTTGTTGCAATGGTAAATGGGAGAGTTTTCTTAATTTCACTTTCAGATTTTTCATCATTAGTGTATAGGAATTCAAGAGATTTCTGTGCATTAATTTTGTGTCCTGCTATTTTACCAAGTTCATTGATTAGCACTAGTAGTTTTCTGGTAGCATCTTTAGGATTCTCTATGTATAGTATCCTGTCATCTGCAAACAGTGACAGCTTTACTTCTTCTTTTCAGATTTGGATTCCTTTTATTTCTTTTTCTTCTCTGATTGCTGTGGCTAAAACTTTCAGAAGTATGTTGAATGATAGTGGTGAGAGTGGGCAACCTTGACTTGTTCCTGATCTTAGAGGAAATGGTTTCAGTTTTTCACCATTGAGGACGATGTTGGCTGTGGGTTTATCATATATGGCCTTTATTATGTTGAGCTAAGTTCCCTCTATGCCTACTTTCTGGAGGGTTTTTTTAATCATAAATGGGTGTTGAATTTTGTCAAAAGCTTTCTCTGCATCTATTGTGATGATCATATGGTTTTTCTCCTTCAATTTGTTAATATGGTATATCACGTTGATTGATTTGCCTATATTGAAAAATCCTTGCATTCCTTGGAGAAACCGCACTTGGTCATGGTGTATGATCCTTTTAATGTGCTGTTGGATTCTGTTTGCTAGTATTTTGTTGAGGATTTTTGCATCTATGTTCATCAGTGATATTGGTCTGTAGTTTTCTTTTTTTGTGACATCTTTGTCTGGTTTGGGTATCAGGGTGACGGTGGCCTCATAGAATGAGTTTGGGAGTGTTTCTCCCTCTGCTATATTTTGGAAGAGTTTGAGAAGGATACGTGTTAGTTCTTTTCTAAATGTTTGATAGAATTCGCCTGTGAAGCCATCTGGTCCTGGGCTTTTGTTTGTTCGAAAATATTTAATCACAGATTCAATTTCAGTGCTTGTGATTGGTCTATTCATATTTTCTATTTCTTCCTAGTTCAGTCTCAGAAGGTTGTGCCTTTCTAATAATTTGTCCATTTCTTCCAGGTTGTCCATTTTATTGGCATATAGTTGCTTGTAGTCATCTCTCATGATCCTTTGTATTTCTGCAGTGTCAGTTGTTACTTCTCCTTTTTCACTTCGAATTCTATTGATTTGAGGCTTCTCCCTTTTTTTCTGGATGAGTCTCGCTAATAGTTCATCAGTTTTGTTTATTTTCTCAAAGAACAAGCTTCTAGTTTTTTTGATCTTTGCTATCGTTTCCTTCATTTCTTTTTCATTTTTTTCTGATCTGATCTTTATGATTTCTTTCCTTCTGCTAACTTTGGGGGTTTTTTGTTCTTCTTTTTCTAATTGCTTTAGTTGTAAGGTTAGGTTGTTTATTTGAGATGTTTCTTGTTTCTTAAGGTAGGTTTGTACTGCTATAAACTTCCCTCTTAGAACTGCTTTTGCTGCATCCCCCAGGTTTTTGGTCATCGTGTTTTCATTGTCATTTGTTTCTAGGTATTTTTTGATTTCCAGTTTAATTCTTCAGTTATCTCTTGGTTATTAAGTAGTGTATTGTTTAACCTCCATGTATTTGTATTTTTTATCGATTTTTTTCCTGTAATTGATATGTAGTCTCATAGTGTTGTGGTCGGAAAAGATACTTGATACGATTTCAATTTTCTTAAATTTACCAAGGCTTGAGTTGTGACCCAAAATATGATCTATCCTGGAGAATGTTCCATGAGCACTTGAGAAGAAAGTGTATTCTGTTGTTTTTGGATGGAATGTCCTATAAATGCCAATTAAGTCCATCTTGTTTAATGTATCATTTAATGCTTGTGTTTCCTTGTTTATTTTCATTTTTGATGTTCTGTCCATTGGTGAAAATGGGGTGTTAAAGTCCCCTACTATGATTGTATTTCTGTCAATTTCCCCTTTTATGGTTGTTAGTATTTGCCTTCTGTATTCAGGTGCTCCTATGTTGGGTGCATAAATATTTACAATTGTTATATCTTCTTCTTGGATTGATCCCTTGATCATTATGTAGTGTCCTCCTTTGTCTCTTGCAAAAGTCTTTCTTTTAAAGTCTATTTTGTCTGATATGAGAATTGCTACTCCAGGTTTCTTTTGATTTCCATTTGCATGGAATATCTTTTTCCATCCCCTCACTTTCAGTCTGTATGTGTCTCTAGGTCTGAAGTGGGTCTCTTGTAGACAGCATATATACGGGTTTTGCTTTTGTATCTATTCAGCCAGTCTATGTCTTTTGGTTGGAGCATTTAATCTATTTACATTTAAGGTAATTATAGATATGTTCATTCCTATTACCCTTTTCTTAATTGTTTTGGGTTTGTTATTGTAGGTCTTTTCCTTCTCTTGTGTTTCCTACCTAGAGAAGTTCCTTTAGCATTTGTTGTAAAGCTGATTTGGAGGTGCTGAATTCTCGTAGCTTTTGCTTGTCTGTAAAGATTTTAATTTCTCCATCAAATCTGAATGAGATCATTGCTGGGTAGTGTAATCTTGGTTGTGTTTTTTTCCCTTTCATCACTTTAAATATGTCCTGCCACTCCCTTCTGGCTTGCAGAGTTTCTGCTGAAAGATCAGCTCTTAACCTTATGGGGATTCCCTTGTATGTTATTTGTTGTTTTTCCCTTGCTACTTTTAATATTTTTTCTTTGTATTTAATTTTTTGATTGTTTGATTAATATGTGTCTTGGAGTGTTTCTCCTTGGATTTATCCTCTATGGGACTCTCTGTGCTTCCTGGACTTGATTGACTCTTTCCTTTCCCATATTAGGGAAGTTTTCAACTATAATCTTTTCAAATATTTTCTCAGTTCCTTTCTTTTTCTCTTCTTCTTCTGGGACCCCTATATTTCGAATGTTGTTACGTTTAGTATTGTCCCAGAGGTCTCTGCGACTGTCCTCAATTCTTTTCATCCTTTTTTCTTTATCTTGCTCTGCAGTAGTTATTTCCACTATTTTATCTTCCAAGTCGCTTATCCATTTTTCTGCCTCAGTAATTCTGCTATTGATCCCGTCTAGAGAATTTTTAATTTGATTTATTCTGTTGTTCATGATTGTTTGCTTGCTCTTTAGTTCTTCTAGGTCCTTGTTAAACATTTCTTATATTTTCTCCATTCTATTTCCAAGATTTTGGATCATCTTTTCTCTCATTATTCTGAATTCTTTTTCATGTAGACTGCCTATTTCCTCTTCATTTGTTAGGTCTGGTGGTTTTTTCCTTGCTCCTTCATCTGCTGTGTGTTTCTCAGTCTTCTCATTTTGCTTAACTTACTGTGTTTGGGGGTCTCTTTTTCACAGGCTGCAGGTTCATAATTCCCATTGTTTTTGGTGTCTGCCCCCAGTGGGTATGGTTGGTTTAGTGAATTGTGTAGCCTTCCTGGTAGAGAGGAGTAGTGCCTGTGTTCTGGTGGATGAGGTTGGATCTTGTCTTTTTGGTGGGTGCTGCCACGTCCAGTCGTATGTTTTTGGATGTCTGTGACCTTATTATGATTTTAGGCAGCCTCTCTGCTAATGGGTGGTGTTGTGTTTCTGTCTTGCTAGTTCTTTGGCATACGGTTTCCAGCACTGGAGCTTGCTGGTCATTGAGTGGAGCTGGGTCTTGACGTTGAGATGGCGATCTCTGCGAGATTTTCACCGTTTGATATTACATGGAGCTGGGAAGTCTCTTGTGGACCAGTTTCCTGAACCTGGCTCTCCCATCTCAGAGGCACAGCCCTGATGCCTGGCTGGAGCACCAAGAGCCTGTCATCCACATGGCTCAGAAGAAAAGGGAGAAAGAAAGAAAGAAAGAAAGAAAATGATAAAATGAAATAAAATTTAAAAGTTAGTAAAATAAAAAACAAAAAGTAATTTTTAAAAAATATTTTTAAAGTAATTAAAAAGAGAGAAAGAAAGAAAGAAGAGCACAACCAAACGAAAAAACAAATCCACCAATGGTAACAAGTGCTGAAATCTATACCAAAAAGAAAATCGTAAAAACAAACAAAAAAACCGGATAGACAGAACCCTAGGATAATTGGAAGAAGCAAAGCTATACAGACAAAATCACACAGAGAAGCATAGACATACACACACACAAAAAGAGAAAAAGGGGGAAAAAATATATATCGTTATTCCCAAATCCATCTCCTCAATTTGGGATGATTCATTGTCTATTCAGGTATTCCACATATGCAGGTACATCAAGTTGACTGTGGAGATTTAATCCACTGCTCCTGAGGCTGCTGGGAGAGATTTCCCTTTCTCTTCTTTGTTCGCACAGCTCCTGGGATTCAGCTTTGCATTTTGCCGTGCCTCTGCATGTAGGTCGCCTGAGGGCGTCTGTTGTTCGTTCTGACAGGATAGGGTTAAAGGAGCAGCTGCTTGGGGGTTCTGGCTCACTCAGGCCTTGGGGAGGGAGGGGTACGGAGTGCAGGGCGAGCCTCCAGCAGCAGAGGCCAGCGTGATGTTGCACCAGCCTGAGGTGCGCCCTGTGTTCTCCTAGGGAAGTTGTCCCTGGATCACGGGACCCTGGCAATGGCGGGCTCCACAGGCTCCTGGGAGGGGAGGTGTGGATAGTGACCTGTGTTTGCACACAGGCTACTTGGTGGCTGCAGCAGAAGCCTTAGCGTCTCATACCCGTCTCTGGGGTCCATGCTGATAGCCGCGGCTCGCACCCGTCTGTGGAGTTCCTTTAAGCAGTGCTCTTAATCCCCCCTCCTCTTGCACCAGGAAACAAAGAGGCAAGAAAAAGTCTCTTTGGCAGTTCCAGATTTTTTCCCGGACTCCCTCCCGGCTAGGCGTGGTGCACTAGCCTCCTTCAGGCTGTGTTCATGCAGCCGACCCCAGTCCTCTCTCTGGGATCCGACCGAAGCGGATGCCTCAGCTCCCAGCCCCGACCCATCCCGGCGGGTGAGCAGACAGGCCTCTCGGGCTGGTGAGTGCTGGTCGGCACCGATCCTCTCTGCGGGAATCTCTCCGCTTTGCCCTCCGCACCCCTGTTGCTGCGCTCTCCTCCATGGCTCCGAAGCCTCCCCCCCTCTGCCACTCGCCGTCTCCGCCCGCGAAGGGGCTTCCTAGTGTGTGGAAACTGTTCCTCCTTCACAGCTCCCTCCCAGTGGCGCAGGTCCCGTCCCTATTCTTTTGTTTCTGTTTTTTCTTTTTTCTTTTGCCCTACCCAGGTACGTGGGGGAGTTTCTTGCCTTTTGGGAGGTCTGAGGTCTTCTGCCAGCGTTCAGTAGATTTTCTGTAGGAGTCGTTCCACATGTAGATGTATTTCTGATGTGTTTATGGGGAGGAAGGTGATCTCCACGTCTTACTCTTTTGCCATCTTGAAGCTCCTCTGTCCTATTTTTTCTTTTCTTTCCTTCTGGGAATCCCATATGCTCAATGGTGTACCATGTGTACCTTAAAGTCTCTTTTTCTTCATTAATTTTATTTCTGCACCTCAGACTAAATAATTTCAATTGACCTATTTTCACATTTGCATATTGTTTCTTCTCCTTGATCAAATACGCTATTGAACCCCATAGTGAATTTTTCATTTCAGTTATTATACTTTTCAGCTTCAGAATTTCTATTTGGTTCCTTTTTGTAATTTCTATCTCTTTATTGCTATTTTTTTTGCCAAAACATCATTCCCCTGGATTATATTACTTATTTATGCCAGCTTTCCTTTAGCTCTTTGAGCATATATAAGACAGTTGATTTAAAGTCTTTTTCTAATAAGTCCAATGCCAGGGCTTCCTCTGAAACTGTTTCTGTTAATTTTATTTTTTTAAATGAGTCAGACTTTCTCATTTGTTTGCCTACTTTGTCATTTATGTTGTTTGAAACTGGACATTTTGAATATTATAATATAACTCTGGAAAACAGATTCTCTTCCCTCTCTAGGGTTTGTTTTTATTGCTTGTTTAGGGTTAATTGTTTATTTATGCAGATTGGCTCTAAGTTGGGGCACTCCTTCAAAGCTTAGCCAGGCAACTTATAACTCTGCTTTAGACTTCACTTTCTGCTACTGGAAGCCTAAAGATCAGCCTGAGGTGAAAACTTCGGGTTTTCTCTGGTATTTTCTTAGCATACATCTAACTGTGGGCATACACATGGCCTTCTGGACTTCTTGGTATATGCAGGATCCTTTCCAAGCCCTTATTCCCCCATCTGTCTCATTACCCAAACTTCTTCCTTCCTAAATTTTCAGTCTGTTTGCTGTTTGCCCCCTTACCACAGACAGCTGCAACTAGTATATTTTACTTTAAATGATTTTTAAAAATGCTTCCCAGGAGGCTCCTCCAGTTCTGAGAGAGTTCTGTGGGGAGGGGTGCAGGGGTTGGTTAAAACCTAGTCACGCCCCTGAGTCAATCTCTCAGGGCACCACCAGACAGAAAAGTGCACAACTGCAATCTTTTAAGAACTGCATCCATATTGCCCCCTTTGACACCAGTAAGCCACACCAAGAAAGTAGGCCACTGTTCCCGTGTCCAGTGCTGGACTGGGGAGTGCAGGATAGCAGGTCGGTAAGTGAAAATGTTCTAAGGCTCTCTTATGATGTTTTTACAGCCTCTTCATTAAGCATTCCCCTTGTTTTAAGTTTTTTCTTGTAATTTAGAGTTCTGAAAAAGTTGATTCTGATAGTTTTTACTAGCTTATTGGTAGCTTCTATGATGCTTCAGATCTTTGGAACTCCCTGCTCCACAATTATTCTCAGTGACATCACTTGCTCATTTGTTTTTAAGAGGTGTTCACATTATTCAGAAAAAAAAAAAAATTGCTTCTGCAGATAGAGCCCTATGCAGCTATATTAAATACCTGTTTGTTTGTTTATTTGTATTTTCCAGAAGTGCATGTAGTCTTTCCAAATGTAGAGTGTCCATCAACTGGTAGCCATGAAGTATTTGAAGTCACAGTTGCAAATTGACAACTAAGCTAAGTTATTCCTGATCCTGTTTTTAAGTCTCCACCTTTAGAGGCTCAGGCTTATCTGACTGTCTCCACCTTGAAGATTTCCTACACAGTGAATCAAGAAAACTTATAATTGTGTGAATCTTTTGCTGAGAATTGTTAAAACAACCCAGAAGCTTTTTACAAGGGCAAAAATCACAGGATGTTATCGGAACACTATGACCCTTGACCCCATTCCTAAGTTCCAGGATATGTCAGTACTACTCTAGTCATTGGATCAGCAGCATCATTATCAACTGAAAATAAGAAATGGATATTTATGGACCCCACTTCAGACCTACTGGAGAAGGGGACCAGGAATTTATGTTTTAACAAGCTCTCCATGTTTTTCTTATGAATAGTAAATTTGAGAAGCATTGTAAACTATAGTATCTTTTGCATGTTTTCATTATTTGACCACCTACTGCCTTCCCAATCCCACCAAGCAGGTAATAATCCAGGCAGAAATGTTATCCTGGCATTAAATAGTTAATATAATTTCCATTTGTTTACTTTCTTTATATATGTTATTAGTCAGAAAATATTGGACAACTGTAGGAATTTGGGTTTCCATCTAATGTAGATGAATTTCATTTAGCTCTCTCTAAACAGGCACTCACTTATTTTCTTGGTTAGTACCTATTGTTGGTATTTGTTAATACCCCATAATTCCAAAAGTAATTTTATTAGTAGGATGGTAATTGTTACTTTGAAAATATATCAGACAATTTCTTTTAATTTTCTAATCTGTAAACTTCCCTAACAAAATTCCCAAAGAAGTCATTATTAGCCATAAGTTGGGCCATTGAAATTTAATATTATATAAATAGTGTTTTTCCTAAATGATTCCAACATTATATGGCCCATGTAGTGATCTTATGCAGTTTTCTATGATATTCCCTATATCTGTGGAGACCGTTCATGGGGAAAAAAACGCATCTCAAGCAGAACTATACTGGTTCCTTTTTATATTCAATCTATTGTATGCATTGTATTTAATTAAAATCAATTTGAATCAGACACGGACTTGTGTATTTCATTGTGTATTCCATCATACGATTTCGTCTTTGTCTTTACGTCTTACATACCCTGGGAAGGATTTTACCCCTTTTCACTTAGGGAATAAAGCCTTTTTTTTTGGTGATAAAAGCATCTAAAAGGACAGATTGGATTTAGCACTAGTGATATTCTAACAGCATGAGGAACTGGCAGGGATGCTTAGCTGAAGCAGCAAAACCTGTGTTTGTAAAGTAACTTACCAAAGCTGATCAAGAATCTCCGTGGGTATTTTATCTTCTTGGAAGAGTCTTTGCCAGTCTTCCATAAAAGCTGTTCCCTGTCCTTGGATATTGATGAATGACCAGGTAATAAAGCATGAAGTTAAAGCCAAGAGTCCAACTACTTATCCATTTGGAGTGGGATGGCCTGAAAGGAAATAGTGACCTCAGGAGGATCAATTATAGAATGATTAAAGATAATTTGACATGCTGAGGGGTCCTGGGACTTTTTCTTTTTCTGGTTGACTATGGATGACCTAAAGGCCATCTCTGTGATGTATAGCTTCTCCATGTACTGCTCTATGATTTGTGAGATGGGGGAGGAGTTAGTGGGGAGGGAATAGGGCAGGTTAAGGATGAGTTCAGTGGACTAGGGCCACCTAATTTCCTGTAGGAAGAAGTGTACCCTGTATTAGTTATCTATAGCTGCATAATAAATTACCCCAAAACTTAGAAGCTTAAAACGATAAACATTTATTTATTTATTTATTTATTTATTTATTTATTTATTTATTAATTAACTGTTTCCATGCTTTGCTTTAATAATACTCATAGTGGGGAGACTAGTCTTACAGGGGTATTTTGACAGAATGGAAGAAGAAATTTCAGCATAATTTGAGCAAGCTTAGGTTTCTCACTGAAGATTTTTATGCAAAATTCATCTCAGTCCTTCATCAGGAGCCAGTTCTAATGACTTATCCTCTGAAATCATAATGAAATTTAAATTATCTTCTATGAAAGACAGGGATTTCAGATCCACGAATTTTTTAGTTCAGCTGACTTTTGTATTGAAACTTTTCAAGGAAGCAGTATGTTTATTTACATTCTGGAACCAGTTCCTTAAATGGGGTAACTAATCCAGAATGTTTTCCAGTCATCACAACTGTGCCATCAGAATGTAATCCTACACAAATCCTAACTCCATTTATTAACTTACAATTTGTCAGTCAGGAATCCAGGCATGGATTAATGGGTTTCATACAAGACCACACTGGTTCTGGATAGGGTGTTATTCTTCTCTCAAGGTTTGACTAGGGAGGATCTGCTTCCAAGCTCACTCAAGTGGTTTTTGGAAAGATTCAATTTGTTGCAAGCTGTTCCTTGCAGTTCCTTGCTGATTATTGGTTAGAGACTGCCCTCATTACCTTACAACATGGGTCTCTCCATAGGGCAACTGACATCATGGCAGATGACTTCCATTAAAATGAGAAAATTTAAGTAAGAGAGAATGAGCAAGACAGAAGTCAGAGTCTTTTTATAATCTAATATTGGAAGTGACATCCCATTACTTCTGCCATATTTTATTCATTAGAAGTAATTTACTAGGTCCAACCCATAACCAGCAGAAGGATATTACACAGGGCATGACTATCAAGAAGCAGTGTCATCGTGGACCATCTTAGAGGCTGCCTACCACAACCCGCATAGTATAAGATTCTCCATCCCTTTGCTTAACTTCCTGGGATTCACTGGCAGTGAAGAGGAGATCTACACTAGACATGCCTTAAGGGATACAATTCTAGATCAATACATAATGCCAGAACTTCTGATATGAAAGCCTGTTATTACATAGTCAACAAAAGGGAAAGACATCACCTGGAGATAAGGCCATGATACCCCCCAGGCAGAAAGCATCTTACAAGAGGAACTAAGCTCTCTTAATCAGTATATTACAGATTATTATCTTCTCACAGTAGGCCAACCCTAATACAGAAAAGGGAGAATCCCTTCACGACCCCATATCATCTTGTGTGGCCTCAACCTTTGTATCCCTATTCCATAAGTTAGCTTTCACTCAGATCAGAGACCAATGCCCTCATATCTCCAAGTGACAACCACTATGCCTGGTGGAATTTTACCTTCCGTATTCATATCATGAAATGGTGCCTTCTGAAATCAGTATCCTTATTCCTATTCTAAGGAAATCCAGGTAACCCCCACACTGAGAAGATTGCAATGTGCCTTTAACAAGAGGCAGAATATGCCAGACAAGAGTAACATTGTACTATGAATATATAAAAATTTCCCTAAGTTAAAGGAAACTGAGTGTAAGACAAATTTAACTTGAAAATAAGAACAAATGGATAAATTAATTTTTGGCTGAGAATGACTTAACATCTACAAAAGCAAATATAATCCTGGAGCCAACAAAACTAAAACAATTGAGTTAAAAAAATAAATTATGTTTTGATGGGCTTCCCTGGTGGCGCAGTGGTTAAGAATTGGCCTGTCAATACAGGGGACATGGGTTCGAGCCCTGGTCCAGGAAGATCCCACATGCTGCAGAGCAACTAAGCCCGTGTGCCATAACTACTGAGCCTGCATGCCACAACTACTGAAGCCCGCATGCCTAGAGTCCATGCTCCACAACAAGAGAAGCCACCGCAATGAGAAACCCATCACCACAACGAAGAGTAGCCCCTGCTCCCTGCAACTAGAGAAAGCCCGCATGCAGGAACGAAGACCCAACGCAGCCAAAAATGAATAAATTAAATAAATAAATAAATAAATAATGTTTTGAATAAAATTTATATAAATATACACTGGTGAATCACTTTTAAACAATTAAAAATAAACATGAAAACATTGGCAAATGAGCAGAATATGCATAATGGGCTAAAATGAGTCAGAAATAAATAGAAAAACATCACAAATCATTCAAAGAATCCCAAATGATGATGTCTAATCAAAGTTTAGAAACTTTGTCCTACAATACAGAAAAGTTAACTATGACTAACAAACCAACCACAAGGAGTATTTATATTCTATATACTGAATGTGTTGACCAAACAGTTTCTTTTAAATCATATTTTTCTTTCCTAGTAATTCATATTACTTGGAATACAGAAGAACCCAGTTCACTGTGTCACACAGAACAGAAAGAGTCTACTTCTACATACACCATTCAATCATCATACCTCAGTAGGAGCTGGGGAGGCAGATTCAGTGGGGACTAAAGCTTTCCTACAATTTGGAAAACCTCTTTAAGAAAAAAATACAAAGTTACGAATGCAAAATTGTTATGAAAGTGAATATTTATTTAGAATGATGCTATGGACTGAATACTTGTGCCCCCACCCCCCAAAATTCATATGCTGAAATCCCAATCCTCAATGTGATGGTATTAGGAGGTGAGGCTTTGGGGAGATGATTAGTTCATGAGGGTGTAACCCTCATGAATAGGATTAGTGTTTTTTTTTTTTAATCAGTCATCAATTTTATACACATCAGTGTATACATGTCAATCCCAATCACCCAATTCAGCACACCACCATCCCCACCCCACCGCAGTTTTCCCCCCTTGGTGTCCATACGTTTGTTCTCTACATCTGTGTCTCAACTTCTGCCCTGCAAACTGGTTCATCTGTACCATTTTTCTAGATTCCACATACATGCGTTAATATACGATATTTGTTTTTCTCTTTCTGACTTACTTCACTCTGTATGACGGTCTCTAGATCCATCCACGTCTCAACAAATGACTCAATTTCGTTCCTTTTTATGGCTGAGTAATATTCCATTGTATATATGTACCACAACTTCTTTATCCATTCGTCTGTCAATGGGCATTAGGTTGTTTCCATGACCTGGCTATTGTAAACAGTGCTGCAATGAACATTGGGGTGCATGTGTCTTTTTGAATTATGGTTTTCTCTGGGTATATGCCAAGTAGTGGGATTGCTGGATCATATGGTAATTCTATTTTTAGTTTTTTAAGGAACCTCCATATTGTTCTCCATAGTGGCTGTATCCATTTACATTCCCACCAACAGTGCAAGAGGGTTCCCTTTTCTCCACACCCTCTCCAGCATTTGTTGTTTGTAGATTTTCTGATGATGCCCATTCTAACTGGTGTGAGGTGATACCTCATTGTAGTTTTGATTTGCATTTCTCTAAAAATTAGTGATGTTGAGCATCTTTTCATGTGCTTCTTGGCCATCTGTATGTCTTCTTTGGAGAAATGTCTATTTAGGTCTTCTGCCCATTTTTGGATTGGGTTGTTTGTTTCTTTAATATTGAGCTGAATGAGCTGTTTATATATTTTGGAGATTAATCCTTTGTCCGTTGATTCGTTTGCACATATTTTCTCCCATTCTGAGGGTTGTCTTTTCGTCTTGTTTATGGTTTCCTTTGCTATGTAAAAGCTTTGAAGTTTCATTAGGTCCCATTTGTTTAATTTGTTTTTATTTCCATTACTCTAGGAGGTGGATCAAAAAAGATCTTGCTGTGATTTATGTCAAAGAGTGTTCTTCCTATGTTTTTCTCTAAGAGTTTTATAGTGTCTGGTCTTACATTTAGGTCTCGAATCCATTTTGAATTTATTTTTGTGTATGGTGTTAGGGAGTATTCTAATTTCATTCTTTTACATGTAGCTGTCCAGTTTTCCCAGCACCACTTATTGAAGAGACTGTCCTTTCTCCATTGTATATCTTTGCCTCCTTTGTCATAGATTAGTTGACCATAGGTGCATGGGTTTATCTCTGGGATTTCTATCTTCTCAATGTGATGGTATTAGGAGGTGAGGCTTTGGGGAGATGATTAGTTCATGAGGGTGTAACCCTCATGAATAGGATTAGTTTTTTTATAAGAGATCCATAGAGCTCTCTCACCCCTTCTGCCATGTGAGGACACTGTGAGAAAGCCATCTATGAACCAGGAAGCAGGTCCTCACCAGACACCAAATCTGTCAGCACCTTGTTCTTGGACTTCCCAGACTCCAGAACTATGAGAAATAAATGTTTGTTGTTTAAACCACTTTGTCTGTGGTGTTTTTGTTATAGCAGACCAAATGAACTAAGACTGATGAGAAACTGACATCACAACACTTTACATTTTTTAAAGCTGACAAACAATGTAAATGTCACAAAATATAGAAAAAATAACTATATTTTTATTACCTGACTCATCTCTATAATCTTTTACCCTGCATTCGTTAGCTGCCTGCTCTTTCATTGCTTCTTCGTATGACAAGGGATCTGTAATATCATTTGTTTAATCAAATTTATTTTTTAGTTATCAATAGTTGGGATATGTAAATAATGTAAATTCATACATATGCAAAATAGAGTTTAAAGCAAAGGCTATAAAGAAAGATAAAGAAGGACACACATATGTACTTGCTGTCTGCTATAGGTCTACACCCTATGAACCCAGGGATTCTCATGAATTCCTTTTCACGCAATTCTTATTAAAAGCAAAAGAAAATGTGCAGTGGATGCAAAACTGAATGTGCTGCATTATTAGTATAGTACTTTCAGATGAGTCCTTCTGTTTTGTCTAGGCATAGATGAGAACCAAACTTTCCACTTATAATTTTACACATCTGATAATTTGAAAACTTTTTACAGACTTTCATTTCACTTAACTCCTTTCAAATCTTGTTTCTCCTCCTTTACCCACATATTTCTCAAGCCAAACACATTTACATCAGAATATCAGATGAGTTGGCACAACTAGAAGTCAGAATATTCCGGAAAGCCATTTCTATATCAGGGCAGTTAGCAATAAATTAAAAACATGGAAACAACTTCAAACCACATGAACGTATCCTACTAAACTTCAACTAAATGTATCTGAAACTCCCTTTGCTCTTAGCAGATCTCAAATATGCTTGAAGTCACTCCAGTGTCCCCTGACAGAAAAGGTAGTATGATGGAGGGAAAGCTGAAGTGGAAAGAGACAACAGTCTTAATCAAATGCTGTAAAAATATCTTACCTTTAAAATTTTGCAAATAAGATCATATGAACATGTCTCTAAGGTGTCTCCCAAGGTTTTAGAAGAAGCCTGTGAAAATGACAGACTCTAAAGCTTAAGATTTCTTAGTTCCAGAGTAAATCCACCTCTGCATCACACCTGATAACTTAGGTCTAGAGCACATAATGTTAGCAAGTGCTAAGAACAGAACTCTCGCATCTATTTTTCAAACCTCTTAGCAGCCTTCTTTAGAAAAATTGAATCACTTCTCCTCAAAGGAAAATTTTGTGAATTTGTCATTTAACATGAGAAAGATGTTTATGTCTCCTTCTTCTCTTGGGAATTTCAAACCGAACAGAAAGGAAAATGAGACACAGAAATGTAAATTATGATATCAAGGAGACAAGGATACATTTATAATCTTGACCCACAATATATGTAGGAACAATGAGGACAGAGGAATGGTAGCTTACTTAGTAGAACAATGGAAGGTAAAATGTGTTTTCAGGGAAGCACAGAAAAAATGAGGAAAGCTCATTTTCTTCAAAGACTTTCATTTACTTTCAAGTAAATGTGTTAAAATTGTGGGAGCAGGGGACCAGGGACTATAAAAGACGGAGGTATGGTATGGGAATGAAAACTGGAGTGTTGCTAGAAAATCCAACAGTTAGACATTCTTCACTATCCTCTAGTCATACCTGGACTTTCAGGGTGATCTTAGTTCCACAGCTTCTGTCCCTATTGCCCCTGTAACTGCTCCAATGAGTAGAGCCTTAGGCCACAGAGACCGATGACTAGGCACTCTGTAACCTTTTTGATAGTGACATCTGACTTACCGAGGCTTGAGTGTCTTTCATCAAAATAGAAGTAGGATGGGTGCCTGGACGTAGCTCTCAGACCCTTTATATCATACTATCCTTAACAATTTACTTTCCCATTGTTCTTTGATTAGTGAGATCAGCTATTGTGGGAGAGATCTGTACCACTGTCTGTCTCAATTAGTTTCCAAGGTTCATTAAACTTAACAGGAATTTCCAAGTGTGAGCCTCCAATTATAACCATAGTGATGCCATTTGACCCCTGTAGTGCCAAGGAGTCACATTTTATATAGATATTAGTTTCAGAAATCAGCTAGTAATATGAAACAAGGATAGCCAAAATAATGTTATCTATCCATTGAGTGGTCAGTAAGCAAAATATACAAGATTTTATGTATAAAAACATGCACAGTATGTTATAATATATATAATATATTATATAATTGAATAATATATAATATGTAATAGAAAGAATACATTCAATATATAGTTTAAAGGTATTTTAATTCATAAGGGAAAGAAAACTATGCAATGTCATGTCATGTGAGCATTTATATTTGAAATCATTTAAGATATATGTTTGAGGGTAGAGTTTTATTGGTTTTGGTGAAGACAATAGCTAGAACTAGAGGCAGTAAAAGTTCTAAGGCCCAGAGAGATTAACCAAGTTGTAGTCTCAGGAAAACTATTAGTTATGCAAACACCAGGAAACCTATTCCAAAGAGCTAAAGCAATCTCAAAAGTCAGTGATGCAGATACATCCAAAAGTTTTGAATCAGTAAGAGATGGTAGTTTGAGTGGGAGAAGGTCAATTGAAAGTGAGAATGGCCTGAGGTAGCTGCTGAGTATGAAATTTGTGTCTAGAGCTCACCTTTACCAGTCTCTAGATGAGTTAATGTATCTTTGTCTTACAAGGATATCTTAAAGGGACCAAAGAAGGGAAGAGGGTAAGCCACCACCTCTACCATTTTCCCCTTCAGTCTCTATTTAGAGGCAGGGTGTTATGTCCTTAGTTCATCTGGTCAAAAAGCCCTGTTTTACTCTGCGATGCAATTTAGCAGGAGACAGGTTTTTCTGACAAATCTCTTGTTCTTGCCCTTACCAGGCATCAGGCATGGGGTCTCCTGGGTGCCAGGACCAGTTTCTTTTCATGCGTAATTTAGGTCTTCAGCTAAAGGTTTCCTTCCATAAAATTTTGAATTGGTTGCATAAACTACATAAGGATCATTGTCATTGGAAAAATTAAAGAACGCTGTGCTAGCCTCCCTTGCCTATTACACATAGGCAGCCTGTTACGTAGATGTAGCCTCACTCCCCTATGATATTTTGGGAGCCAAAATGGTGATTAAGGTCTCAGGTGAGCACAGCCAAGTGTATGGATCAAATTGGTTTTGTTCACGACTCAGTTACTTCCAACTAAGGCTGAATAGGCAGTTTCTAGGCTAGAGGGACTCTGAGGGCAGAGCGACACTTAGGCTCCTCATATTTCATTGTCCAACACAATAATTAATAGCTCTGCCATAGGTAAGTAAAGCATTTTAAAATGGAATAACAAGATTAACAACCAGCATGTCTTCCACAGTGAGCTGAATTTTGATTTCCCTACATTCCTCCAGGATGCACTGATCAAAGTCTCAGTCAGCAGGTGCTGGGCTTTTCAAACTTGGAAGTTCAATATATATAATCTGAAATGTGATGGTCTAGCCTTGCCATAAATAGACACTTTGGCAAAAGACAGAAGAGTAAGTAATGTTACCAACTCTGGGATTACCTTGTGATATGACAGTCAATATTTCTCTTTTGAAGATGCTTGTTGACTTATATTTGTGGAGAGTTCACATAGTCTGAGTCAGGGTAAGCCAAGTGAGTATGGTTTTAAGTACACTGAATAGCATTGTTATAGTTAGAGTTCAGCTAAATACCTCCATATCTGGGACTAGATCTGTAAGACAGGCACTTCAAATGTAAATATGAGGACTGAAACATACATGTGGTACCTGACAAAAACCAGGGAGGTGATGCAGACATCAAATAGGACAAAACCCCAATACTCAAATTGGCCCAGCTATGTCTGGAAAGCTGATTTTTCTTCACTGTCATACTGAAATCTGAACGAGTATGTGAGTATCCCTCTCCAAAGGGGCCTGGTTTCCTTTGAACTATTCCAGAAAGTCAAGGATTGGTGGATGAGGAGAAGACTCCCACATGCCCTGCGTCCTGGTAGAGTTGGAGCTCTCGATTCCTATTGATAAAGAGCATAGGGTCTCTGCAAGGGAGATGGAAAGTGTAGCCTATGGGAAGTAGCTGAAAAAGGATTTGGAAGGAAAAGGTGGTATGGAAGTTCAACAGAAAGACCACAGTCCAGCTCATTTGACACCTGTAAGGGCAGGAGTAACGTGGATGATAAGTTATAGTCCCAGCTATCTCTGTTTCCTTCTAAGAGATACAGTATCCAAGCTCTCCATCTCTGTTTCCTTCTAAGAGATACAGTATCCAAGCTCTCCACAAAACCAAGATGCTGCAGCGCTTGCTAGGTGGTTTCTAGGTGAATTAATGATGTAGTCATAAGGTCCCCTGACAGCACAGATGACTCTTACCAGCACTTCACAAGTAGACAAAATGCCCATCCCACCCAGATGGATTCACAGAACTATTTGCTGTGGAACAAGTTGTTTATAGTAATCACCATATCTCTGCTCTTTCCTTTCCCTGTATTTCTGGTAAGGAGTAGCTTTTGAGCTTCTTTTAAATCGAATTTATTATAAATACGTGTAAGCATCTATTTCATTGTAATGACTTCTAGGTCTGAATCAGTGAGAATAAAAACTGAAATAAATATTATTTGATTTGATTGTAAATTATGTTTCTTTTATTAAACATTCTTAATAGAGGTAAGGGAGATATTGACTAGAAATTTAGGTAGGCAGGTAAATTATATTATTCATGAATTTCATTTCAAGATTACAACAGGCTATATCAGTATAAATTAGGTTGTTCTCTGATATGAAATGACTCTAAAATCTCAGTGGGTTTCAACTACTCAGTTTATTTCCTGCTCATGTCAGTTATAGCTCTGCTTAGTTATTGCCTTAACTCTGGAACTGAAACTGAAAAAGCAAACTTCATCTGAGAGATTGCCAAATTAGTGGCAGAGGAAATAAGGGAACATGAAAAACTACATCCTGGCTCTCAAAACTTCTGCCCAGAAGAGAAACTTTTCCCTTCTACTCACATATATTTGGCTAAAGCATATCACATGACCAAGCCTGCCATAAATGGTAAGAGGAAATATAATACTTTGTCAGGAAGGAATACTAAATCTTTTTTGAATAATAAAAGAAAACAATAATACCATGATGGGCATTACAAAACTTTTTTATATAGACAGAGCACTGGGTCTGAGAACATTGAAAACTACTGAACCACAGAAACCAGCATATTATAATATGGTCCTTTACCTTCAGAGGTAGATGAATAAAAGTGCTTTTGATCACTAAGAACCTTAGTTAAAATCGACATCACTGATGGGGCCTGAAATATCAAGGCAGACTTTGCACTCCCTTAAAGCATATGGAAAATATTGTATACAATGTGTATATGCATATGGGCTGAATTGTGTCCCCCCAGATTCATATGAAGAAGCCCTAACTGCCAATGTGGCTCTATTTGAATATAGGGCCCTTAAGGAGATGACTAAGATTATATGAGGTCTTCAGGGTCGAGCCTTAATCCAATAGAACTGGAGTCCTTACAAGAAGTTAAAGAGATAACAGGAGTACCCATGCACAGAGAAAAAGGCCATGTGAGGACATAGTGAGAAGGCAGCCATCTGCAAACCAACAAAAGACACCTCAGGAGAAAACAAGTCTTCTGGCACCTTGATCTTGGGCTTCCAGCATCCAGAACTGTGAGAAAATAAATTTTTGTTGTTTAAGCCACCTAGTCTGTGGTATTTTGTTATGGCAACCCTAGAAGATTAATACAATATATACATTTTCTATGAAGAGTGGAACTATTGCATTTGGCAAAGTCTCACAGAGATCTGTGAAATGGTAAAGGCATTCATTAACCTCAAAAGAGCAGAGTAGGAGTCCTGAAATTGTCAGTTACCCTGAACCCTTGAGTAAGTCACCTAACTTCTAAACCATAGTTTCACTGAATGTGAAATAGGAAAGATAATACCTCCTTGACAGAATTATTGTGACTTAGTAGCTAGAGTGATACGTTTAGAAAGTGAGATCATGTCACTCATCTCTGTGCAAAACCATGTGGTGGCTCTCCATTTCACTCAGAGCTAATTCTTACAAGATCCTACATGATGTGTTTCTCATACTAGTTGACCTTTTTCTATTATTTGTTCCTTGGCTCCTTCTGTTCCTTCCATGCCAGCTTCCATCTTTTCTCCATAGTACGTCCCAGGCACATTCCTTCTTCAGGCCTTTTTCTTCTTTTTTTAAAATTTATTTTTTATTAAGGCAACTTTAGTTTATAAAATTTTATAAGTTTCATGTGTACAACATTATATTTCTACTTCTGTAAACACTACAGCATACTCACCACCAAAAGTTGAGCTTCCATCTGTCACCATACAGTTGATCCCCTTTACCCAATCCACCCTACCCACTGCCTCTTCCCCTCTGATAACCACTATTCTGTTCTCTATATCTTGCTTTGGTTTGGTTTGTCGATTTATTTCGTTTTTGTTCATTTGTTTCTTTGCTTTTTATATTCTACATATAAGTGAAAACATACTATATTTATCTTTCATTGTCTGACTTGTTTAACTTAGCATAATACCCTCGAAATCCATCCATGTTGCCACAAATGGCAAGATTTCATATTTTTTATGGCTGAGTAGTATTCCAGTGAATATAGATATAGATATCTCACACCTTCTTTATCTATTCATCTGCTAATAGACACTTAGGTTGTGTCCATATCTTGGTTATTGTAAGTAATGCTGCAATGAAGATAGGGATGCATATACTTTTTGAATTAATGTTTTCATATTCTGTTGGGTAAATACCCAGAAGTGGGATAGCTGCATTATATGGTAGTTCTATTCTTAATTTTTTGAGGAATCTCCATACTGTCTTCCATAGTGGCTGCACCAATTTATATTCCCATCCACAATGTATGAGGGTTCCTTTTTCTCCACATCCTGCCCAACACTTGTTATTTCTTGCCTTTTGGATAATAGCCATTCTAACAGGCTTGAAGTGATAGCTCATTGTGGTTTTGATTTGCATTTCCCTAATAATTAGTACTGTTGAACATCTTTTCATGTGTTTGTTGGATATCTGTATATCTTCTTTGGAAAAATGTCTGTTCATCTCCTCTGCCCATTTTTTAATTGGGTTGCTTGTTTTTTTTGCTGTTGTTGTTCAGTTGTATAATTCTTTATATATTTTGGATATTAACCCCTTATCAGATATTCAATTTGCAAATATCTCCTCCCATTTGGTAGGTTGTCTTTTCCTTTTGTTGATGATTTCCTTTGCTGTGCAAAGCTTTTTAGTTTGATGTAGTCAAATTTGTTTATTTTTGCTTTTGTTTCCCTTGTCTGATGAGATATTTAGAAAGATATTGATAAGACTGATGTCAAGGAGCCTACTGGTGATATTTTATTCTGGGATATTTATGGTTTTGGAGCTTATATTCAAGTATTTAATCTATTTTGCATTGAATTTGGTGTATGATCTGAGATAGTGGTCTAGATTTATCTTTTGCATGTGGCTGTCCAGTTTTCACAAAACCATCTACTGAAGACACCATCCTTTCTCCATTGTTCTTTGCTCCTTTGTTGTAAATTAATTGTCCATATATATGTGGGTTTATTTCTGGGCTCTCAATGTGTACAATTGATCTATGTATCATTTTTTTTGCCAGTATTATGCTGTTTTGATTACTATAGCTATGTAATACAGTTTAGGGAGTGTGGTACCTCCAGCTTTGTTTTATTACAGATTCAATTTCATTACTGGTAATCGGTCTGTTCATATTTTCTATTTCTTGCTGGTTCAGTCTTGGGAGATTATACATTTCTAGGAATTTGTCCATTTCTTCTAGGTTGCCTATCTTATTGACATAAAATTGTTTGTAATAATCTTTTATAATCCTTTGTATTTCTGTGGTGTCAGTTGTAACTCCTCCTTTTTCATTTCTGATTTTATAGATTTGGGCCCTCTCTCTTTTTTCCTTGATGAGTCTGGCTAAAGGTTTATCAATTTTATCTTTTTGAAGAGCCAGCTCCTAGTTTCATTGATTTTTTCTATTGTTTTTCTAGTCTCTATTTCACTTATTTCTACTCTAACCTTTATGATTTCTTTCCTTCTACTAACTTTGGGTTTGTTTGTTCTTCTTTTTTAGTTCCTTTAGGTGTAAGGTTAGGCTGTTTATTTGATATTTTTCTTGTTTCCTTAGGTAGGCTTGCATCACTATAAATGTCCCATTTAGAACTGCTTTTGCTTGCATCCCTTAGATTTTGGATTGTTGTGTTTCCTTTTCATTTGTCTTCAGGTATTTTTTTTTTTATTTCTTCAGTGACCTATTGGTTGTGTGGTAGCATATCGTTTAGCCTCCATGTGTTTGTGTTTTTGCAGGGTTTTTTTTCTTCTTGTAGTTGATTTCTAGTCTCATAGTGCTGTGGTCAGAAAAGATGCTTGATATTATTTCAATTTTCTTAAATTTACCAAGGCTTGTTTTGTGGCCTAGCCTGTGATCTATCCTGGAGAATGTTCCATGTGCACTTGAGAATAATGTGTATTCTGCTGCTTTTGGATACAATGTTTCATATATATATAATATATCTGGTCTAACATTTCATTTAAGGACAGTGTTTCCTTATTGATTTTCTGTCTGGATGACCTGTCCATTGATGTAAATAGGGTGTTAAAGTCCCCTACTATTATTGTGTTAGTGTTGACTTATCCCTTTATGTCTGTTAATATTTGCTTTATGTATTTAGTTGTTCTTATATTGAGTACATATATATTTACAATTGTTATATCTTCTTGGATTGATACCTTGATTATTATGTAATGTCCTTTTTTGTCTTTTGTAACACTCTTTATTTTAAGTATAAGTATTGCTACCTTGGCTTACTTTTCATTTCCATTTGCATGGAATACCTTTTTCTATCACCTCACTTTCAGTCCGTGTGTGTCTGTAGATCTGAAATGAGTCTCTTGTAGGCAGCACATACGCAGGTCATGATTTGTATCCATTCAGCCACTCTAGGATGTAGGGCTGCAGTTCTCCCTGGGCTGTTGTCCACCTACTGGTGAGTGAGCCTGGTCCCAAAGCTAGAGCAGGCTTGCTGATGTGCAGTATCCACAAATCTATCAACGTGATACACCACATCAACAAAATCTTTTAAAATTGTACAATCATCTCAGTAGATGCAGAAAAAGCATTTAGCAAAATCCCAACATCCACTCATGATAAAAAAAAAAAAAAACTTCTAGTACTATTTCGAATAAAAGTGATGAGAGTGGACATCTTTATCTTGTTCCTCATGTTGGAGGAAATGCTTTCAGTTTTTTTACCATTGAGTATGATATTAGCAGTGGGCTTGTCATATATGGCATTTATTTTGTTGAGCTACATTCCTCCATACCCAATTTTTCCAAAGTTTTTTTGATTAGTTAGTTGAATCCATTTACGTGTAGGGTGATTATTGATAGATGAGGACTTAATTTTGCCATTTTATCTTTTGTTTTCTGGTTGCTTTATATCTTCATTGTTTCTTTTTCCTTGTTTGTCTGTCTGCCACTTTGGTTTGGTAGTTTTCTATGCTATTTTTCTCAGTTTCCCCTTTTGTTGTTTCATTTCTCCACTCTAGATTAATGTTTTGTGGTTACCACAAGGTTTGTATCAAACAACTCATAGATAAAATAGTCCTTTTTCTACTGATAGCATCTTATCTTCATTTATCTATATGGGTTTTGTCCTTTTCCTCTTCCCCTTTTCTGTTTTTGTTATCTCAAATTTTGCTTTTGATGCTGTGTGTTTGTTACCAAATTGAGGCAGCTATAGTTTTTTTGTTTGTTTTCTTTGCCTTTCTCTCCCTTTTTAACCTTTATGCTATAATAAAGTGTTTAAAATATATTCTGATTAAAAATTGTATTGTTAAAAATTCTGTCATTCCATTTATCAACTTACTCAAAGTTTTGTGTACTTTGGCCTCTTTGTTTCTAGAGAAAGAGATCCTTGCAACATTCCTTGTAAGACAAGTCTAGTGTTGATGAACTCTGTCAGTTTTTGTTTGTCTGGGAAAGCCTTTATTTCTCCTTCATATCTGCGAGATAACTTTGCTGACTAGAGTATTCTTAGCTGACAGATTTTACCTTTCAGTATTGTGTAAATGTCATTCCACTTCTTCTTGGCCTGTAGTGGTTCTGCTGAGAAATCTGATGATAGCCTGATGTGGGTTTCTTTGTAGGTTACCATCCTATTCCCCTGGCTGCCTTTAAAATTCTTTCTTTGTCATTGACTTTTTTTTTTAAACATCTTTATTGGACTACAATTGTTTTTACAATGGTGTGTTAGTTTCTACTGTATAACAAAGTGAATCAGCTATACGTATACATATATCCCCTTATCTCCTCCCTCTTGCATCTCCCTCCCACCCTCCCTATCCCACCCCTCTAGGTGGTCACAAAGCACCGAGCTGATCTCCCTGTGCTACGCGGCTGCTTCCCACTAGCTATCTATTTTACATTTGGTAGTGTATGTATGTACATGCCACTCTCTCACTTCGTCCCAGCTTACCCTTCCCCCTCTCCATGTCCTCAAGTCCATTCTCTACATCTGCGTCTTTATTCCTGTCCTGCCCCTGGTTCTTCATAACTTTTTTTTTTTAGATTCCATATATATGTGTTAGAATACAGTATTTGTTTTTCTCTTTCTGACTTACTTCACTCTGTATGACAGACTCTAGGTCAATCCACCTCACTACAAATAACTCATTTTCGTTTCTTTTTATGGCTGAGTAATATTCCATTGTATATATGTGCCATATCTTCTTTATCCATTCATCTCTCAATGGACACTTAGGTTGCTTCCATGTCCTGGCAATTGTAAATAGAGCTGCAATGAACATTGTGGTACATGACTCTTTTTGAATTATGGTTTTCTCAGGGTGTATGCCCAGTAGTGGGATTGCTGAGTCATATGGTGGTTCTATTTTTAGTCTTTTAAGGAACCTCCATACTCTTCGCCATAGTGGCTGTATCAATTTACATTCCCACCAACAGTGCAAGAGGGTTCCCTTTTCTCCACCACCTTTCCAGCATTTACTGTTTGTAGATTTTTTGATGATGGACACTCTGACTGGTGTGAGATGATATCTCATTGTAGTTTTGATTTGCATTTCTCTAAGGATTAATGATGTTGAGCATTTTTTCATGTGTTTGTTGGCAATCTGTATATCTTCTTTGGAGAAATGTCTATTTAGGTCTTCTGCCCATTTTTGGATTGGGTTGTTTGTTTTTTGATATTGAGCTGCATAAGCTGCTTGTATATTTTTGGAGATTACTTCTTTGTCAGTTGCTTCATTTGCAAATATTTTCTCCCATTCTGAAGGTTGTCTTTTCGTCTTGTTTATGGTTTCCTTTGCTGTGCAAAAGCTTTTAAGTTTCATTAGGTCCCTTTTGTTTATTTTTATTTCCATTTCTCTAAGAGGTGGGTCAAAAAGGATCTTGCTGTGATTTATGTCATAGAGTGTTCTGCCTAAGTTTTCCTCTAAGAGTTTGATAGTGTCTGGCCTTACATTTAGGTCTTTAATCCATTTTGAGTTTTTTTTTGTGTATGGTGTTGTTAGGGAGTGTTCTAATTTCATTCTTTTTCATGTAGCTGTCCAGTTTACCCAACACAACTCATTGAAGACGCTGTCTTTTCTCCGTTGTATATTCTTGCCTCCTTTATTAAAAATAAGGTGACCATATATACATGGGTTTATCTTCATGTGTTGGGCAGAGGCACCTTTATTGATTTGTGGATGTTTTACTGGTTGTATATTGAAGAAGAGACACAAAGGGTGTATCTCACTTTGCCATGATGCTGATGTCACTTCTGTAGGATCTTTTCTTCTGCACTCTAGTTTTTCCCACTACTTGGAATGCCATTCATCAAGATAAGTTTCTTTTCTTTTCTTTTCTTTTTAAGTGAATCCTCTTTGAGGTCAAGGACTTCTTTTTTTTAATATAAATTTATTTATTTATTTATTTATTTATTTATTTATTTATTTATTTATTTATGGCTGTGTTGGGTCTTTGTTGCTGCACGTGGTCTTTCTCTATTTGCGGTGAGTGGAGGCTACTCTTTGTTGCGGTGCAGGGGTTTCTCCTTGCTGTGGTTTCTCTTGTTGTGGAGCACAGGCTCTAGGGCACGCGGGCTTCAATAGTTGCAAGATAAGTTTCTTAATTCATTGAGTCTTTGCTTCAATTTCACTTTCTCAATGAAGTCTAGTCTGACTATTGTATTTAATACTGATCTTTTCATTCATCCAAAGAATCTCATATTCCCATTACTCATTGTACAGTTACTTATTTTTTTATACCATGAGTCACTTCCTAACATACCATATACCTTGCTGTTTATAAAGTTTATGATTGTTCAACTTTGCATTTTCCAAGTTTTCAGAATATTAAACTGTTCATAATATACTTTGTATATTAAATTCACAGCTTGTTATACATATTAGATATTATTTCCACATGTAAATTGAATTGCATGAAAACTAATTAGGATGAAGGTGACTGTAAAGGGTAATAAGATATTTTCAGCAAGTGTTGGTATCCTGGGAAAACCTCCATCCCTCCCCATCACCCAACTTTATAAAACACATATTTTAATTAAACTTTTTATTTCTACATAATTGTATTAATATGCATTTCTAAAAAATAATTCAGATATAACCCATGTACACTATACCCAATTCCCTCAATGATAACATCTTGCAAAATTGTAGTATAAAATCACCACCAAGAAAATCTTAGCAAATTGAATTCAACAGTATGTTAAAATGACCATACACCACGATAAAATGGGATTTATTCCAGGGATACAATATCCACAAATCTATCAACGTGATACACCACATCAACAAAATCCTTTAAAATTGTACAATCACCTCAGTAGATGCAGAAAAAGCATTTAGCAAAATCCCAACATCCACTCATGATAAAAAAAAAAAAAAAAACTTTGGAAAAAGTGAGTATGGAGGAATGTAGCTCAACAAAATAAATGCCATATAGGACAAGCCCACTGCTAATATCATGCTCAATGGTAAAAAAACTGAAAGCATTTCCTCCAACATGAGGAACAAGATAAAGATTCCCACTCTCTCCACTTTTATTTGAAATAGTACTGGAAGTTCTAGCCAGAGCAATCAAGCAAAAATAAATAAATAAATAAGTAAATAAATAAATATAAATAAATAGCATCCAAATTGGAAATGAAGAAATAAAACCATCTCTATTTTCACATTACATGATATTATATGCAGAAAATCCTAAAGACTCCACAAAAAAAACCTGTTAGAACTAATCAACAAATTCAGTAAATTTGCAGAATAGAAATTCAATATACAAAAATCTGTTGCACTTCTATACACTAATAAAAAAATTACCTGAAAGAGAGATCAAGAAAACAATGCCTTTTGCAACTGCACAAAAAAGAATAAAATATGTAGGAATAAATTTAACCTAGGAAGCGAGAGACCTATACACTAAAGACTCTAAGACATTGATGTAAATTGAAGAAGACACAAATAAATGGAAAGATATTCTATGCTAAAGGATTGGAAGAATTAATATTGTTAATGTCCATACTATTCAGAGCAATCTATAGATTCAGTGTAATCCTTGTCAAATTCCCACTGGCATTTTTCACAGAAGTAGAAGAAATAATCTTAAAATCTGTATGGAAAGAAAAAAGACCTGAATGGTCAAAGTAATCTTGAGAAAGAACAAAGCTGGAGGCATAACAGTTCCTAATTATAACACTTCTTAACTATAACACTTCCTGATTTCTAACTATATACCAAAACCATAGTAATGAAAACAATGTGGTATTGGCAAGAAAAAAAAAGACACATAGATCAATGAAACAGAAAAAAAAACAGCTCAGAAATAAACCCATGCATATGTGACCAGTTAATTTATGACAAAGGAACTAAGAATATACAATGGGGAAAGGATAAATAAATAATGTTGGGAAAACAGGGCAGCCACATGCAAAGGAATGAAACTGGACAACCACAAGATAATACCATACACAAAATATACCAAAAATAGAATAAAAACTTGAATTAAAGACCTGAAACTATAAAACTCCTAGAAGAAAATATAATGGGTTAGCTCCTTGACATCTGTCTTGGCAATTTCTTGCATTTGACACCAAAAGCAAAGGCAACAAAAGCAAAAATAATCAAGTGGGACTATATCAAACTAAAAAACTTCTATACAACAAAGGAAATCATCAACAAAATGAAATGGCAACCTATGGAATTGGAGAAAATATTTGAAGAACATATATTTGATAAGGGGTTAATATTCAAAAAATATAAAGAACTCATACAACTCAACAGCAAAAAACCCAAACAATCCAATTAAAAAATGATCAGAGGATCTGAATAGACATTTTTCCAAAGAAGACATTCAAATAGTCAACAGGTACATGAAAATGTGCTCAGCATCACTAATCATCAGGAAAATGTAAATCAAAACCATAATGAGATATTACCTCACACCTGTTAGGATGACTATTGGCAAAAAGACAAGGAATAACATGTGTTCGTGCGGATGTGGGGAAAAGGGAGCCCTTGTGCACTGTTGTTAGGAATGTCATTTGGTACATTCACTATGGAAAAGAGTATGGAGGTTTCTAAAAAAATTAAAAATACAACTACCATTTGATACAGCAATTCTACCTCTGGGAAGTGAAATCACTATCTTGAAAAGACACCTACACCCCCATGTTCACTGCAACATTATTTACAATAGCTAAGATATGGAAACAACCTATGTGCCCCTCAACAGATGAATGAATAATTTGAGAAATATATCTTATATATTTATTAAATGGAATATTATTCAGCCATAAAACATAAAGAAGTTCTGTCTTTTGCAACAACATGAATGGACATTGAGGGCATTATGCTAAGTGAAATAAGTCAGACAGAAAGACAAATACTGTATGTCTCATTTATGGGTAGAATCTTTCAAAAAGCCAGACTCATAGATACCAAGAAGAGATTGGTGGTTGCCAGAGAAGGCAGCTAGAGGGGTGGGCAAAGTGGGTGAAGGAGGTCAAAAGGTACATACTTCCAGTTTTGAGATAAATAAGTCCTGGGGATGTAATGTACAGCATGGTGACTATAGTTAACAATATTTTATTGTGTATTTGAAAGTTGCTAAGAGCATAGATCTTAAAATTTCTCACTACAAGAAAAAAAGTTTGTAACTATGTGTGGTGATGGATGTTGACTAAACTTATTGTGGGAATCATCTTGCAATATACACATATATGAAATCATTTTGTTGTACACCTAAAACTAATACAATAGTATTATATTTCAATAATAGCTCAATAAAAACTGTTTAAGGATAGTTAAAAACCCAACCCTATAGTATAATACCACAAGATGTTAGACATTGATATAACCCATCAATCTTACTCAGATTTCCCCAGTTTTATCTGTACTTGTGTGTGTGTGTATTTAGTTTTATGTAATGTTATTGCATGCATAGATTCATGTAGTCACTGCCACAGTCAAGATAAAAAACCAGTGCCTTCACCGCAAGGATCCCTTGTGTTGCCCTTTTATATCTACAATGTCCTCCCTCCTGCCCTGCCCTGCTCTTAATCCCTGGCAACTACAAATCAGTTCTCCATTTCTATAATTTTGTCTTTTCAAAAATGTTATATAAATGAAATCATATAGTATATAACATTTTTTGATTTATTTCTCACTCAAAATAATTCCCTGGAGATTTATCCAAGTTGCTTTGTGTATCAGTAGTTCATTCCATTTTATTGCTGAGTAGTAGTAGTCCATGGCATGAATGCCCACGGTTTGTTTAAACATTAACCCACTGAAAGAAATATAGGTTTTAACCAGTTTGGAGCTATTATGAATAAAACTGCTATAAACATTCATATATATATTTTTTAATACAAGGAACATAAAATTCATTTCTCTGAGATAAAGTCGCAAGAATGCAATTGCTGGGTCATACAACAATTGCATATTTAGTTTAATAAGGAACTTCCAAACTGTTTTCTGGTGTAGCTCTAAGGTATTGTATTCCCACCAGCAAAGTATGAGTGACCAGTTTGCATTGTCACCAGCATGTGGTGTTAATATTGTTTACCTTAGCTGTTCCAGGAGGTATGTAATGTCTCATTGTGATTTTAATTTGTATTTCCCTAATTGATATGCTATCAAACATATCTTTTCATGGATTTTTCTTTTTTGCTGTCTATCTATCTTATTTGATGAAATATATATCTACGTATTTTGCCCATTTTCTAACTGTATTGTTTAATTTTTGTTTTGTTTGTTTTCTATTCTTGAATTCTGAGAGTTCTTTATATATTATAGATACTAGCTCTTTGAGAAAAAAATGTGATTTGAAAATATTTTCTTCCTGTTTGTAATGTATCTTTTCATCCTCTTAAAGGGGTCTTTCATAAAGCAAAACTGTTTAATTCTGATAAACTTTAAATTATTGATTTTTCCTTTTATGAAACATTCTTTTGGTGTCAAGTCTCTTAGCATGGCCCTAGATCCTGAAGATATTCTTATGTGCTTCTTTCTAAAAGTTTATAGTTTTACATTTTATATTTAAGTCCATGATCCATTATGAGTTAGTTTTTATATAAAGTATGAGGTTTAGGTTGAAGTTTATTTTTTTGCCAACGGATGTCCAATGGCTCCAGAACCATTTGTGGAAAAGGGGCTCTTTGCTTCATTGACTTGCTTTTGCAACTTGTCAAAAATGCCAACAGGGCATATTTATGTGGGCCTATTTCTGAGTTCTCTATTTTGTTCAATCAATCTATGTGTCTATCTTTCTGCCAATATCACACTGTCTTGATTACTATAACTCTATAGCCAACTTTAATATCAGGTAGAATAACTCCTCTCACTTTATTCTTCTTTTTAAAGATTCTTTTAAGATAGTCTTGGGCCTATATATTTCCATATAAATTTTATAATGAATTTATGTTTACAAAGAACTTGCTTTAATTTTGATAAAAATTGGATTAAACCAATTTGTAAAGAATTGACATCTTTACATTGTTGAGTCTATAAATCCATAAACTTGAATGTCTCTCCTAATTTTTACTTTTTAAAAAAGAGTACACTAAGTTTTATTAATTTAAGGAATAACATAATTACATACTCTTTCTGGAATTCTCTACCATTTTCCAAGTATATTTCATTTCTTTTCTTCTTTTTGTGCATTGTAGTTTACAGATATTTATGTATTTATTTATCTATAATTAACATGTAACATTGTATTAGTTTTAGGTGTACAACATAATGATTTCATATATTTATGTATTGTGAAATGATTCCCACAGTAAGTTTAGTTAACATCCACCACCACACATAGTTAAAATTGTTTTTCATCTGATGAGAAATTTTAAGATCTAGTCTCTTAGCAACTTTTAAATATAAAATACAATATTGTTAACCACAGTCACCATTACATCTCAGGGCTTATTTAACTTATAACTGGAAATTTGTACCTTTTGACTCCCTCTACCCAATTCACCTACTCCCCACCCTTCACCTCAGACAACCAACAACCAATCCATTCTTCATAACTATAAGTTGTTTTTTTCTTTTTTTAAAAAGATTTTTAGATTTTTAAAAGATTTTTTAGATTTTTTAAAGATTCCATTTATTTTTTTTAGCATCTTTATTGGAGTATAATTGCTTTACAATGGTGTGTTAGTTTCTGCTTTATAACAAAGTGAATCAGCTATACATATACATATATTCCTATATTTCCTCCCTCTTGCGTCTCCCTCCCACCCTCCCTATCTCACCCTTCTAGGTGGTCACAAATGGATGAGATAATGAAGTATTGTCTTTCTCTGACTTATTTCACTTAGCATAATGACCCCAAGGTCCATCTATGTTGTTGCAGATGACAAGATTTTCTTCTTTTAATGGCTGAATATCATATATATATATATATATATATATATATATATATATATATATATATATATATAGTGATATATAATTTTATTTATTTATTCATCTGTTGATGGACACTTATTTTTAGGTCTTTATTGATATCTTTCATGATAATTTTATAATTTGCAGCATACAGATCCTGTACAAATTTTGCTAGGTTTAAACCTAAGTATTTCAAATTCTTTGGAGCAATTGTAAATGGTAGTGTTTTTAATTTTGGTTTTCACTTGTTCATTGTTAATATATAGAAATTCAATGAATTTTGGGTTTTGATCTTGTATCTTGCAACCTTGCTGGACTCCTTCATTAATTCTAGGAAATTTTTTTGTAGATTCTTTCAGATTTTCTATATAGAGGATCATATTACCTGCAAGTAGGGACTCTTTTATTTCTTCCTTTCCAATCATTGTGCCTTTTATTTACTTTTCTTGCCTCACTGTAGTAGTTAAAACTTCTAGTACTATGTTGAATAAGAGTGGCAAGACCAGACATCATTCTCTTTTTCCTGATCTTAAGGAAAATATTAAATGTGATGTCAGCTATAGGTTTTTTTTTTTTCTTTTAAGATTTTTTGATGTGGACAGTTTTTAAAGTCTTTATTGAATTTGTTACAATATTGCTTCTGTTTTATGTTTTGGTTTTTTGGCCGCCAGGCATGTAGTATCTTAACTCCCTGACCAGGGATCAAACCCACACCCCCTGCATTGGAAGACAAAGTCTTAACCACTGGACCACCAGGGAAGTCCCATAGCTATAGGTTTTTGATGATCTTCTTTATCAAGCTGAGGAAGTTCCTTTCAATTCCTGAGAGTTTGCTGAGAGTTTCTATCATGAATTGGTGTTGAATTTTGTCAAATACTTTTTTGGCACCAATTAATATGAATATATGATTTTTCTCTTTATCCTGTTGATATGGTGAATTGATAGATTTTTGAATGTTAAACCATCCTTGCCTACATGGAATACATTCTAATTGGTTATGGTGTATAATTCTGTTATACTCCTTGTTTGATTTGATTTGCTATTTAAAAAAATAAATTTTCATCCAAAATCATGAAGAACATGGGACTGTAATTTTGTTTTAGTTTAGTTTTTGTTTTTATTTGTTTTTGCCTGTGTTTGGTATAAGAAATAATACTGGCCTTATAAAATGATTTTGTAAGTATTTCATCCTTTTCTATGTTTGGGATGAGATTGTATGATACTGATATAATTTTTCTTTAAATATTTGGTAGAATTCTCCAGTAAAACTATCTGAACATAGAGGTTTCATTTTCATTAAATTTTTAATTAAATTTTATGTCTTCTATTTATGGTTTCTTTTATGGTTGTAGCATTATTCAGTTTGTCTATTGCATTTGGTTTGAGTTTTGTTAGTTTGTAGCTTAAGGAGAATTGTTTTATTTATTCTATGTTGTTGAATTTGTGGGCTTAATGTAGTTTGTAGTATTTTCTTATCTTTTTTATGTCTGTGGGGTCTGTAGTGATATCCCCTATTTTATTCCTGATATTGGTATTTTGTGTCTGTTCTCTCTCTTTCTCAGCAGTCTGGCTAGAAGTTTATCAATTTTCTTGATCTTTTAAAAACTAGCTTTAGGCTTCATTGATATTCTCTATGCTTTTGCCCTTTTCAATCCCATTGATTTATGATCCAGTCTTTATTATGTTCCTCCTTCTGCTCACTTTGAGTTTATTTTGCTCTTCTTTTTCTGGATTTTTAAGATGGAAGCTTACCTTTTTAATTTGAGGCTTTTTTTCTTTTCTAATACAAGAATTGAATGCTAAAATTTTTTTCTCTTATCACCACTTTAGCAGGATTCCACAAAATTTTTCATGTTATATTTTCATTTTTATTCACTTTTTAAATGTTTGATTTCCCTTGATCCATTTTTTGATCAAATGACTATTTAGAAGTGTGTTGTTTAATGACCAAGTTACAAGATTTTCTGTTTATCGTTACATTATTGATTTTAGTTTGATTCCATTGTGGCCAGAGAACACACTCTGGATGATCTAAATTATTTTAAATTTTTTGAAATTTGCTTATGGTCCATGATATGGTCTATCTTTTTGAACGTCCCATGGGTACTTGAAAAAGGGTAATGTACTGCTATGTGTTCTATATATGCCAATTAGATTTCTTGGTAAATTGTGTTCAATTTTTCTATACCCTTGCTAATTTTATGTCTAGTAGTTCTATCAATTACTGAGAGTAATGTGATGAAGTCCGCAACTATAATTGTATATTTTTCTGTTTCTCATTTCAGCTCTTGCAGGTTTTACTTTACATATTTTGCAGCTCTGGAGATCTTTGCACACACATTTAGGATTGCTATATTCTCTTGATGAATTAATCCT
Source organism: Eschrichtius robustus (assembly GCF_028021215.1). Classification (NCBI taxonomy): domain Eukaryota; kingdom Metazoa; phylum Chordata; class Mammalia; order Artiodactyla; family Eschrichtiidae; genus Eschrichtius; species Eschrichtius robustus. Next base: position 50,919,884 of record NC_090845.1, on the reverse strand, counting down.
TTTATTATTAATGTTCCTTTCTGTCTTTGTTCATTTTCTTAGTTTCAAAGTCTATTCTATATGATATTAACATAGCTACTCCAGCTTTCTTTTTATTAATGCTTGCATGATATATATACTATATTTTTGGTACTGATCTACTTATGTTCTTATATTTCGAGTGTTTTTGTTTTCTAGACAGAAAATTGTTGGATCATGTTTGCAATTTATTTGCCAATGTCAGTCTTTTAACACATTTAGTCCGTTAATATTTAATGAACATGTTGATAGATTATGGTTTTTAATATTTTTTGCTTTCTATTTGCACTCTCTGGTTTTTATTTCCCTGTTTGCTTTTCCTGCCTTTCTGTGGGTTTCTTGTATATTTTTTAGAAATACATTGTGGTTCATCCAATGTTTTTATGTGTATCTCTTTTTATAATTTTGTTAGTGGTTACTCTAGGTATATTACATTACATATATATGTAAGTTAACAAAGTCTACTGGTGTCACTTTACCAGTTCAAGTGCAGTGTAGAAATCTTACCATCCTTTACATCCCTTTACTCTCTCCTGTTTATAAACTAAATGTCTTAAATATTTCCTCTACATATATGTAGAACCACATCAGACAGCATTATCATTTTTGCTTCAACTATCAAACATAATTTAGAAAACTCAAGAAGAGAAGGAAAGTCTATTGTATTTACCCATATTTTTGCTTACTGTGTCCTTTCTTCTTCCTTTGTTTCATGTTTTCTTCTTTTATTATTTCCTTTCTGTGTAAGGAGCTAACTTTGACGATTGTTTTATAAAAGGTATGCTGGTGAACAATTTTCTTAGTTTTCCTTCATCTGAGAATGCCTTCATTTCCCTTCATTCCTGAAAAATTCTTCTTCAGGGCACAAGATTCTGGCTTCACATTTCCTTTCTTTCAGCACTTAAAAAACTGGTATGCAACATCCTTCTGTCCTCCATGGTTTCTGATGAAAAATCCACTGTCATTAAATTGGTTTTCCCTTATAGGTAAGGTATTCCTTCTTTCTCACTATTTTCAAGATCTTTTTCTTTGTCTTGTTTTCAGATATTTTACTATGATGTGTCTTGGTGTGGATATCTTTAGGTTTATCTCATATTGCATTATCTCAGCTTCTATATATGTAGGTTTATGTCCTTTGTCAAACTTAGGAAATTTCAGGCATTATGTTTTAAGCACTACCCTTCTTCTCTTCTCCCATGGGATTCCAGTAACATAAATGTTACATTTTCTATTAGAGTCTTACAGGTCTTTGAGATTTTTTTCCATCTTTTTCCAGTCTAGTTTCTCTCTGTTGTTCAGAATGGGTAATTTATATCATTCTATCTTCAATTTCAGTAATTCTTTCTTCTGTCCTTCCATTCTGCTGTTCAACCCATCCACTGAGTTTTTAATTTTGGTTATTATATTTTTCAGCTCTTGTTTAAATTACCTATTTCTTTGATGAAACATTCTATTTTATTGCTACACTTCCTATTTTTACATTTGGTTTGGGTGTGTTCATAATTGCTCATTAAAGCATTTTTTGATGGCGGCTTTAAAATCTTTGCAAGATAATTCTAACATCTCTGCCATGTCGATGTCAATATCTAGTGATTATCTTTTTTTTTTACATTTCGGTTGAGATCTTTCTTGTTCTAAATCTAAAAATGTTTTTTGATTGAAACTTGGACATTTGGGATTTTATGTTATGAGATCCTGGACCTTATTTAAACCTTCTGTTTTAGGTGACTTTCTTTTACACTGCTTTAGCAGGGAATGATGGGGTGCTACCTTGCTACTGTCAGGTCAGGGTAGAAATCCAGGTTTCCCACTTGGCCTCCATTGGCACTTGGTGAAGGGCTTCCTCATTATTGTTGAGGAGTCTAGTCTCCACTAAACCTCAACTTATATCTCACTGGCTGAGAAGGGTAGGAGTACCTCATTACTACTTATCCAGTGGCCTCCACTATACCACCAAGGAGTGGTGACCTCATTACTGCTTGGTGATTTTGACAGTCCTGATTCTCCACTTGATCCCCTGCGATATCATGGAAGTGGGGAGGGGGAGAGGTAACTTGTTACCGCTGAATGGGGGTGGTGGTCCAGGTTCCCCGTGTGTTCTCCACTGACACCATGGGGGTGGAGGAGAGTTGTTATCACCCTGTGAGAATAAAAGTCCTGGATTCTTACTCTGATTTGTCTGACACCACCTGGTTTGGGGGATGGAGTTTGAGCTTGTGTTACAGGCTGTTGAGGGTGGAAGTCTAGGCTCACACCCTGCCCTTGTTGGTGGGAATGAAGGTGGGGCCAGAATTCTTTCTGTAATGTTTAACTGAAGAGCAAGTATTTTCCAAAATTTATGTTGTGTTAGCATTCCCATTTCCAGATCCCTTGGCTAGAGTGAGCGGGCTTTTCTTGGGACTTTTTGTGTGCAGAGTTTGGATTTTCTAGGCTACCACCTTTTCCAGTACCCAGTCTGGGATATTTCATGCAAACAGAAAAACCCACGATACTCATCACCATGTTGTTCCTCAGGACCTGAGGTCCATAACTGGTCTTCATTCTTTTCTTTACCTTTCAGAGTCTCTTATATCTGTTTTGTACATAATATCCAGGGTTTATTTGTACTTAGCAGGAATAATAGGGAAATGTATGTCTACACCATTGTCCCAGAAGTAAAAGTCTAGTAAATAATTTTTATGCTTGAAAATTTTTGGAAAAAATAAACAAACAAACAGAAAGAGGTTTAATGGAAAGATCTGGGGGAAATGACACAAAATGCAAAACTATTATGCACTTAAAATTTCAGGACAAAAAAATTTGTATATTACCTGTTTGTTATTTTCATGAAATTGTCTATTTTGACCATGGTCAATTTAGCATCTTAATCCATGTTCTTCTCAGTTTGAGAAAGACAGGTCTGCCACCTCTTCTCTAAAGACAAACAGGCAGAAGCAACTGAAAACAAAGCAATCCCTTAATACAATACAGGAGATAGGCCTTTGCCATAGCAGGACCCTCATTACTACCACACACACTTCAAGTCATCTTTGTCTAGATTGGGACTCTCATTTTTGACTCTCACAAAATATCAGACTAAGACCAGACCTCACCTCCAATGCAATGCTGTCTGCTTTACCTCAACAATACCAAGATGTAACTACTGAATCTGTGGCTTTTGTATTAATTACTGGGTGGAATAGGCAAGAACTGAGATTGACTCTAAATAGAAATGTACAACAAAAAGTGAGAAATACTGAATGGATCCTGGAAAGGTCCCTGAGGGGGAGACAAAATTCACTGAGCTCAGGATAAGTTCAGTGAACAAGTAGAGAGAGAAGAAAGACCTTGTGGCTGAAAACTGAAAATACTTAAAAGAAGAGGTTTGTCTAAGGGGGGGTTCTGCTGTGAAATTCTGTGGGAATAAACTCACTGACACTTGGAAGATGGCCCATGTGGCTTATATGTAGTCCAATAAAATCACTCATATATGCCTGAAAGAACATGTTCTCATAAAAATATCTCATATTCCCAGATTAGTCAGGCAGTCCAATTCTGTCGAGGTCAGAGTCCTTACCCTTGGCCCTCATACAAGGAACTAGACCCAGCCCAGATCAGGGGATAAAACTTTAGTTCTGAGAGCAAAATACAGAAACTTTTGTCTCATGAAATGATAATTATTCTGAGTAAAACCCTCTTAAATATAAAAAAAATAATTTCAAAAATAGGCTAAATATGTTAAAAATTACTAGATTGAAAGAGGTTAAAATAAAAGGATTAAAAATGACTTACAAAATGCCTAACATAAATGTAAACTTAACAAACAGTACATAAGTTACAAAAATATATCCTAGTCTTTTTCAACCAGTTTGTAAAAATAATTTTTTCTCAGCATATGTAGGACAAACAGGCAGAAACAATTAAAACTAAGGAAATCCCTCATCACTTTCATGTATAAAGTATGTTTTTCCCATGGCAGGGCACTCAGAGCTTCTACACTCACCTCTAGTAAACCCTGCTTATACTAAAGCACACATCACTGTCCATCACACCAAGACACAGCAGCATCCCACACTAGGGTCCTTGCAACCGGTCCTTAGATGCATTTGATCCACTAGGATACTGTCAAGAGTCAGCTACTGACCTCGTGGCAGAACAAAATGCCCCAGGTGTTATGAAATGATAATTCAAAATCTTCCCAAACCTAGTTGTTTATCCCTTGCTGTAGAAAACTTGTTAGAAATGGTAATTTCCTTTTCTTTTTGTTGTAAGAGGTCATCTGTACAACTGGTACTTCAGCACCTCTTTCCACTAAGGAAAGACCAAAGGAGGGAGTCAAGAAAGAGAGGAGGATTAAGGGTGGGGAATAAATTGAACAAGGATGGAAAATATTGCAACTGAGGTATGGGTGCGTTATGAAAGGGGATGATGGAAATTGCGAGTGATTGTAAGCATATTTCACAATGGAGAAGCAGGTTCCATTGGCTCTGTGGGAAGACTCTCCTTGCAACACACTTGCTACATTCATCCTCCACATGACTACTGGGTGGGGATTCCTGAGTAATGGACACAAAGTTTGTAGTGGAACTGCCTAAAGAAGGACCCTCCAGAATCAATCCATGTTGAACGGAGGGGAGAGCCTGGGGTGTGAAAGGGTGTAGTCAGGAATCAATCCAATAAGTAATGAGGTGTCCCACAAAATATGGTCACATCCTTAGATTAGGATTCCTGAAGGTAAAAACGAAGCTTCTGGCAAACAGACCAACTATATTTCATCCCTTGCCTGGAAAAGGCTCCTCAAGTTCCTGCCACATCTCTGATATACCTTATCCAGACAAGGGTTCTTATAGCTGTTTCACACAGCTTCTTACAGTCTCAAAGCTTACCCAGCCTGTATCGTCAACTCACAGACCTAGAATAAGTTCTGCATAGAGGTTCTCACTAACATGCCCTACATCTTCATGGTAGCCCTACTATGCCAAAGGGACAACTGTACAATTAATTCCCTTAGAATTAGTCCCTGTGTTACATAGGTCTCTCCCATTAGGTCTTCAGCTTAAGCGTTAGGACCCATGTACTGTTTACATACCAGAGTAGGTCCTGCTCTGAGAGGAGGTCATAGCAATTTTGCCTATCAGCTGGCCATAGCACATACACCAAAACTTTCACCACTCTACTGAAATTTGAGGGATCCCCACTGTACCATGGCCTACAAGTCAGTTCTACAAACCTGGATTGTGTCCAATATGGTGCAAGTCCTCACCTCCACTGTCTTACCTAGGCCTGCTCTACTCTTGAAGTCCACACACAGACGTACAACACTGCTTCCTTACTCAATACAATCATCACAGTTCAGCTCCATCACAATTAAGGGTGCCATTTTGTCAATCTGAATACATGCACCAGCCTAATCCCCACTTTAAAAAAGTATCTGGTAATCCTAATGTGAGGGAGAAAAACCATACCTAATCTCTCTCCTGGAAGACACCCATTATTCACGATGCTTGTTAGTTATAACCTTTTACCTTCTGTGGCCTCTTGATGCTGTTGCGTAGCACATAGCTACTCTTTGGATAGGTCTACTGTCAGAGTACAGATATGACTTAAATATGGGCTCACTAAGCAGTAGACTAGGATGAAGATAAATACTGGAAGACATTTCATGACTAATCCCAATATTTCTTCACTTAGGTGGGGTCTCTGAAAAGATGTGGTTAGGAAGTCAGTCTGTGAATGGAAAGTCCTCAACTAGAAATAAGGCCTCAGTTTCATGGGCTGAGGAATTTCTGCTGGAGAAAGACAGTCATATAGGACATTAAAGATTCTCTTCCCACCCTAGTATCCTTAACGCAGCTCTACAGTCATCAGTGTAGCCATACCTTAATCTTTACCTCTAAAGCTTCCACCATTTATAGACCAAACAGGATATGGCATACATTCTTCAGTTCTGATAGCAGATGTATGTGGTATGGAAAATCATATTAAGGTTTGATACAAAGTTTCTTTACTAAAAGTTGGATAAGATATACATGAAATACACAATTTTAAAATATCATTGCTTGACTTTACTGCTAATGATGAAGTAGGGAACCTTAAAACACTATCCTTACACTAAAGAAAAGATTAATCTGGCAAAAAACTGTCAGAACCAATGTTTTCAGAACTTTGAAATCTATTTTGAAAACTTACAGAGGAGTGATTAAATTTCAGTAGAGAACATTGTGGCATTTTTAACTTATCTGCCTATCATCCCCCACTTCCTGGCACAGTAGCAGCTTTGGGATGGTGGCCTGTGTTCCTGGTGAAGCTTGCTGATGTCAGAGGGGGCAATATGGGCCCAGTTATCAAAGAATTGTGGTTGTGTGTTTTGACCTATCTTGTAGCTCCCTGAGAAATTGGTTCCAGAATGTTCTCAAGGCTGAAGCTGCCTCCAAGGCAGCATTCGTTGAAAATATTTAATTGCAGATATTCTAGCTACAGCTGTCTGGGTTAAAAAATAACAGAGGAGGTAAGTGGCAAACAGGCTGAAAAGCCTGGTAAAAAAGAGGCTGGGAAAGAAGATACATGGGGGAATAAGTGATTCGAAAAGCTCACACACATATCAGGAAATCTATAAATCCATGTACATGCCCGGACTAACATGTGCTCAGAAAAGACCTGAGAGGACCCTAAGCTTTCATCTCTGGATGATCTTTAGTCTCTACACAAGCAGGAAGTGAAGAGTAATGTAGAGTTATGAATGGCCTGGTTAAACTTGAAGGAGTACTACTACACAGAGCCAATAAACAAAGAACAGGAAAGCATTTTTTTCTCAAGGCATTTATGGAGGTCTCTGTCAAGCCATTGACCACAAAGTTAAATGAAACAGAAAATTCAGTGACCACACATGACAAAAAAAAGTAGACTTTACAAAAAGTTTAGAAAATCACTAAATAAGCAAACAACAACCCAAAGCAAACAGCAACAACAAACCCTGGGAAGGGGAGAGAATCTTATTTCCAGAGTTACCACATAATGATATTCAAATGTTTAGTTTTCAACAAAAATTTAAAAGACATGCAAAGAGACAAGAAAATATGATCCATTCACAGAAAAAAGGGAAATTGACAGAAAATATGCCTGGGGAAGCCCAGATGATCAATGAATTTGAGGATAGGTCAACTGAAATACCCAGTCTGAGGAGCAGAAAGAAAAAAGAACAAAGGAAAATAAACAGGGCCTAAGAGGACTGTGGGAGACCATCAAACATATAAACATATACATAATGGGAGTCCCAGAGGAGAGGAGAGAGAAAAAAGAGCAAAGAGAATATTTAAAGAAATAATGGCCAAAACCATCTCAATTTTGACATAAGTTGTGAATCTAAACATTCAGAAAACCCAAAAAGCTCCAAGTAGATAAAGTCAAGAAACTCCATCCTGAGACACAATGAAATCAACCTGTCAAAAGTCAAAGCCAAATATGGAATCTTTAAATATTAAGAAAGAAGACTTTATATTGTATGATGGGTTCTGAATAACATTAATAGCGAATTTCTCATCAGAAAAGATGGAGGCCAGAAAGCAGTGGAATGACATGTGCAAGTGCTAAAAACAAAACCAAAAATTCTGTCAAACAAAATGTTATGTCTTGCAAAGCACTACCTAAAAAAAATCAGGAGTACTACACAGCCATAAAAAAAATAAAATCTTGCCATTTGCAACAACATGGATGGACCTTGAGGGTATTACATGGATGGACCTTGAGGGTATTATACTAAGTGTAATAAATCGGATTGAGAAAGACAAATGCCATATGATTTCACTCATATGTGGAATATAAACAAACAAACAAAAAACAAAATAAATGAACAAACAAAACCAAACATGTAGATACAGAGAAGAGAGTAGTGGTTACCAGAGAGGAAGCAGAGGGGGGACAAAATGGATAAAGGGAACAAAACTGTATGGTGAAGGATAGAAACTAAATTGTTGGTGGGGATCATGCTGTAATGTATACAGAAGTCAAAATATGATGTTTTACACATGAAACATATAATGTTATAAGCCAACGTTAAATAAACTTCAATAAAAAAATCAAGAGAAATTAAGATGTCAACAGATAAACAGAGGCTTCATTAGCTCACTATACCCATCATGATCTTAATTTTTGCTCATAATAAAAAATAGTTATAAAAGAGAACTTCTCTGGAGTGAAGTTTCTACCAAAGATTTTCAAATGTGTGTGTCCCGGACTTCAATTGTGAAATTCAGGAAATATCTTTATCCATAAAAAAGACTTCAAATATGGAGGTTCACAGTTTTCAGCATATAGTACTTACAGTTAAGATTTATTACAGCCAAAGGATAAAAAGCAAAATCAAGTAGGGGAAAAGGGACATGTGGTGAAGTATAGAGGAAACCAGCACAAGCCTCCCGGAGTCTTTGCCTAGTGATGTCATGTAATTCATTCCACCAGCAATGAATTGTGAAAACATGTATTAAGTGTTGTCTACCAGGGAGGCCCATTTTGGACTCAGTGCTGAAGTTCTTTATTGGAGGCTGATCATTAGGCACCCTCTGCCTGTCAGACACCAAGATTCCAGATTTTAGGGAAAGAAAGTAGGTATTCAGCATAAATCACACTGTATACATTATTGTACAAACAACTTAGGCAGAGTAAACTGCCTTATCAGTTAGGAAATATTGGGGACCATCCTGAAATCCAATGGGTAGCATTGATTCATTTTTGGAAGTCTTGAATTGTCAAATGATTACCAGTACTCTAGGCAAGTATTTTGAGGATTAAATGTGCTAATAGACGTACCTGCAAGTTACGTAATGCCAAAGGGCTCTAGAAGACAAGAGTATCAACCTATGCAGCCATTTTCAAATATAACTTTAAAATTAATTAATATGTAAATAACAATCAGAGAGCCACTTCTTGTCTTAAAACCAATTAAAGGACTTGAGGACATAGGGAGGGGGGAGGGTAAACTGGGACGAAGTGAGAGAGTGGCATGGACATATATACACTACTAAATGTAAAATAGATAGTGGGAAGTAACCACATAGCACAGGGAGATCAGCTCGGTGCTTTGTGACCATGTAGAGGGGTGAGATGGGGAGGGTGGGAGGGAGATGCAAGAGGGAGGAGATATGGAGATACATATATATATGGAGATATATATAGCTGATTCACTTTTTTTATAAAGCAGAAACTAACACACCATTGTAAAGCAATTATACTACACTAAAGATGTTAAAAAAATAAATAAAATAAATACGAAAAAAACCCCATTAAAATGCGTGGTTCTACCACAATGTTGGTGCCTAGTCCACAGAGAGGGCAATAAGAAGAAGTTAGTTTCCTTAGGACCGAGGAGGAGCCCTCACACCTGCAGGACAACTTGTTGCCCCATCCATAGGGAGGAATAAGCTTCCTGTTATGGCTGCAACTGCTAAGAAGCTGGCCTTGCTGCAGTTTCTCCCACTTGTTTATCTAGACACCATGTGGCTGGCAGGGTCCTGGTGCTCTGGCCAGGTGTCAGGCCTGAGCCTCTGAGGTGGGAGAGCCGAGTTCAGGACATTCATCCACCAGAGACTTCCTGGCTCCACATAATATCAAATGGTGCTAGCTCTCCCAGAGATCTCCATCTCAATGTTATGACACAGCTCCATTCAATGACCAGCAAGCTACAGTACTGGACACCCTATGTCAAACAACTAGCAAGACAAGAACAAAACCCCACCCATTAGCAGAGAGGCTGTTTAAATCATAATAAGGTCACAGACATCCCAAAACACACCACTGGTGGTCCTGCCCACCAGAAAGACAAGATCCAGCCTCATCCAACAGAAAACAGGCACCAGTCTCCTCAACCAGGAAGCCTACACAACTCACTGAACCAAATTTACCCACTGGGGGCAGACACCAAAAACAAAGGGAAATATGAACCTGCAGCCTGCGAACAGGAGACTCCAAACACTGTAAGTGAAGCAAAGTGAGAAGACACAGAAACACACAGCAGATGAAAGAGCAAGGTAAAAACCCACCAGACCAAACAAATGAAGTGGAGATAGGCAGTCTAACTGAAAAAGAATTCAGAGTAATGATAGTAAAGATGATGCAAAATCTCAGAAACAGAATGGAGAAAATACAAGAAACGTTAAACATGGGCCTAGAAGATATTTGAAGAGATTATAGTTAAAATCTTCCCTAATATGGGAAAGGAAATAGTTAATCAAGTCCAGGAAGTGCAGAGAGTCCCATACAAGATAAAACCAAGAAGAATCACACAAAGACATATACTAGTCAAACTATCAAAAATTAAATACAAACAAAAAACTTTAAGAGCAGCAAGGGAAAAACAACAAATAATATACAAGGGAATCCCCATAAAGTTAACAGCTGATCTTTCATCAGAAACTCTGCAAGCCAGAAGGGAGTGGCAGGACATATTTAAAGTGATGAAAGGGAAGAAACTATAACCAAGATTACTCTACCCAGCAAGGATTTCATTCAGATTTGACAGAGAAATTAAAACATTTACAGACAAGCAAAACCTGAGACAATACAGCACCATCAAACCAGCTTTACAACAAATGCTGAAGGAACTTCTCTAGGCAGGAAACACAACAGAAGGAAAACACCTACAATAACAAACCCAAAACAATTAAGAAAATGGTAATAGGAACATACATATCAATAATTACCTTAAATGTAAATGGATTAAATGCTCCAACCAAAAGACATAGACTGGCTGAATGGATACAAAAACAAGACCCGTATATATGCTGTCTACAAGAGACCCACTTCAGACCTGGGGACACATACACACTGAAGGTGAGAGGATGGAAAAAGATATTCCGTGAAAATGGAAATCAAAAGAAAGCTGGAGTAGCAATACTCATATCGGACAAAATAGACTTTAAAACAAAGACTATTACAAGAGACAAAGAAGGACACTACATAATGATCAAGGGATCAATCCAAGAAGAAGATATAACAATTGTAAATATTTATGCATCCAACATAGGAGCACCTCAATACATAAGGCAAATGCTAACAGCTATAAAAGAGGAAATCAACATAAAACAATCATAGTAGGGGACTTTAACACCTCACTTTCACAAATGGACAGATCATGCAAAATTAAAATAAAAAAGGACTCACAAGCTTCATATTACACATTAAGCAAGATGGACTTAATTGATATTTATAGGACATTCCATCCAAAAACAATGGAATACACTTTCTTCTCAAGTGCTCATGGAACACTCTCCAGGATAGATCATATCTTGACTCACAAATCAAGCCTTGGTAAATTTAACAAAATTGAAATCGTATCAAGTATCTTTTCTGACCACAACGCTATGAGACTAGACATCAATTACAGGAAAAATCTGTAAAAAATACAAACACATGGAGGCTAAACAATACACTACTTAATAACCAAGAGATCACTGAAGAAATGAAAGTGGAAATCAAAAATATCTGGAAACAAATGACAATGAAAACACGACAACTCAAAATCTATAGGATGCAGCAAAAGCAGTTGTATGAGCGAAGTGTATAGCAATACAATCCTACCTCAAGAAACAAGAATAAACAACCTAACTTTAGAGCTAAAGCAATTAGAGAAAGAAGAACAAAAATCACCTCAAAGTTAGCAGAAGGAAAGAAATCATAAAGGTCAGATCAGAAATAAGTGAAAAAGAAATGAAGGAAACTATAGCAAAGATCAACAAAACTAAAAGTTGGTTCTTTGAGAAGATAAACAAAATTGATAAACCATTAGCCAGACGCATGAAGAAAAAAAGAGAGAAGACTCAAATCAAGAGAATTAGACATGAAAAAGAAGTAACAAATGACACAGCAGAAATACAAAGGATCATGAGAGGTAACCACAAGGAACTATATGCCAATAAATTGGACAACCTGGAATAAATGGACAAATGCTTAGAAAAGCACAACCTTCTGAGACTGAACCAGGAAAAAATAGAAAATATAAACAGACCAATCACAAGCACTGAAACTCAGACTGTGATTTAAAAACTTCCAACAAACAAAAGCCCAGGACCAGATGGCTTCACAGGCAAATTCTATCACACATTTAGAGAAGAGCTAACACCTATCTTTCTCAAACTCTTCCAAAATATAGCAAAGGGAGGAACACTCCCAAACTCATTCTACGAAGCCACCATCACCCTGATACCAACACCAGACAAAGATGTCACAAAGAAAGAAAACTACAGGTAAGCATCACTGATGAACATAGATGCAAAAATCCTCAACAAAATACTTGCAAACAGAATCCAACAGCACATTAAAAGGATCATACACCATGATCAAGTGGGGTTTATCCCAGGAATGCAAAGATTATTCAATATATGCAACTCAATCAATGTGATACACCATGTTAACAAATTGAAGAATGATCATCTCAATAGATGCAGAAAAGGCTTTTGACAAAATTGAACACCCATTTATGATAAAAGCCCTCCAGAAAGTAGGCACAGAGGGAAATTACCTCAACATAACTAAGGCCATATATGACAAACCCACAGCCAACATCGTTCTCAGTGGTGAGAAACTGAAACCATTTCCTCTAAGATCAGGCAGAAGACAAGGTTCCACTCCCACCACTACTCTTCAACATAGTTTTGGAAGTTTTAGCCACAGGAATCAGAGAATAAAAAGAAATAAAAAGAATCCAAATCAGAAAAGAAGTAAAGCTGTCATTGTTTGCAGATGACATGATACTATACATAGAGAATCCTTAAGATGTTACCAGACAACTCCTAGAGCTAATCAATGAATTTGGTAAAGTAGCAGGATACAAAATTAATGCACAGAAATCTCTTGCATTCTTATATACTGATGATGAAAAATCTGAAAGAGAAATTAAGGAAACACTCCTATTTACCATTGCACAAAAATAATAAAATACTTAGGAATAAACCTACCTAAGGAGACAAAAGACCTGTATGCAGAAAGCTATAAGACACTGATGAAAGAAATTAAAGATGATACAAACAGATGGAGAGATACACCATGTTCTTGGATTGGAAGAATCAACGTTGTGTAAATGAGTGTACTACCCAAAGCAATCTACAGATTCAATGCAATCCTTATCAAACTACCAGTGGCATTTTTCACAGAACTAGAACAAAAAATTTCACAATTTGTATGGAAACACAAAAGATCCTGAATAGCCAAAACAATCTTGAGAAAGAAAAATGGAGCTGGAGGAATCAGGGTCACAGACTTCAGACTATACTACAAAGGTACAGTAATCATGACAGTATGGTAATGGCACAAAAACAGAAATATAGATCAATGGAACAGGATAGAAAGCCCAGAGATAAACCCACACACATATGGCCACCTTATTTTTGATAAAGAAGGCAAGAATATACAATGGAGAATAGAGAGCCTCTTCAAAAAGTGGTTCTGGGAAAACTGGACAGCTACATGTAAACTAATGAAATTAGAACACTCCCTAACACCATACACAAATATAAACTCAAAGTAGATTAATGACCTAAATGTAAGTCCAGACAGTTTAAAACTCTTAGAGGAAAACATAGGCAGAATACTCTATGACATAAATCACAACAAGATCCTTTTTGACCCACCTTCTAGACAAATGGAAATGAAAAGAAAAATAAACAAATGTGACCTAATGAAACTTAAAAGCTTTTGAACAGGAAAGGAAACCATAAACGAGACGAAAAGACAACTGTCAGAATGGGAGAAAATACTTGCAAATGAAGCAACTGACAAAGGTTTAATCTCCAAAATTTACAAGCAGCTCATGCATCTCCATATCAAAAAAAGAAGCAACCCAATCCAAAAATGGGCAGAAGACCTAAATAGACATTTCTCCAAAGAAGATATACAGATTGCCAACAAACACATGAAAGGATGCTCAACATCACTAATCATTAGAGAAATGCAAATCAAATCTACAATGAGGTATCACCTCACACCAGTCAGAATGGCCATCATCAAAAAATCTACAACAATAAATGCTGGAAAGTGTGTGGAGGAAAGGGAACCCTCTTGCACTGTTGGTGGTAATGTAAATTGATACAGCCACTCTGGAGAACAGTATGGAGGTTCCTTAAAAAACTAAAAATAGAACTACCATACTACCCAGCAATACTACTACTGGGCATAAACTCTGAGAAAACTAATTCAAAAAGAGTCATGTACCACAATGTTCTTTGGTGCTCTATTTATAATAACCAGGACATGGAAGCAACCTAAGTGTCCATCAACAGATGAATGGATAAAGAAGATGTGACACATATATACGATGGAATATTACTCAGCCATAAAAAGAAACGAAATTGAGCTATTTGTAGTGCAGCGGATTAACCTAGAGACCGTCATACAGAGTGAAGTAAGTCAGAAAGAGAAATACAAATACCCTATGCTAGCATATATATGTGGTATCTAAAGAAAAAATTGGTTCTGAAGAACCTAGGGGCAGGAGAGGAATAAAGACACAGATGTAGAGAATAGATTTGAGGACACGGGGAGGGTGAAGGGTAAGCTGGGACGAAGTGAGAGAGTGGCATGGACATATATACACTACCAAATGTAAAATAGATAGCTAGTGGGAAGCAGCCACATAGCACAGGGAGATCAGCTTTGTGCTTTGTGACCACCTAGAGGGGTGGGATAGGGAGTATGGGAGGGAGACGCAAGAGCAAGGGGATATGGGGATATATGTATAGGTATAACTGACTCACTTTGTTATATAGCAGAAACTAACACACCATTGTAAAGCAATTATACTCCAATTAAGATGTAAAAAAAAAGGTATATTTAGGTAATTGACAAAATTAAATAATATTAATATTAGTTGATTATATAAATAATACTAAATAAATGTTTATTTTGCTGAATTTAAAAATTACAAAAAAAATATAAATGGTGATCATAGCTATAAATACTAAAAAAAAAATGGAGTGCTATGAATTATGTTTTAAAAAGATTAGTCTTGCCATTGTGTGGAGAATAGACTAGGGGAAAAGAATAGAAGCAGAGAGAACAGTTAAGCAGTTCTTGAAATATATACTCCAATAAAGATGTTAAAAAAAAAATAGGTAGTCTTTTCACTAGGTAAAAAATTCAAAGGATATATGTGGTCATACCATGCAAAAAAGATATATAACATAAAATGACAATTTAGGTATATTTCAATTTGCATGGAAATATTTCCCTTGTTTCTTTTCATTGTAGACATTTTCAAACATTTTAAAAAGAACAGAAAATAATATAAATAAACCATCATGCTTCAATATTTATCAATGGAGGGTGGAATGGATGCACTGAAATTGGCCATTTGGTGGTAACTCTTCAGTCTGAATAATGATTACTCAGTGTGTTATTTATTCTCTCTACTTTTGTGTTTTAAAACTTCTGTAATATTTTAATCTTATTTTTTGCACAGATTATTACAAGTGTTATCTGAAAAAATACAATATATCTTTAATATCAGTAACACACACACTTATATGGGCATAACTCAAGGTTCCAAACTTCTCTTCCATCTACTACTGTTATACTCTGTTACAAGCCACTATTATATCTTACCCCATATACATAGTTTCTGCATCTAACACAATAGCCAGTAATTCTGTTAAATACTGAGTCAGTTATTACTGCTCCTCTGCTTTTATCCTAGCAATGGCTCTCCACCTTACTCAGTTTAAAAGCAAAAAAACTGCTTACAAGCTCCATGCACAGCATTTCCCCTTTTATCTCATCTCCTATGCTTTTCTTCCTTGTTTCCTCTGCTCCAGCCACACTGGCCTCTTGGCTATTCCTCAAGCATGTCAGGCTCATTCCCACCTCTGGCCTTTATGTAAACTGTTCACTCTACCTGGAATACTCTTTCCCACAGATCCTCATGTTGAAATCCCTCATTTTCTTTAACTTTTTGTTCAGATGTCACTTCAGTGATGTCTACATAATTACTCTTTAAAAAAATAAATGCTGCCTAACTCCCACTGCAGGAACTCATAGGTTCCCAACGCCTTCTACTTTTTCTCCCTTTTAACAGTAGGTGGTAGAGCAAGGTTTTTAGCCTAAATTCTGCCTTTACTTTTCCCCCAAACTCAATGCCTAAGATGAATTTAGTGAAGAAACATTTTAAAATGCAATAATGTGAACATATTTGCTTTATTGGAAAATATTTTCAAAAGCATAACATTTAATCTATCTACATTAAGGCATTTATGGGGAGATGAGAAAGAGCATTTCTAGAGCACACCCCAAGGTTGGGGGGACTCCATAAAATTCCTCGATATGAGATTCTTCTTGCTTCAAAATTTCTCTTTAGGCAGCACTTAGACTTACCAGACTCATGTTTTTTTTTTTCTTTCCTCAAATACACAACATGTACCAAATGTGTGACCATCTTTTCTTTACTTATCATCTCTATGTCTTAGTGACTTCAGCTGTATCCGAATAGTAATAGAATCTATCTGATAGGACTGTAATGAAGATTAAATAAGTTAATACAGGTAAAGACCTTAGAACAGTATCTGAATTATTATGAATCCTATATATGGTTTTATTTAGAAAATACTCCATATAAACATCTCAGTATTTTCCATAAAATTCCATAGCTCTCTGTACTTTACTACATTTCTTGGCACAGATTTCCATTACCTGCACTGCCTCCAGGTGCCCCTCCAACTTCTAGCCTCCGGTCACCATCCTCTCCCCCTTTTTACAAGCATGATATTGTCAGTCTCTTTTGGCTCTCCATTTGTACTAGCAGACAAACAGGTTCTTCCCCCAAAGGTCCTTTTTCCTTAGAAGGAAAAAATGGAATGATAAATGACAATTTTCTCTCCTCAGAAAGGATTAAAACAAATTATTTTGATACAAAGAACCAGAAAATCAAATGCCATTTCAAGGTTAAAAAAAGAGTAGCATTAGTTATCCTGGGCCTGTGGCCACAGGACCTGAGGAGAGCTTTCTGGGACGAGAGCTGCCAAAATTGTTAGGAGATGACATTAAATATGTGAAGGATTGAAAGAGAGAAAAGGAAAGAGACCAAGTGGAAATTGTTGGGGCAAAAGTTTGTAATACTACAGGCATTTTAGACTTTAAGGTCAAATAAATCCAGGTTGGAACCTTGACTAATTATATCTACACAGAGATAAACATATTTTATATGAAGACATGCTCTGAAGATCAATTGAAATAATATGTATCAAGTGCATAGTATGGTGGAAATCAGTGAGATTTATTTTTACCTGTATTTTTAAGATAAATTTTAGATGTTCATTAACTATTTGATTTAACTGCATTTATTTTTTTCACTTTCATTTATAACAAGTCCTTTTTTTATTTAAATACAAAGTGTTAAGCATAAAGCAGTATAATTGCTGTATAGGTATAACAAAAACTTTGACAGTAATACAGAAATCACTGAAGTCTTGGAAGATTTTCCTTAAATCAGCATGTGAACTGAGTAGTCTGCCAACCTCTATGTGGATTAGAAATGAGTCAGAGTTCTGATCCTCCAGCAGCAGAAGAAAACAAGAGAAATGAGTCAGAGTTCTAGCCCTCCAGCAGTATAAGAAAACAGGAGAGAGCTCACCTGTATTGTCATTTCACTGATGATTGTGATCATATTTTTGATTCTGTCACCATCACTGTATATCTGGGAATCATTCAGTGCTGTACTCAAGTGCAGTCCCACTGTGAGGCCACATTCCAGATTGGGGAGTAGAGAGTGCTAGCTCATTCATGCACTCATATTAGAAGGCTCCAAGCCAACGGTGTAGATGAAACACAGAAGCTTCTTTGAGGTTGAGACTGCTAATACTGACTACTCTGCTTCTTTGTCACACAGCCAAACACCATTTTAAGCCTACTTTGTTTCTATGGGAGACATTGTAACCATATTCTGTCCAATAGAATGTGAGTACAAGTGATGTACTCTGTTTCTAGTCTGGCCATGAACCATTCCACATAATCATTTTCTCTATCCATCTCCCAAGCATACAGTTCTCAGCAAGGTTAAATTTCTGAGCTAGTGGAGTCACAGGATGGAAGGAAGTCAAATACCTGAGTTTTCAGCTTGAAGCACAGACATACAGGAAAGCCTCTTGACAAGAAACATCCCCATGGGTCTTTGTATGAGAAGTAAACTTTTGTTGTTGTTGTTGCTCTTTTTTGTTGTTGTTGTTGCTCTTTTTTTACTTTTTATTAAAGAAAAAATTTTTTATTGGGCTATAGTTATTTTGCAATGTTGTGTTAGTTTCTACTGTACAGAAAGTAGAGTTCCCTGTGCTATAGAGCAGGTTCCTATTAGTTACCTATTTTATACATATTAGTGTATATATGTTAATCCCAGTCTCCCAATTCATCCCACTCCCAGTCCCCACTTTAACCCCTTGGTGTCCATACGTTTGTTCTCTACATCTGTGTCTCTATTTCTGCCGTGCAAACTGGTTTATCTGTACCATTTTTCTACATTCCACATATATGTGTTAATATACGATATTTGTTTTCCTCTTTCTGACTTTCTTCACTCTGCATGACGGTCTCTACATCCATTCACGTTTCTACAAATGACCCAGTTTTGTTCCTTTTTTACGGCTGAGTAATATTCCATTGTATATATGTATCACATCTTCTTTATCCATTTGCCTGTTGATGGACATTTAGGTTGCTTCCATGACCTGGATATTGTAAATAGAGCTGCATGAAAATTGAGGTGCATGTGTCTTTTTGAATTATGGCTTTCTCAGAGTATATGACCAGTAGTGGGATTGCTGGGTTATATGGTAGTTCTAATTTTAGTTTTTTAAGGAACCTCCATACTGTTCCCCATAGTGGCTGTATCAAATTACATTCCCACCAACAGTGCAAGAGGGTTCCCTTTTCTCCATACCCTATCCAGCATTTATTGTTTGGAGATTTTTGATGATGGCCATTCTGACTGGTGTGAGGTGATACCTCATTGTAGTTTTGATTTGCATTTCCCTAATGATTAGTGATGTTGAGCAGCTTTTCACGTGTTTGTTGGCAATCTGTATATCTTCTTGGGAGAAATGTCTATTTAGGTCTTCTGCCCATTTTAGGATTGGGTTGTTTGTTTTTTGATATTGAGCTACATGAGCTGCTTGTAAGTTTTGGAGATTAATCCTTTGTCAGTTGCTTCATTTGCAAACATTTTCTTCCATTCTGAGGATTGTCTTTTGGTCTTGTTTATGATTTCCTTTGCTGTGCAAAAGCTTTTAAGTTTCATTAGGTCCCATTGGTTTATTTTTGTTTTTATTTCCATTTCTCTAAGAGGTGGGTCAAAAAGGATCTTGCTGTGATTTAGAGTGTCCTTCCTATGTTTTCCTCTAAGAGTTTTATAGTCTCTGGTCTTACATTTAGGTCTTTAATGCGTTGTGAGTTTACTTTTGTGTATGATGTTAGGGAGTGTTCTAATTTCATTCTTTTACAAGCAGCTGTCCAGTTTTCCCAGCACCACTTATTGAAAAGGCTGTCTTTTCTCCATTGTATATTCTTGCCTCCTTTACCAAAAATAAGGTGATAATATGTGCGTGGGTTTATCTCTGGGCTTTCTATCCTGATCCATTGATCTATATATCTGTTTTTGTTTCAGTACCATACTGTCTTGATTACTGTACCTTGTAGCATAGTCTGAAGTCTGGGATCCTGATTCCTCCAGCTCCATTTTTCTTTCTCAAGATTGCTTTGGATAAGATGGCGGAAGAGTGAGACGTGGAGATCAACTTCCTCTCCACCAATACATCAGAAATACATCTACACGTGGAACTGCTCCTATAGAACACCCACTGAACGCTGGTAGAAGACATCAGGCCTCCCAAAAGGCAAGAAAATCCCCATGTACTTGGGTAGGGCAAAAGAAAAAAGAAACAACAGAGACAAAAGAATAGGGACGGGACCTGCACCAGTGGGAGGGAGCTGTGAAGGAGGAAAGGTTTCCACACACTAGGAAGCCCCTTGGTGGGCGGAGATGGCGAGTGGCAAAGGGGGGAAGCTTCGGAGCCACGGAGGAGAGCGCAGCAACAGGGGTGCGGAGGGCAAAGCAGAGAGTTTCCTGCACAGAGGATCGGTGCAGACCAGCACTCATCAGCCCGAGAGGCTTGTCTACTCACCCGCAGGGGCGGGCAGAGGCTGGGAGCTGAGGCTTGGGCTTCGGTCGGATGGCAGGGAGAGGACTGGGGTTGGCGGTGTGAACACAGCCTGAAAGGGTTAGCACACCACAGCTAGCCGAGAGGGAGTCCGGGAAAAGGTCTGGAGCTGCCAAACAGGCAAGAGACTTTTTCTTGCCTCTTTGTTTCCTGGTGCGCGAGGAGAGTGGATTCAGAGCGCCGCCTAAACGAGCTCCAGAGATGGGCGCGAGCCGCGGTTATCAGAGCAGACCCCAGAGATGGGCACGAAACGCTAAGGCTGCTGCTGCCGCCACCAAGAAGCCTGTGTGGAAGCACAGGTCACTATCCACACCGCCCCTCCCAGGAGCCTGTGCAGCCTGACACTGCCAGGGTCCCGTGATCAATGGACAACTTCCCCGGGAGAACGCACGGTGCTCCTCAGGCTGCTGCAAAGTCACGCAGGCCTCTGCCGCTGTAGGCTCGCCCCACATCTATACCATTCCTCCCGCCGGCCTGAGTGAGCCAGAGCCCCCAAAGCAGCTGCTCCTTTAACCCCATCCTGTGTGAGTGAAGAACAGACGCCCTCAGGCGACCTACACGCAGAGGCGGGTCCAAATCCAAAGCTGAAACCCGGGAGCTGTTTGAACAAAAAAGAGAAAGGGAAATTTCTCCCAGCAGCATCAGAAGCAGCAGATTAAAGCTCCACAAACAACTTGATGTACCTGCATCTGTGGAATACCTGAATAGACAACAAATCATGCCAAATTGAGGAGGTGGACTTTGGGAGTAAGATATATTAGTTTTTTTCCCCTTTTCCACTTTTGTGAGTGTGTATGTGTATGCTTCAGTGCGAGAATTTGTCTGTATAGCTTTGATTTCACCATATGTCCTAGGGTTGTGTCCGCACGTTTTTTTTTTTTTAACTTTAAAATTTATTTTTCTTTTTTCATAATAATTATTTTTTTATTTTAATAACTTTATTTTATTTCATCTTACTTTATTTTATTTTATCCTCTTTCCTTTTTTTTCTTTCTATTTTTTCTCCCTTTTATTCTGAGCCATGTAGATGAAAGCCTCTTGGTGCTCCAGCCAGGCATCAGGGCTGTGCCTCTGAGGTGGGAGAGCCAACTTCAGCACACTGGTCCACAAGAGACCTCCCAGCTCCACGTAATACCAAATGATGGAAACCTCCCAGAGATCTCCATCTCAACACCAAGACCCAGCTTTACTCAACGAACAGCAAGATACAGTGCTGGAAACCCTATGACAAACAACTAGCAAGACAGGAACACAGCCCCATCCATTAGCAGAGAGGCTGTCTAAAATCATAATAAGGCCACAGACACCCCAAAACACACAATCAGTCGTGGACCTGCCCACCAGAAAGAAAAGATCCAGCCTCATCTACCAGAACACAGGCACTAGTCCCCTCCACCAGGAAGCCTACACAACACACTGAACCAACCTTAGTCACTGGGGACAGACACCAAAAACAATGGGAACTACGAACCTGCAGCCTGCGAAAAGGAGACCCCAAACACAGTAAGATAAGCAAAATGAGAAAACAGAAAAACACACAGCAGATGAAGGAGCAAGGTAAAAACACACCAGACCTAACAAATGAAGAGGAAATAGGCAGTCTACCTGGAAAAGAATTCAGATATAATGATAGTAAAGATGATGCAAAATCTTGGAAATAGAATAGACAAAATGCAAGAAACATTTAACAAGGACATAGAAGAACTAAAGAGGAACCAAGCAATGAAGAAAAACACAATAAATGAAATTAAAAATACTCTAGAAGGGATCAATAGCAGAATAACTGAGGCAGAAGAACGGGTAAGTGACCTGGAAGATAAAATAGTGGAAATAACTACTGCAGAGCAGAATAAAAAATAAAGAATGAAGAGAACTGAGGACAGTCTCAGAGACCTCTGGGACAACTTTAAACACACCAACATTCAAATTCTAGGGGTCCCAGAAGAAGAAGAGAAAAAGAAAGGGACTGAGAAAATATTTGAAGAGATTACAGTTGAAAATTTCCCTAATATGGGAAAGGAAATAGTTAATCATGTCCTGGAAGCACACAGAGTCCCATGCAGTATAAATCCAAGGAGAAACACGCCAAGGCACATATTAATCAAGCTATCAAAAATTGAATATAAAGAAAACATATTAAAAGCAGCAAGGGAAAAACAACAAATAACACACAAGGGAATCCCCATAAGGTTAACAGCTGATCTTTCAGCAGAAACTCTGCAAGCCCGAAGGGAGTGGCAGAAAATATTGAAAGTGATGAAGGAGAAAAACCTACAACCAAGATTACTCTACCCAGCAAGGATCTCATTCAGATTTGATGGAGTAATTAAAATCTTCACAGACAAGCAAAAGCTGAGAGAGTTCAGCACCACCAAACCAGCTTTACAACAAATGCTAAAGGAACTTCTCTAGGCAAGAAACACAAGAGAAGGAAAACACCTACAATAACAAACTCAAAACATTTAAGAAAATGGGAATAGGAACATACATATCGATAATTACCTTAAATGGAAATGGATTAAATGCTCCCACCAAAAGACACAGACTCGCTGAATGGATACAAAACAAGACCCGTATATATTCTGTTTACAAGAGAGGCACTTCAGACCTAGGGACACATACAGACTGAAAGTGAGGGGATGGAAAAAGATATTCCATGCAAATGAAAATCAAAAGAAAGCTGGAGTAGAAATTCACATATCACACAAAATAGGCTTTAAAATAAAGACTATTACAAAAGACAAAGAAGGACACTATATACTTTTCAAGGGATCGATTCAAGAAGGAGATATAACAATTGTAAATATTTATGCAACCAATATAGGAGCACCTCAATACATAAGGCAAATACTAACAGCCATAAAAGGGGAAATCGAAAGTAACACAATCATAGTAGGGGACTTTAACACCCCAATTTCACCAATGGACAGATCATCCAAAATTAAAATGTATAAGGAAACACAAGCTTTAAGTGATACATTAAACAAGATGGACTTAATTGATATTTATAGGACATTCCACCCAAAAACAAGAGAATACACATTTTCTCAAGTGCTCATGGAACATTCTCCAGGATAGATCATATCTTGGGTCACAAATGAAGCCTTGGTAAATTTAAGAAAATTGAAATCGTATCAAGTATCTTTTCCGACCACAACACTATGAGACTAGATATCAATTAGAGGAAAAAATCTGTAAAAAATACAAACACATGGAGGCTACACAATACACTACTTAATAAGGAAATGATCACGGAAGAAATCAAAGGGGAAATCAAAAAATACCTAGAAACAAATGACAATGGAGACACGACGACCCAAAACCTATGGGATGCAGCAAAAGCAGTTCTAAGAGGGAAGTTTATAGCAATACAAGCTTACCTCAGGAACATCTCGAATAAACAACCTAACCTTGCATCTAAAGCATTAGAGAAAGAATTACAAAAAAAACCCCAAAGTTAGCTGAAGGAAAGAAATCATAAAGATCAGATCAGAAATAAATGAAAAAGAAATGAAGGAAACAATAGCAAAGATTAATGAAACAAAAAGCTGGTTCTTTGAGAAGATAAACAAAATTGGTAAACCATTAGCCAGACTCATCAAAAAAAAGGGAGAAGACTCAAATCAATAGAATTAGAAATGAAAAAGGAGAAGTAACAACTGACACTGCAGAAATACAAAGGATCATGAGAGATGACTACAAGCAACTATATGCCAATAAAATGGGCAACCTAGAAGAAATGGACAAATTCTTAGAAAAGCACAACCTTGCGAGACTGACCCAGGAAGAGATAGAAAATATGAACAGACCAATCACAAGCACTGAAATTGAAACTGTGATTAAAAATCTTCCAACAAACAAAAGCCCAGGACCAGATGTCTTCACAGGCGAATTCTATCAAACATTCAGAGAAGAGTTAACACCTATACTTCTCACACTCTTCCAAAATATTGCAGAGGGAGGAACACTCCCCAACTCACTCTATGAGGCCACCATCATCCTGATACCAAAACCAGACAAAGATGTCACAAAGAAAGAAAACTACAGGCCAATATCACTGATGAACATAGATGCAAAAATCCTCAACAAAATACTAACAAACAGAATCCAATAGCCCATTAAAAGGATCATACACCATGATCAAGTGGGGTTTATTCCAGGAATGCAAGGATTCTTCAATATATGCAAATCAATCAACGTGATACACCATATTAAAAAATTGAAGGAGAAAAACCATATGATCATCTCAATAGATGCAGAAAAAGCTTTTGACAAAATTCAACACCCATTTATGATAAAAACCCAGCAGAAAGTAGGCATAGAGGGAACTTTCCTCAACATAATAAAAGCCATATATGACAAACCCACAGCCAACATCGTCTTCAATGGTGAAAAACTGAATCCATTTCCTCTAAGATCAGGAACAAGGCAAGGGCGCCCACTCTCACCACTATTATTCAACATAGTTTTGGAAGTTTTAGCCACAGCAATCAGAGAATCAAAAGAAATAAATGGAATCGAAATCGGTAAAGAAGTAAAGCTGTCACTGTTTGCAGATGACATGATACTATACATAGAGAATCCTAAAACTGCTACCAGAAAACTACTAGAGCTAATCAATGAATTTGGTAAAGTAGCAGGATAGAAAATTAATGCACAGAAATCTCTTGCATTCCTATACACGAATGATGAAAAATATGAAAGTGAAATGAAGAAAACACTCCCATTTACCATTGCAACAAAAAGAATAAAATATCTAGGAATAAACCTACCTAAGGAGACAAAAGACCTGTATGCAGAAAGCTATAAGACACTGATGAAAGAAATTAAAGATGATACAAATAGATGGAGAGATATACCATGTTCTTGTATTGGAAGAATCAACATTGTGAAAATGACTCTACTACCCAAAGCAATCTACAGATTCAATGCAATCCCTATCAAACTACCACTGACATTTTTAACAGCACTAGAACAAAGAACTTCACAACTTGTATGGAAATACAAAAGACCCCGAATAGCCAAAGCAATCTTGAGAACAAAAAATGGAGCTGGAGGAATCAGGCTTCCTGACTTCAGATTACACTACAAAGCTACAGTAATAGTATGGTACTGGCACAAAAACAGAAACATAGATCAATGGAACAGGATAGAAAGCCCAGAGATAAACCCATGCACATATGGTCACCTTATCTTTGATAAAGGAGGCACGCATATACAGTGGAGAAAAGACAGCCTCTTCAATAAGTGGTGCTGGGAAAACTGTACAGGTTCATGTAAAAGTATGAAATTAGAACACTCCCTATCACCATACACTAAAATAAACTCAAAATGGATTAAACACCTAAATGTAAGGCCAGACACTATCAAACTCTTAGAGGAAAACATAGGCAGAACACTGTATGACATAAATCACAGCAAGATTCTTTCTGACCCAGCTCCTAGAAAAATGGAAATAAAAACAAAAATAAACAAATGGGACCTAATGAAACTTAAAAGCTTTTGCACAGCAAAGGAAACCGTAAACAAGACCAAAAGACAACCCTCAGAATGGGAGAAAATATTTGCAAATGAAGCAACTGACAAAAGATTAATCTCCAAGATTTACAAGCAGCTCATGCAGCTCAATAAGAAAAAAACAAACAACCCAATCCAAAAATGGTCAGAAGACCTAAACAGACATTTCTCCAAAGAAGATATACAGATTTCCAACAAACATATGAAGGAATGCTCAACATCATTAGTCATTAGAGAAATGCAAATCAAAACTACAATGAGATATCATCTCACACCGGTAAGAATGGCCATCATCAAAAAATCTAGAAACAATAAATGCTGGAGAGGGTGTGGAGAAAAGGGAACACTCTTGCACTGCTGGTGGGAATGTAAATTGATACAGCCACTATGGAGAACAGTATGGAGCTTCCTTAAAAAACTAAAAATAGAACTACCATACGACCCAGCAACCCCACTACTGGGCATATACCCTGAGAAAACCGTAATTCAAAAAGAGTCATGTACCAAAATATTCATTGCAGCTCTTTTTACAATAGCTAGGACATGGAAGCAACCTAAATGTCCATCATCGGATGAATGGATAAAGAAGATGTGGCACATATATACAATGGAATATTACTCAGCCATAAAAATATACGAAATCGAGGTATTTGTAATGAGGTGGATGGAGTTAGAGTCTGTCATACAGAGTGAAGTAAGTCAGAAAGAGAATAACAATTGCAGTATGCTAACACTTATATACGGAATCTAAGGGGAAAAAAAAGGTCATGAAAAACCTAGTGGCAAGACGGGAATAAAGACATAGACCTACTAGAGAATGGACTTGAGGATATGGGGAGGGGGAAGAGTAAGATGTGACAAAGTGAGAGTGGCATGGACATATATACACTACCAAAAGTAAAATTGATAGCTAGTGGGAAGCAACTGCATAGCACAGGGAGATCAGCTCTGTGTTTTGTGACCACCTAGAGGGGTGGGGGAGAGAGGGTGGGAGGGAGGGAGATGCAAGAGGGAAGAGATATGGGAACATATGTATATGTATAACTGATTCACTTTTTTATAAAGCAGAAATTAACACACCATTGTAAAACAATTATACTCCAATAAAGATGTTAAAACATAAAAAAAAAGGATTGTTTTGGCTATTCGGGGTCTTTTGTGTTTCCATACACATTGTGAAATTTTTTGTTCTAGTTCTGTAAAAAATGCCACTGGTAGTTTGATAAGGATTGCACTGATTGCTTTCTGTAGTATAGTCATTTTCACAGTGTTGATTCTTCCAGTGCAAGCAAATGGTATATCTCTCCATCTGTTTGTACCATCTTTAATTTCTTTCATCAGTGTCTTATAATTTTCTGCATACAGGTCTTTTGTCTCCTTTGGTAGGTTTATTCCTAGGTATTTTATTCTTTTTGTTGCAGTGGTAAATGGGAGTGTTTCCTTAATTTCTTTTTCAGATTTTTCATCATTAGTGTATAGGATTGCAAGAGATTTCTGTACATTAATTTTGTATCCTGCTACTTTACCAAATTCATTGATTAGCTCTAGTAGTTTTCTGGTAGCATTTTTAGGATTCTCTATGTATAGTATCATGTCATCTGCAAATAGTGACAGCTTTACTTCTTCTTTTCCGATTTGGATTCCTTTTATTTCTTTTTCTTCTCTGATTGCTGTGGCTAAAACTTCCAAAACTATGTTGAATAATAGTGGTGAGAGTGGGCGCCCTTGTCTTGTTCCTGATCTTAGAGGAAATGGATTCAGTTTTTCACCATTGAGAAAGATGTTGGCTGTGGGTTTTTCATATATGGCTTTTATTATGTTGAGCTAAGTTCCCTCTTTGCCGACTTTCTGGAGGGTTTTAATCATAAATTGGTGTCGAATTTTGTCGAAAGCTTTCTCTGCATCTATTGAGATGATCATACGGTTTTTCTCCTTCAATTTGTTTATATGGTTTTTTACATTGATTAATTGGTGTATACTGAAGAATCCTTGCATTCCTGGGATAAACCCCTCTTGATCATTGTGTATGATCCCTTTAATGTGTTTTTGGATTCTGTTTGTTAGTATTTTGTTCAGGATTTTTGCGTCTATGTTCATCAGTGATATTGGTCGTTGGTTTTATTTTTTTGTGACATCTTTGTCTGGTTTTGGTATCAGTGTGACTGTGGCCTCGTAGAATGAGTTTGGGAGTGTTCCTATCTCTGCTATATTTTGTAAGAGTTTGAGAAGAATAAGTGTTAGCTCTTGTCGAAATGTTTGATAGAATTCGCCTGTGGAGCGATCTGGTCCTGGGCTTTTGTTTGTTGCAATATTTTTAATCATAGTTTCAATTTCTTTGCTCGTGATTGGTTTTTTTATATTTTCTATTTCTCCCTGGTTGTGTCTCAGAACATTGTGCTTTTCAAAGAATGTGTCCATTTCTTCCAGGCTGTCCATTTTATTGGTATATTGTTGCTTGTAGTAATGTCTCATGATCCTTTGTATTTCTGCAGTGTCAGTTACTTCTCCTTTTTCATTTCTAATTCTATTGGTTTGAGTCTTCTCCTTTTTTTCCTGATGAGTCTGGATAATGGTTTATCAATTTTGTTTATGCTCTCAAAAAACCAGCTTTTAGTTTTATTGATCTTTGCTATTCTTTCCTTCATTTCTTTTTCATTTATTTCTGATCTGACTTTTTCTTTTATATTTATTTTGTATTTATTTATTATTTCTTATTAGTCTTCCATTTTATACACATCAGTGTATAGATGTCAATCCCAATCTCCCAGTTCATCACACCACAAACCCCACCCCTCGCCGATTTCCCCCCTGGTGTCCATACGTTTTTTCTCTACTTCAGTGTCTCAATTTCTGCTCTGCAAACCAGTTCATCTGTGCCATTTTCTATGTTCCACATATATTCGTTAATATACGATATTTGTTTTTCTATTTCTGACTTACTTCACTCTGTATGACAGTCTGTAGATGCATCCACGTCTCTACAAATGACCCAATTTCGTTCCTTTTTATGGCTGAATTATATTCCATTGTATATATGTACCACATCTTCTTTATCCATTCGTCTGTCAATGGGCATTTATGTTGCCTCCATGACCTGGCTTTTGTAAATAGTGCTGCAATGAACATTGGGGTGCATGCATCATTTTGAATTATGGTTTTCTCTGGGTATATGCCCAGTAGTGGGATTGCTGGGTCATATGGTAATTCTATTTTTAGTTCTTTAAGGAACCACCATACTGTTCTCCATAGTGATTGTATCAGTTTACAGCCCCACCAACAGTGCAAGAGGGTTCCATTTTCTTCACACCCTCTCCAGCATTTTTTGTTTGTAGATTTTCTGATGATGCCCATTCTAAGTGGTGTGAGGTGATACCTCATTGTAGTTTTGATTTGCAGTTCTCTAATGATTAGTGATGTTGAGCAGCTTTACATGAGCTTCTTGCCCATCTGTATGTTTTCTTTGAAGAAATGAATATTTAGATCTTCTGCCCATTTTTGGATTGCATTGTTTGTTTTTTTTAATATTGAGATGCATGAGCTGTTTATATATTTTGGAGAATAATCCTTTGTCCAATGATTCTTTTGCAAATATTTTCTCCCATTCTGAGGGCTTTCTTTTCATCGTGTTCATGGTTTCCTTTGCTGTGCAAAACCTTTTAAGTTTCTTTAGGTCCCATTTGTTTATGTTTGTTTTTATTTTCATTAGTCTAGCAGGTGGATTAAAAAAGATCTTGCTGTGATATATGTCAAAGAGTGTTTTTCCTATGCTTTCCTCTCAGATTTTTATGGTGTCCGGTCTCACATTTACATCTCTAATCCATTTTGAGTTTATTTTTGTGTATGGTGTTAGGGAGTGTTCTAACTTCATTCTTTTACATGTAGCTGTCAAGATTTCCCATAACCACTTATTGAAGAGACTGTCTTTTCTCCACTGTATATCCTTGCCTCCATTGTCATAGATTAGTTGACCATAGGTGCGTGAGTTTATATCTGGGCTTTCTATCCTGTTCCATTGATATAATTTCTGTTTTTCTTCCAGTACCATTTTGTCTTGATTACTGTAGCTTTGTAGTATAGTCTGAAGTCAGGGAGCCTGATTCCTCCAGCTCCATTTTTTTCCCTAAGGACAGCATTGGCTATTTGGGATCTTTTGTGTCTCCATAGAAATTTTAAGATTTTTTGTTCTACTTCTGTAAAAAATGCCATTGCTACTTTGATAGGGATTGTGTAGAATCTGTAGACTGCTTTGTAGTATAGTCATTTTTGCAATATTTATTCTTCCAATGCAAGAGCATGGTATATCTCTCCATCTGTTGGTATCATCTTTAATTTCTTTCAACAGTGTCTTATAGTTTTCTGCATACAGGTCTTTTGTCTCCCTAGGTAGGTTTATTCCTAGGCATTTTATTCTTTTGGTTGCAATGGTAAATGGGAGTGTTTCCATAATTTCTCTTTCAGATTTTTCATCATTAGTGTATAGGAATGCAAGAGATTTCTGTGCATTAATTTTGTATCCTGCAACTTCACCAAATTCATTGATTACTTCTAGTAGTTTTCTGGGGGCATCGTTAGGATTCTCTATGTACAGTATCATGTCGTCTGCAAACAGTGACAGTATTACTTTTTGTTTTCTAATTTCTATTCATTTTATTTGTTTTTCTTCTGTGATTGCCGTTGCTAGGACTTTTAAAACTATGTTGAATAATAGTGGCGATAGTGGATATCCTTGTCCTATTCCTAATCTTAGAGGAAATACATTTAGTTTTTCATCATTGAGAATGATGTTGGCTGTGGGTTTGTCATATATGGCCTTTATTGTGTTGAAGTAGGTTCCCTCTATGCCCACTTTCTGGAGAGTTTTTAATACAAATCGGTGTTGAATTTTGTCAAAAGCTTTTTCTGCATCTATTGAGATGATCATATGGTTTTTCTTCTTCAATTTGTTAATACGGTGTATCACATTGATTGATTTGCATATACTGAGGAATCCTTGCATTCCTGGGATAAATCCCACTTGATCATGTTGTATGATCCTTTTAATGTGTTGCTGGATTCTGTTTGCTGGTATTTTGTTGAGGATGTTTGCATCTATATTCATCAGTGATATTGGTTTGTAATTTTCTTTTTTGTAGTACCTTTGTCTGTCTTTGGTATCACGGTGATGGTGGCCTCATAGAATGAGTTTGGGAGTGTTCCTTCCTCTGCAAATTTTTGGAAGAGTTTGAGACAGATAGGTGTTAGCTCTTCTCTAAATGTTTGACAGAATTCACCTGTGAAGCCATCTGGTCCTGGGCTTTTGTTTGTTGGAAGATTTTTAATCACAGTTTCAATTTCATTATTTGTGTTTGGTCTGTTCACATATTCTATTTCTTCCTGGTTCAGTATTGGAAGTTTATAACTTTCTAAGAATTTGTCCATTTCTTCCAGGTTGTCCAATCTATTGGCATAGAGTTGATTGTAGTTGTCTCTTAGGATGTTTTGTGTTTCTTCTGCGCCTG
The DNA here is from genome assembly GCF_028021215.1 of Eschrichtius robustus. Classification (NCBI taxonomy): domain Eukaryota; kingdom Metazoa; phylum Chordata; class Mammalia; order Artiodactyla; family Eschrichtiidae; genus Eschrichtius; species Eschrichtius robustus. The sequence continues at coordinate 50,888,689 of NC_090845.1, read as the reverse complement.
TTGTAACTTCTCCTTTTTCATTTCTCTTTATTTTTTTAACATCTTTATTGGAGAGTAATTGCTTTACAATGGTGTGTTAGTTTCTGCTTTATAACAAAGTGAATCAGTTATACATATACATATGTTCCCATATCTCTTCCCTCTTGCATCTCCCTCCCTCCCACCCTCCCTCTCCCACCCCTCTAGGTGGTCACAAAGCACAGACCTGATCTCCCTGTGCTATGCAGTTGCTTCCCACTAGCTATCTAATTTATGTTTGGTAGTGTATATATGTCCATGCCACTCTCTCACTTTGTCACATCTTACCATTCCCCCTCCCCATATCCTCAAGTCCATTCTCCAGTAACTCTGTGTCTTTATTCCCGTCTTGCCACTAGGTTCTTCAGGACCTTTTTTTTTTTTTTCCTTAGATTCCATATATATGTGTTAGCATACTGTATTTGTTTTTCTCTTTCTGACTTACTTCACTCTGTATGACAGACTCTAACTCCATCCACCTCACTACAAATAACTCCATTTCGTATCTTTTTATGGCTGAATAATATTCCATTGTATATATGTGCCACATCTTCTTTATCCATTCATCTGATGATGGACATTTAGGTTGCTTCCATGTCCTAGCTATTGTAAATAGATCAGCAATGAAAATTTTAGTACATGACTCTTTTCGAATTACGCTTTTCTCAGGTTATATGCCCAGTAGTGGGATTGCTGGGTCGTATTGTAGATCTATTTTTAGTTTTTTAAGGAACCTCCATACTGTTCTCCATAGTTGCTACATGAATTTACATTCCCACCAACGGTGCAAGAGAGTTCCCTTTCCTCCACACCCTCTCCAGCATTTATTGTTTCTAGATTTTTTGATGATGGCCATTCTGACTGGTGTGAGATGTTATCTCATTGCAGTTTTGATTTGCATTTCTCTAATGATTAATGATGTTGAGCATTCTTTCATGTGTTTGTTGGCAATCTGCATATCTTCTTTGGAGAAATGTCTATTTCGGTCTTCTGCCCATTTTTGGATTGGGTTGTTTGTTTTTTTCTTATTGAGCTGCATGTGCTGCTTGTATGTTTTGCAGATTAATCCTTTGTCAGTTGCTTCATTTGCAAATATTTTCTCCCATTCTGAGGGTTGTCTTTTGGTCTTCTTTATGGTTTCCTTTGCTGTGCAAAAGCTTTTAAGTTTCATCAGGTCCCATTTGTGTTTTTTGTTTTTTTTTTTTATTTCCATTACTCTAGGAGCTGTGTCAAAAAGAATCTTGCTGTGATTTATGTCATAGAGTGTTCTGCCTATGTTTTCCTCTAAGAGTTTGATAGTGTCTGGCCTTATATTTAGGTCTTTAATCCATTTTTAGTTTCTTTTTGTGTATGGTGTAAGGGAGTGTTCTAATTTCATACTTTTACATGTACCTGTCCAGTTTTCCCAGCACCACTTATTGAAGAGGCTGTCCTTTCTCCACTGTATATTCTTGCCTCCTTTATCAAATATAAGGTGACCATATGTGCGTGGGTTTATATCTGGGCTTTCTATCCTGTTCCCTTGATCTATATTTCTGTTTTTCTGACAGTACCATACTGTCTTGATTACTGTAGCTTTGTAGGATAGTCTGATGTCAGGGAGCCTGATTCCCCCAGCTCCGTTTTTCTTTCCCAAGATTGTTTGGTTACTCTGGGTCTTTTGTGAGTCCATACAAATTGTGAAACTTTTTGTTCTAGTTCTGTGAAAAACACCAATGCTAGTTTGATAAGGATTTCATTGAAGCTGTAAATTGCTTTGAGAAGTAGAGTCAATTTCACAATGTTGATTCTTCCAATCTAAGAACATTGTATATTTCTCCATCTATTTATATCATCTTTAATTTCTTTCATCAGTGTCTTATAATTTTCTGCATACAGGACTTTTGTCTCCTTAGGTAGGTTTATTCCTACATATTTCATGCTTTTTGTTGCAATGGTAATTGGGAGTGTTTTCTTAATTTCACTTTCAGATTTTTCATCATTAGAGTATAGGAATGCAAGAGAGTTCTGTGCATTAATTTTGTATCCTGCTACTTTACCAAATTCATTGATTAGCTCTAGTAGTTTTCTGGTAGCATCTTTAGGATTCTCTATGTATAGTATCATGTCATCTGCAAACAGTGACAGCTTTACTTCTTCTTTTCTGATGTGGATTCCTTTAATTTCTTTTTCTTCTCTGATTGCTGTGGCTAACACTTCCAAAACTATGTTGAATAATAGTGGTGAGAGTGGGCAACCTTGTCTTGTTCCTTATCTTAGTGGAAATGGATTCAGTTTTTCACCATTGAGGACGATGTTGGCTGTGGGTTTGTTATATATAGCCTTTATTATGTTGAGGAAAGTTCCCTCGATGCCTACATTCTGCAGGGCTTTTATCATAAATGGGTGTTGAATTTTGTCGAAATCTTTCTCTGCATCTATTGAGATGATCATACGGTTTTTCTCCTTCAATTTTTTAATATGGTGTATCACGTTGATTGGTTTGCGTATATTGAAGAATCCTTGCATTCCTGGGATAAACCCACTTGATCATGGTGTATGATCCTTTTAATGTGCTGTTGGATTCTGTTTGCTAGTATTTTGTTGAGGATTTTTGCATCTATGTTCATCAGTGATATTGGCCTGTAGTTTTCTTTCTTTGTGACATCTTTGTCTGGTTTTGGTATCAGGGTGATGGTGGCCTTGTAGAATGAGTTGGGGAGTGTCCCTCCCTCTGCAATATTTTGGAAGAATTTGAGAAGGATAGGTGTTAGCTCTTCTCTAAATGTTTGACAGAATTCACCTGTGAAGCCATCTGGTCCTGGGCTTTTGTTTGTTGGAAGATTTTTAATCACAGTTTCAATTTCAGTGCTTGTGATTGGTCTGTTCATATTTTCTATCTCTTCCTGGGTCAGTCTCGCAAGGTTGTCCTTTTCTAAGAATTTGTCCATTTCTTCCAGGTTGTCCATTTTATTGGCATAGAGCTGCTTGTAGTAATCTCTCATGATCGTTGCTATTTCTGCATTGTCAGTTGTTACTTCTCCTTTTTCATTTCTAATTCTATTGATTTGAGTCTTATCCCTTTTTTTCCTGATGAGTCTGGCTAATGGTTTATCAATTTTGTTTATCTTCTGAAAGAACCAGCTTTTGGTTTTATTGATCTTTTCTATTGTTTCCTTCGTTTCTTTTTCATTTATTTCTGATCTGATCTTTATGATTTCTTTCCTCCAGCTAACTTTGGGTTTTTTCTGTTATTCTTTCTCTAATGCTTTAGGTGCAAGGTTAGGTTGTTTATTCGAGATATTCCTGAGGTAAGCTTGTATTGCTATAAAATTCCCTCTTAGAACTGCTTTTGCTGCATCCCATAGGTTTTGGGTCGTCGTGTCTCCATTGTCATTTGTTTTTAGGTATTTTTTGATTTCCCCTTTGATTTCTACAGTGATCACTTCCTTATTAAGTAGTGTATTGTGTAGCCTCCATGTATTTGTATTTTTTACATATCTTTTCCTCTAATTGATATCTAGTGTCATAGCATTGTTGTCGGAAAAGATACTTGATACGATTTCAATTTTCTTAAATTTATTATGGCTTGATTTGTGACACAAGATATGATCTATCCTGGAGAATGTTCCATAAGCACTTGAGAAAAAATGTGCATTCTGTTGTTTTTGGGTGGAATGTCCTATACATATCAATTAAGTCCATCTTGTTTAATGTATCACTTAAAGCTCACGTTTCCTTATTTATTTTAATTTTGCATGATCTGTCCATTGGTGAAAGTGGGGTGTTAAAATCCCCTACTATGATTGTGTTACTGTCGATTTCCCCTTTTATGGCTGTTAGTATTTGCCTTATGTATTGAGGTGCTCCTATGTTGGGTGCATAAATATTTACAGTTGTTATATCGTCTTCTTGAATCGATCCCTTGATAATTATATAGTGTCCTTCTTTTTCTCTTGTAATAGTCTTTATTTTAAAGTGTGTTTTTTCTGATATGGGAATTGCTACTCCAGCTTTCTTTTGATTTCCATTTGCATGGAATATGTTTTGCCATCCCCTCACTTTCAGTCTGTATGTGTCCCTAGGTCTGAAGTGGGTCTCTTGTAGACAGCATATATATGGGTCTTGTTTTTGCATCCATTCTGACTGTGTCTGTGTCTTTTGTGGGAGCATTTAATGCATTTACATTTAAAGTAATTATCGATATGTATGTTCCTATTCCCATTTTCTTAAATGTTTTGGGTTTGTTATTGTAGGTGTTTTCCTTCTCTTGTGTTTCTTGCCTAGAGAAGTTCCTTTAGCATTTGTTGTAAGGCTGGTTTGGTGGTGCTGAACTCTCTCAGCTTTTGCTTGTCTGTAAAGGTTTTAATTTCTCCATCAAATCTGCATGAGATCCTTGCTGGTTAGAATAATCTTGGTTGTAGGTTTTTCTCCTTCATCACTTTAAATATGTTCTGCCACTCCCTTCTGGCTTGCAGAGTTTTTGCTGAAAGGTCAGCTGTTAACCTTTTGGGGGTTCCCTTGTGTGCTATGTGTTGTTTTTCCCTTGCTGCTTTTAATGTTTTCTTTATATTTAATTTTTGATAGTTTGATTAATATGTGTCTTGGCATGTTTCTCCTTGGATTTATCCTGTATGGGACTCTCTGTGCTTCTAGGACTTAATTAAATATTTCCTTTCCCATATAAGGGAAGTTTTTAACTGTAATCGCTTCAAATATTTTCTCAGTCCCTTTTCTTTTCTCTTCTTCTTCTGGGACCCCTATAATTCAAATGTTGGTGCATTTAATGTTGTCCCAGAGGTCTCTTAGACTGTCCTCCGTTCTTTTCATTATTTTTTCTCTATTCTGCTCGGCAGTAGTTATTTCCACTATTTTATCTTCCAGGTCACTTACCCGTTCTTCTGCCTCAGTTATTCTGCTATTGATCCCTTCTAGAGTATTTTTAATTTCATTTATTGTGTTTTTCTTCATTGCTTGGTTCCTCTTTAGTTCTTCTATGTCCTTGTTAAATGTTTCTTGCATTTTGTCTATTCTATTTCCAAGATTTTGCATCATCTTTACTATCATTATTCTGAATTCTTTTTCAGGTAGACTGCCTATTTCCTCTTCATTTGTTAGGTCTGCTGTGTTTTTACCTTGCTCCTTCATCTGCTGTGTGTTTTTCTGTCTTCTCATTTTGCTTATCTTACTGTGTTTGGGGTCTCCTTTTTGCAGGCTGCAGGTTCGTAGTTCTTGTTGTTTTTGGTATCTGTCCCCAGTGGCTAAGGTTGGTTCAGTGGGTTGTGTAGGCTTCCTGGTGGAGGAGACTAGTGCCTGTGTTCTGGTAGATAAGGCTGGATCTTGTCTTTCTGGTGGGCAGGTTCGTGTCTTCTGATGTGTTTAGGGGTGTCTGTGGCCTTACTGTGATTTTAGGCAGCCTCTCTGCTAATGGATGGGGCTGTGTTCCTGTCTTGCTAGTTGTTTGGCATAGGGTGTCCACACTATAGCTTGCTGGTCGTTGAGTGAAACTGGGTCTTGGTGTTGAGATGTAGATCTCTGGGAGATTTTCGTCATTTGGTATTACGTGGAGCTGGGAAGTCTCTTGTGGACCAGTGTGCTGAAGTTTGCTCTCCCACCTCAGAGGTACAGCCCTGAAGCCTGGCTGGAGCACCAAGAGCCTTTCATCCACACGGCTCAGAATAAAAGGGAGAAAAAATAGAAAGAAAAAAAAGAAAGAAGATAATATAAAATAAAGATAAAATAAAATAAAGTTATTAAAATAAAAAATCAAAACTAATTATTAAGAAAAAAATTTTTTTAAGTAAAAGAAAAAAAACGTGCGGACAGAACGCTAGGACAAATGGTTAAAGCAAAGCTATACAGACAAAATTTCACATGGAAGAATACACATACACACTCACAAAAAGAGGAAAAGGGGAAAAAATAATATATCTTGCTCCCAAAATCCACCTCCTCAATTTGGGATGATTCGTTGCCTATTCAGGTATTCCACAGATGCAGGTACATCAGGTTGTTTGTGGAGCTTTAATCTGCTGCTTGTGAGGCTGTTGGGAGAAATTTCCCTTTCTCTTCTTTGTTCCAACAGCTCCTGGGTTTCAGCTTTGGATTTCGACCTGCCTCTGCATGTAGGTCGCCTGAGGGTGTCTGTTCTTTGCTCACACAGGACGGGGTTAAAGAAGCAGCTGCTTCAGGGGCTCTGGGTCACTCAGGCCGGGGGAAGGGAATGGTAAGGATGTGGGGCGAGCCTGCAGTGCCAGAGGCCTGCGTGACGTTGCAGCAGCCTAAGGCGTGCCATGCCTTCTTCCAGGGCGTTGTCCCTGGATCACGGGACCCTGGCAGTGGCGGGCTGCACAGGCTCCCTGGAGGGGCGGTGTGTATAGCGACCTGTGCTTGCACACAGGCGTCTTGGTGGTGGCAGCAGCAGCCTTAGCGTTTCGTGCCTGTCTCTGGGGTCTGCGCTGATAGCCGTGGCTCACGCCCGTCTCTGGAGCTCGTTTAGGCGGTGCTCTGAATCCACTCTCCTCGCGTACCAGGAAACAAAGAGGCAAGAAAAAGTCTCTTGCCTGTTTGGCAGCTCCAGACCTTTTCCCGGACTCCCTCCCGGCTAGCTCTGGTGTGCTAACACCTTCAGACTGTGTTTACACCGCCAACCCCAGTCCTCTCCCTGCCATCCAATCAAGCCCGAGCCTCAGCTACCAGACCCCGCCCGCCCCTGTGGGTGAGCAGGCAAGCCTCTCGGGCTGGTGAGTGCTGGTCGGCACCGATCCTCTGTGCGGGATCTCTATGCTTTGCCATCCACACCCCTGTTGCTGTGCTCTCCTCCGTGGCTCCGAAGCTTCCCCCCTTTGCCACTCGCCATCTCCGCCCACCAAGGGGCTTCCTATTGTGTGGAAACCTTTCCTTCTTCACAGCTCCCTACCACTGGTGCAGGTCCTATCCCTATTCTTTTGTCTCTGTTGTTTCTTTTTTCTTTTACCCTACCCAGGTACGTGGGGAGTTTCTTGCCTTTTGGGAGGTCTGACGTCTTCTGCCAGCGTTCAGTGGGTGTTCTATAGGAGCAGTTCCACGTGTAGATGTATTTCTGATGTATCTGTGGGGAGGAAGGTCATCTCCGTGTCTTACTCTTCCACCATCTTACACCAGCTCCTCCTTTTTCATTTCTAATCTTATTAATTTGAGCCCTCTCCCTCTTTTCCTTGATGAGTCTGGCTAATGGTTTATCAATTCTGTTTATATTCTCAATGAAGCAGCTTTTAGTTTTATTGATCTTTGCTATTGTTTTCTTTGTTTCTATTTCATTTTTTTCTGCTCTGATCTTTATGATTTCTTTGGTTCTCCTAACTTTGTGTTTTGTTTGTTCTTCTTTCTCTAGTTCCTTTAGGTGTAAGGTTAGATTGTTTATTTGAGATTTTTCTTGTTTCTTGAGGTAGGCTTGTATAGCTATAAATTTCCTCTTTGAACTGTTTTTGCTGCTTCCCATAGGTTTTGCTTCGTCGTGGTTTCATTGTCATTTGTCTCTAGGTATTTTTTGATTTCCTCTTTGATTTCTTCAGTGATCTCTTGCTTATTTAGTATCGCATTGTTTAGCCTCCATGTGTTTGTGTTTATTACCTTTTTTTTTCTCCCTGTAATTAATTTCTAGCCTCATAGTGTTTTGGTCAGAAAAGGTGCTTGATATGATTTCAATTTTCTTAAATTTACTGAGGCTTGATTTGCGACCCAAGATGTGATCTATCCTGGAGAATGTTCTGTGTGCACTTGGGAAGAACTTTTAATCTGCTGTTTTTGGATGGAATGTCCTATAAATATCAATTAAATCTATGTGGTCTGTTGTGTCATTTAAAGCTTGTGTTTCCTTAATAGTTTTCTTTTTGGATGATCTGTCCGTTGGTGTAAGTGAGGTGATAAAGTCCCCTACTATTACTGTGTTTCTGTCAGTTTCCTCTTTTATAGCTGTTAGCAGTTTTCTTATGTATTGAGGTGCTCCTAATGTTGGGTGCATATATATTTATAATTGTTAAATCTTTTTCTTAGATTGATCCCTTGATCATTATGTAGTGTCCTTCTTTGTCTCTTGTAACATTCTTTATTTTAAAGTCTATTTTATCTGATATGAGTATTGCTACTCCATCTTTCTTTTGATTTCCATTTGCATGGAATATCTTTTTCCATCCCCTCACTTTCAGTCTGTATGTGTCCCTAGGTCTTCAGTGGGTCTCTTGTAGACAGCATATATATGGGTCTTGTTTTTGTATCCATTCAGCAAGCCTGTGTCTTTTGGTTGGAGCATTTAATCCATTCACGTTTAAGTTAATTATCGATATGTATGTTCCTATGACCATTTTCTTAATTGTTTTGTGAGTTTTTTTTTGTAGGTCCTTTTCTTCTCTTGTGTTTCCCACTTAGAGAAGTTCCTTTAGCATTTGTTGTAGAGTTGGTTTGATGGTGTTGCATTCTCTTAGCTTTTGCTTGTCTGTAAAGCTTTTTATTTCTCCATCGACTCTGAATGAGATTCTTGCTGGGTAGAGTAATCTTGGTTGTAGGTTCTTCCCTTTCATCACTTTAAGTATATCATGCCTCTCCTTTCTAGCTTGTAGAGTTTCTGCTGAGAAATCAGCTGTTAACCTTATGGGAATCCCCTTGTATGATATTTGTCTTTTTTCCCTTGCTGCTTTCAGTAATTTTTCTTTGTCTTTAATATTTGCCAATTTGAATACTGTGTGTCTCGGCGTGTTTCTCCTTGTTTTTATCCTGTATGGGACTCTCTGTGCTTCCTGGACTTGGGTGGCTATTTCCTTTCCCATGTTAGGTAAGTTTTCGACTATAGTCTCTCCAAATATTTTCTCGGGTACTTTCTCTCTCTCTTCTCCTTCTGGGATCCCTATAATGTGAATGTTGTCCCAGTGGTCTCTTAGGCTGTCTTCATTTCTTTTCATTCCTTTTTCTTTTTTCTTTTCAACGGCAGTGAATTCCACCATTCTCTCTTCCAGGTCACTTATCCATTCTTCTGCCTCAGTTATTCTGCTACTGATTCCTTCTAGTGTATTTTTCATTTCAGTTTTTGTATTGGTCATCTCTGTTTGTTTGTTCTTTAATTCTTCTAGGTCTTTGTTAAAATTTCTTGCATCTTCTCAATCTTTGCCTCCATTCTTTTTCCGAGGTCCTGGATCATCTTCACTATCATTATTCTGAATTCTTTTTCTGGAAGGTTGCCTATCTCCACTTCATTTAGTTGTTTTTCTGGGGTTTTATCTTGTTCCTTCATCTGGTACATAGCCCTCTGCCTTTTCATCTTATCTATCTTTCTGTGAATGTGGTTTTTGTTCCACAGGCTGCTGGATTGTAGTTCTTCTTGCTTCTGCTGTCTGCCCTCTCATGGTTGAGGCTGTCTAAGAGACTTGTGGCAGCTTCCTGATGGGAAGGACTGGTGGTGGGTAGAGCTGGCTGTTGCTCTGGTCTGCAGAGCTCAGTAAACCTTTAATCCTCTTTTCTGCTGATAAGTGTGGCTGGGTTCCCTCCCTTTTGGTATTTTGGCCTGAGGCGACCCAGCACTGTAGCCTTCCAGAGCTCTTTGCTGGGGCTAATGGCAGGCTCTGGGAGGGCTCATGCCAAGGAGTACCTCCCAGAACTTCTGCTGCCAGTGTCCTTGTCCCTTGGTGAACCACAGCTTCCCCCCACCTCTACAGGAGACTCTCCAACACTAGCAGGTAAGTCTGGTTCAGTCTCCTATGGGGTCACTGCTCCTTCCCCTGGGTCCTGATGCATGCACTACTTTGTGTGTGCCTTCCAAGAGTGGAGTCTCTGTTTCCCTCAGTCCTTTTGAAGTCCTGCAATCAAATCCCATTAGCCTTCAATGTCTGATTCTCTAGGAATTCCTCCTCCGGTTGCCAGACCCCCAGGTTGGGAAACCCGATGTGTGGCTCAGAACCTTCACTCCAGTGGGTGGACTTCTGTGGTATAAATATTCTCCAGTTTGTGGGTCACCCACCCAACAGTTATGGGATTTGATTTTATTGTGATAGCACCCCTCCTACCATCTCATCGTGGCTTCTCCTTTTTCTTTGTATGTGGGGTATCTTTTTTTGGTGAGTTCCAGTGTCTTCCTGTCCATGATTGTTCAGCAGTTAGTTGTGATTCCAGTGTTCTCCAAAGAGGGAGTGAGAGCATGTCCTTCTACTCTGCCTTCTTGAACCAATCTCCTCTGCTCTGATCTTTATGATTTCTGTCCTTCTCCTATCTTTGGGTTTTTTTTTTTTTGTTCTTCTTTCTCTTATTGCTTTAGGTGTATGAAAGGCCTCTTTTAAATAAAAATAATTGCAAGTATTCTTGGAGGTGCTTATATGATCTTTGCTTAATTTCATCATGCAGTTTTATTTCTATGAGTATTTTTTCCAGAACATACAAAAAAACCACACAATCAAATATTACTCAACAACAACAAAAAGAATTAAATAATCTGTGCAACAAGAAAAATGAATCTTAAATGTATATTTTTAAGTAAAACAAGGGAGTCTGGAAATTTACATACTCTATAATTCCATGTATATGACTTTCACCAGAAGACAATACATTGGTGAGGAAGAAGAGTTTGGAAGTTTCCATAGATTAGGGTGGGTAGATGTTATGACTGTGACGTGATAGCATATGATAATGTTTGCACCATGATGTAGCTGTTTCATATGCTGACTGTGGTGGTAGCAACAGAAATCTATACATATATTAGAATTCGTAAATTTTGCTCTAAGATAAATCTATTTTAGTGTATAAAAATTTAAAAAAAGGAAAAAATCTGTGAAATGTCACTAAAGCAGTATGGCAGGGGACAATTATAGCAGTAAACAAATTTATTAGAAATAAACAATAGTGTCAATATAATGATCTCAGCTTATACCTTAAGAAACTAGAAAAAGGCAAAGCAAAGTAAAGCCACAGTTGGCACAGGAAAGAAAATAATAATGATCACCACAAAACTCAATGAAGTAGAAAGCAGAAAACAATAGAGAAAATTTGAAACAAAAATTTCTTTGAGAACTCAATAACATTGATAAACTTCTACTCAGATGATCAGGCAAATAAGCACGTAAGACACACTTAATCAATGTCAGGAATGAGAGAGATGGAATTACTATATAGTCTAGAGATATTTAAAAGATAAGGGAATATTATGAACTTCATGCCAATAAACTACACAACTTAGATTAAATGGACAAATTCCTTGGAAGGTACAAACTGGCAAATCTCAAGAACAAATAGATAACCTATATAAACATATAGCTAATGAAGAAATTGAATTTACAGTTTAAAACCATCCCAAAATGAAAACTATAGTCTTAACTGACTTCACCATTGAATCCCAACAAATATTAAATGTAATTTGTTTAAATTCTTCCAGAATATTGAAGAAGGACTACTTCCCAACTCATTCTAACGCTTGGTTAGATAATAATTTCTCAGATATACAACCAAAGGCATTATCCATAAAAGGAAAAAAATGGTAAGTTAAACTGCATCAAAATTAAAACCTTTTTATTTTTAAAAGACATTAAGTGAATGAAAAGGCAAGCTACAGAGTAGGATAAAATATTTGCAAATCATATACCTTATAAGGCCTTTGCATCCAGAATACATACAAAACACCTAAAACTCAATAATTTAGAAAATGAGCTATCCAATAGCCTAAAATGGGCCAAAGATTTGGACACATACTTCACCAAAGAAGATATATGGATGGCAAATAAACACATGAAAGTGTGCTCAACACCATTAGGAAGTGCAAATCAAAGCTACAATGAGATACCACGTTTCACCCACTAGAATGGCTATAAATAACAGAAAAAAATAAAGTAACAAGTATTGTAAAGGATTTGGAGGAAATGGGATTTTCATATGCTGCCTGTGGGAATGTAAAATTTTACAACAGCTTTGGAAAACATTTTGGCAATTTATTTAAAAGTTAAACATGCACTTGCCATATGATCCAGGCATTCCATTCATAGTTATTTACTCAAGAGAAATGAAAACATATATCCACTCAACAACTTGCAGACAAATGGTTATAGTAGCTTTATTTGTAATAGCCAAATGCTGCAAACAGCCCAAATGTCCATAAACAGGTAAGCAGATAAACAAGTTGTGGTATTTTGGTATGTCAATACAATGAGATAGTACTCAACAACAACAACCCCCCAAAAAAAGAAGAAAAGAAAGAAAGGAAAAAGAACTCTTGATACACACGATGGCATGGATGAATCTCACAATAATTATGCCAAGTGAAAGAAGGAAGGAAGAAAGAAAGAAAGAAAGAAAGAAAGAAAGAAAGAAAGAAAGAAAGAAAGAAAGAAAGAAAGAAATGAGTATTGTGTATTTCCATTTACATAAACTGCAGAAAATTTGATATAATCTACTGTTTACCTGGGGATAAAGGAGGGGCAGGAAGGGGCTGTAGGAGGAGAGTACAAAGGGGCATGAGGAAATTTTGGTGGTGAAGGGTATGATCATTATCTTGATTATGAGGTTTCACAGGTATATACATATGTCAAAACATCGAGTTATATGCTTTAGCTGTGTAGTTTATTGTACACCAATTACACCTCAAAAACTGTAATAAAAACAGCAAGGAGATATGGTATCTCACCTATCAGACTGCTAATTAATAATATACTTGATAATGTTTAGGGCTGGTGTTAGACGGAGAGAAACAGTTACTCTCTACACAATATCGGTGATACTCACCATGAAATGACACAACCATTCAAGGAAGTCAAGCTAGATAGATGCATCAAAGTTTAAATGTTCAAAACCACCTGAACCAACAATTGTGTGACTAGAAATACATTCTAACTAAGGGGACATGTTTACAAATGTGACAGGATGATGACAATAACATTGCTTCTAAACGTGAGCAAATATTCTATGTATTCAGCAGTAGGGTTATGGTGGAATGAATTATGATGCAGCTATACAGGATAATATTATGAACTAAAAACTTCATGTTTGACTCAAGATCCTCAGGTGATGCATATAAAGGCAATAAAACTTGGCCCCTAGAAATAATGGTTTACAATAACCAAAATCCCTGTGCCTGTGTACATTTTGGCATCCATGTCTTCAAATACACTGTTCTATTTGTATAACACTTTCCCTGACTCTTCCCCCTGCTTAACTCCTACTGAACTTTCAGGTCTCAGTCTAAATGTCATTGTTTACTTAGAGATACCTTCCCTGACTACACTAAGGTAGACTGATTTTCCCTGCTTTGGGCCTGTATGTCTCATCCAGGATTCTCCTAACCAAAGATGGCACCTGTCACACTCAGCTTTTTCAATTAGACTGTGATCTCACCCTTAAAATCTCAATGAGTAGACCAGTGCCTGGCATGTAATATATGTTCAGTAAATATGATTCCTAAATGAATAAGGTGCCCGGCACATAGTGGGTAATCAGTGAATGGTAACCATTGCTATTGCTACTACTATTTTATTCTGGACTAGATGCTTTGGGAGGAGAGGAGTTAGGATGCCAATGAGAATATCAAATATCACAGATTGCTGAACAGCAGAGAAATTTAGATGTGGGGGGCTAATCCTGAGGATGGTGCTGAATTTTTAGATATCACTGGGGATACTTTAGGGGAACACATACTCAGCAGTCTAGAGACAGCTATTATTAATTGTACATGCCCCACAAGACACACTTTATTCTAAGTGCTTTACATTTATTAACTCATTCAATACTTAAAACAAGAGCTCTACCAGAAAGTTATATCATTACATAATTTTACAAATGAGAACACCGAGGCACAGAAAAGTTCAAACCTTTCTAAGGTTCACAGTCTCATGTATGATGGAATTCAGAATTGATCACACATAGTCACCCTTCAGAGCCCATGCCTTTAACTACTGTGCACTATTGCCTCCTCCTAGATGACCAGAAGAGGAGTCACTGGAAATCCTTTTTTTTATGTCTAAGGACAGTTGGGTTGTATTACATAGTTTTATAAATGAGGCAGGGAGAAAAAGAGACCTATGGAAGATGGTGTAGTAAGTAAAGGGTCTAGATATCCTGCCCAACATTCCAATTTTCTCCTCCATAGGGCCAGCACTTTGCCTGTTTCCTCTGGTGTTTCTCTCTTGGCACGACAGCATGCAGACAATTATTCACAGTTAAACTAAAAAGTAAAAGAATTGTACAGAAAGCATGTGCTTTCGTGGGGAATAAGCATGAGGTTTTTCTCACAGAACAGGATGTCTGTCAAAGTTTGAAATATAATTCTGTGTAGCCTGCAAAATGATTTTATAAATGGATTTTACCGTGAGAATATTTTCTGGAAAAATTGTGAATGATTGAAATGGGCTTCAGAAATATGAGTGGTTTTGTTTTTCTTTTTTATTTGTCAGCATTGTTGATTGTGATCACTTAATACATACTACCCATCAGAAGAAAAAAATAAAATATAAAACTCCAAAATTGTCACAAAACCTGTGGGAGGAAGGGAAGAAAGGAACTCTCAACGCTTAGTTCCGCTAGGACAGTTTCAGGACCCAACTTTTGACTCCAAGCTCACACTCTCCTTCAAATCTTCTTCCTCACTAGTGTTACCAGCTTCACTTGTTTTGATATCTTACATCTTGGCTATAGAATTCTCATCCACTATCAGCAGTGTCCTCAGCTAATCAGAGTTGCTTGAGTTTAACATCTGTCATGTGACATGGAGATCACATGACCTAAAGAGAGTGAGCCTTCGTGGATGCACAAAAACCTTTGTGTGTAAATATAAAGAAAAAGGTATGAGAAAAAAAACTAAAGAAAATTATTAACATTAGTTATCTCTGGGCAGGTTGGTGAAACCACGTGAAGTCCATTTGTTTAGGGAGCACAGATGCTCAAAGTTCATGACAAAATGTAGCCTCTCAGAAATCCTGAATGTCAAAACCCACCTTTGGCACATGATTGTGCACTTACGTGACCACAAAGAGTTCTGTTTACAAGGGGAAATGAAAACCAGGCTTGGATGGAAACTGGAATGTAAACAGAGGCATCTCTGAGAAGAAATACTGGATGTAATGGATAGAGGTTAGTGTGTAATTGTAACCTGGTTAAAGTGGGAGAGGCACAGAACACTTTGGAACCTGGTGCAGCCTCTGCTTTTCCTGACGACTTTCCAGTTAACTCTTCTCTTACTGGTATGATTCTTTGTGTGTTTGTTTCTGAGAGGCAGGATGTCTGAAGGGGTTGTGTATGGCTGTTATGGGCTGAAAGTGTGTTTCCCCAAAATCAGTATATTGAAGTCCTACCTTCAATGTGACTGTATTTGGAGATGGTACCTCTAAGGAAGTAATTAAAATTAAATGAGATCATAAGGGTGGTGCCCTGATCCCATAGGATTGTTTTCCTTAAACAGAGAGCTTGCTCTCTCTCACTCTCTCTCTCTGTACACAAAGGGGGAAGGGTAAGCTGTAACAAAGTGAGAGAGTGGCATGGACATATATACACTACCAAACGTAAAATAGATAGCTACTGGGAAGCAGCTGCATAGCACAGGGAGATCAGCTCGGTGTTTTGTGATCACCTAGAGAGGTGGGATAGGGAGGGTGGGAGGGAGGGAGATGCAGGAGGGAAGAGATATGGGGATATATGTTTACATATAGCTGATTCACTTTGTTATAAAGCAGAAACTAACACACCATTTTAAAGCAATTAAACTCCAATAAAGATTTAAAAAAAAAAGACTAAATTAGTTTATTAACTTGCTTACAAGCTTTTATTAAATGCAGCAAACATTTATCGAAGGCCTTTTTATGTGCAAAGTGTTTATCCTGGTTCTGGATTGTACTATCTATTACTTATCAGGTTATTTGTTATTAATTCTTGAGCAAATTCTACCTTCTTCAATTATAGAGATAATCACATTATCATAAATGCTTACTTGTAATTTATTGCAGAGTGAGTATAATCTAAACAAAAACAGGAGTGGTGAGAATGGAGAATATGAAAATATTTTGAAAAAGCTACTTTTTCCAGGTTTATTAAGATATAACTGAAAAAACTGTATGTATTTACTGTGTAAAATGTGATGATTTGATATACATATACATTGTGAACTGAATAGTACAGTTAAGTTAATTAACATATCTATCACTTCATATGGTTATCATGTTTTGTGTGTGGTAAGAACATTTAAGATCTACTCTCCTAGCAAATTTCAAGTATACAATACAGTATTATTAAACTATAGTCATCATGCTGTAAAAAAAAAAAAAAAAAAAGAAGTCATGTGAACACACAGAGAGAATGCAGACATCTGCGGAGAGCCTTCACCAGATAATGACCCTATTGGACCTTGATCTGGAACTTCTAGTCTCCAGAACTGTGAGAAAATAAATTTCTGTTATTTAAGCCTCTCAGTCTGTGGTATTTGGTTATGGCAGCCCCAGAAGACTAAGACAATGTGGGTTGGGAAGTGGTTTATGAGAAAAGGAATTATGATTTAGAAATGTTTCATATTTGTAGACTGAACCAATGAATTGTTTTACTATTGGAAATATTAAAGAAGCTTTACTCACTTGAGTGCAGAGTAACAGTATAATATTGCCTTACTAAAATGGAAAACTCACTTGACTTTTTCCAAAGTTTTCAAAGCAAGTCCTAAAATGATTTTCTGCACAGCATCTTACTGAGAGATTACTACTTAAGTACTAAAAGAAAATTGAGGCTCTTTAAATATAAAATGACTTTTAAATCTATTTTACTCTTTACTTAATTATTTTTTAATGCCTTACAATCCTTCCTAAACATTGTGAGTTCTCATTTTCTGCCTAAGCTACGGATGTTAGACTTGCTCATCCCTATATTATTTCACTCCATGCACTCGCCCAGGGTGAGCTCATCTTTCTTAAATTTATCATCTATGTGTTGATGATTCCTGGATCTCTCACTGTAGCCTAGATGTCTTTACAAACTCCAGACTCCTTTATCTAGCTGCCCATCTGATGAACTCACTAACGTATCCCAGGGAATAAACACCCATTTTGTTCCTGCTGGACCTCTCTCTTTCTCTTGCTTTTCATAGTCAATAGGATACAAACTCTAGTCTATTTTGACACATGTATGTCTCTAACACTGTCCATTACTCACCATCTCTACTGCCACCATAGGGACCCAAGTATAAGAGGATATTAAATGGAATATTTGCAGTTTACCATGAATTTCTGATTGTGGTCACTAGGTACAAACATCTGAGTACTAGTCTAAGGAAATCATCAAAAAAATTGTAACCTGGCATTAACTCAACATTTGCTATGAGCTGGCAGAATTGCAAATACTAATACTAAAAATTTCCTGAACCAAACAATCCATTCCCAGAGAGGACTCTAATTCACTTAGTGTTGGGTCACTGTCAGAGAGAAGGTATGTTGTGATGAGGGAGTTGACCCCCATTGTAGCTCCCAGGTTAATAAGGCTTCTACGTGTCATGAAACATTAACTCCTAGCAACAGTGGAGTAGGTATAATTGGCCTGCAGGTAAGACTCAGCTTAAGATCCGCCCAGAATTCTGACCACTCTGAGGTGAGGAGTGGGGTTATGCTCACCTGGGATTCCCTCAGTTGCCTGTTACTTCCAATCCTTTACACAAGCAATCCTTGATCCTTCAGACTGCTCCACACCTCAGTCCTAGTATTGTGTTAAGGGTTTGGGTTATAATATCAAACAAACCTAGGCTCAAACCCAGGCCAAACAACTTAACTCTGACGTTGAGAAAGTTGTATAGTCCTGTTATGTCTAGCATGACTCATCTGCAGAATTATGGGCATAATAGTAACTACCTAATAGGGTTACTGTGGGGATCAAGTGAAATGATGTATGCAAAATGGCTGACACAGAGAAGCTGTTCAAGAAATGGTTCCAATTATTAGAGATACCCTACTCCCATTCCTCTTCTGTATCCATGCTTCTTACCTATGTAAGGAGCCTACTAGTCAGGCTTCCACATCTGTAAGACGTAAATGAGAGTGCTCACCTTTCAAGAAAGTTGTGAGAATTAAATGAGATAATGTATGCTAAATCCTGACCTGACAGGTACTAAGTTAATGATTTAAAACAGAGGGACCCATGTTGGAAACTATACACAGAGATGGAAACAGAGAGGTGAGTGTGCCCCTGTGAATGGATGGACACCTACATGCCTATGTGTACACAGGTGTGCAAACACACTGGGGGGCTGAGTCCACAAGGTCTCCCCCTCCCTGGTCAGGACACGCTCAGGACCTAGGCAATCCTGTGTCTGAATGTCAAACACACTGTGGCTCCAGCTAGAGATGCTGAGGTAGGAAGGTAAGTTGCCTCAATTCCACATTCATTCATTCATTCATTCAATCCATCAGGTCTCACTTTTTGAGGACTTTCTATGGACCACCAGGCCCCACTGAGCTAGCAAGGAGCCAGATGAAACATCTGAAGTGTTTAGTCTGGTGGTGAACAGTGAGTGGTGACCCCCCTCGGGAGGAACTTCCTATGACTACATGCAAGATATAGTTGGATAAGGAGAAAGGAGGTGGCATAAAGCCAGGAAGGAGAATGCTGCATAAATCTCGATAAGAAACCCTGTAAGGGAAGGTGTGTGGAAACAGGAATGGCCTCATTTATGATTCAGAGGAGAAAATTAAAATATCAGTGGAATCAGGGAAGTGGGTCCAAAATCCTGACTCCATCACCTGTCAGAGATTTGATATCAGGCCTCAGATGCCTCAGATGCCTTGTATCTACATTGGGCATCCTAATGAGAGTGACCAATTATTTTTTACTGTGAGACAATGCACAATAAAAATAGCAGAAGGAAGTTACTTATTATTGACATTATGAATAATAATATGCCAGAGCTAAGATATATGTTGAAGAAAGAAATGCAACAATTGTTAATTGGCTAAGAATAAGCAACATTTCAGTTAACAGCTGGGGAACTTTAATGTGACTGCATACTTAGGTTATTTTCTGGAGGCAGATATTCCACCTCGCCCTCAGAGTCATCCCCACCCTTAAACAGAAAGCACGAAGGATGGGGATTCCCCATAGAAAAATGTTTGGGCATGTCCAGGAGTAGACCCTAAAGTCTACGAGTGGCAGGCACCTCGGGCTCACAAGAGCACACAGGCAGATTTCATGGGCCTGATACTTGGCACCTTTTGTTCAGATTGTCACTGATGTCACTTGAGGCGATTTGACACCCTGAAAACCCCACAGAACCTCAAGGTGGATTTTAGGAAGCGCCATCACTCCTGTGATGATGTGGAGTCAACTAATGAACTCACTTTGGGGTTTGGGGGGGGACTTGTGATTCTGAGAAAAGTGTAGGAAACCCAGTATGGAGTTACCCTTGCTTAAGGAGAGAATTTCCTCCAAGGCACAAATGCCATGGATGATATCTAGTCTTCCCACAATTCTGAGGACTGGCTGCACCCTGCTGTATTCTGTGCCCAGTGTGCTGGGAGACGCTGAGCATTAGCAAGCCTTCTGCAGGCATCTGAAATCCAATGATTCTACAGAGAGTAAACCTAACAAAGGCCCTCCCCTCTCCCCGTAAAAGGCCAAGGCACCTAAGAGAAGAGCAAGGCAGCCAACCCGCTTCTCCTCCCGCGTTCCTAATCTCATCACTTACCCAAGCCAGAACCCTGGGAGGCCCAGTTAACCTGTTTCTTCCCCTCACTACCCAGATCCAAGCAATCCCCAAGGCTTGTTGATTCGGTCTTCTAATCAGCTCTGGTATCCATTCCCTTCTCTCCATCTTCACTGCCATCACTCTATTTCAGGCACCACTATCATTAGCCTAGATGAAGGCAATAGCCTCTAATGAGGTCTTCCATCCACCCCTCCCACCTCCCTCAGAGTCCAGTCTCCACACTGCAGCCAAAGAGGCTTTGCTAAATCACTGATCTGACCTTATCAGTCGCTTGCTGGAAACCATTCAGTGATGTCCCATTGGGTGGCTTTGGGATAATATTCAACCACCCTTATGCATCATAAAATTATTTAAGATTCAGGAAAACTCATAAATCACCTTGATTTCGACTGAAGTAGAAGGAAGATTTTAATCATTCATCAAAAATCCTGAACATAAACTTGGCTCTCATACTCAATTGGATATACTGCTCATTTAAGAAAAAAATTCTAGTAAACAAATGATTGAACTGTTATTGCAGCATTGTTTGTAGAGGGGGAACATACTTTGGAGACACAGGATACCAGGCCAACAGATGAATGCCTGAAAAGATTATGGTAAAACCACTGCAAGGAACATCATTCAGCCATTATAATGAAAGACTTACAGGTATGAGTTGAGCAAATTTTATTGTTGATTAGCAAAAAGAATGAAGTGAAAATTGTATATAGAAGGATCTAGTTTTTATAAATGAAGCAAAGCAGAAATCCATGTGGTCTATGTAAACACATCCATGCAGACACATCCAGTAAGTCCACTCCTAGATGGTGACCCTAGAGATGTTCACATGTTCTCAGGGGATAGGTACACAAAGACTGATAAGAGCATTGTTTTGTTTTGTTTTTTTTTTCTGGAAAAATAGAAACTGCAAAAGTCTGGGTCATCAGGAGAAAGATAAATTGCAAATACTGAAAGAAATAGTGTACAAACATGAAAATGACCTAGAGCTACATTAATCAACTTGCATAAACATTTTTTAAAAAATCCTATGTAATGTGTATGAACACAGAAATAGGTAGCAAATATGTACAACTTGTCCTGGGTATAATAGTTACTGAATTCATGATAGCAGATGCCACTGAAGAAGGAGAGAGTGGTGTGGATCTGGGAAGAGGTAAACAGAGGGTTTTACCATATCTGTAATGTAAAGATTAGGCCAAGGTAGGGCCTAATTTTTAAATTTGACACAGCAGGGCACTGGTTATGCAGGTGCTTGTAATATTAATTTTATTCTTGTCCCTATGTTTGTGATTAATTTGCAGTAAAAATATTCTATTCTCAAACCCAGCAAACGATCCTCAAAAGTAATCACATGGCTTTTGTTTCATGATTGTAGGAGTGCACATGCTATAGACCTCCTTGCAATACCCTAATTCTTGGAAACTGTAAAATAAGTCCATGCCTGCAGTGTGAAATGATTCAGAGCAATGATTCTTCAACAGACCAGAAATAGTGAGGAGCCCAGCCCCTGAATGAGGGACATCAGATAGGGTCAGACTCACTTGTTCAAGTAGCGGTGGCCCACAGTCTGTGCAAGCGTTGTTGCAAATGGAGAGACTGGCCCAAGGGTGCTCTGTGCCCTCGGGAGGTGCTTGCCGGAATCAGAACAGGGCCTACAGACAACTGAAAGATGATTAGTTACAGCGGTCGGAGTAGTGTGGATTGACCCCTGCATTTCCCTCTCTATCCCACCCGCAGCACTTATGACCAGGTGGTGGCTTTGGCAGTGTCTGCCCAGGTAAGAGCAATGCCTAAGGAAACTTGGTCATATAACCAGGACAGTGCCTGGGATAGGGGGGTTAGTAGACAGCCCCAGAGAAGAACAAGGTGCATCAACACCCACAAGAATTGTTGCCAAGGTATCCAGCCCAGTCTCGTATCCCTCCCCAGTTCCTTCCAGTACTTTCACTGAAAATGTGACAATAATATAAATTCACCTCAACAGGTAGTCACAGTTCTTATTCATTAGGCACTCCCCATGAGTGAGGCACACATATGACTTGTGTATGAGTTTCCTTCTGCTGATGTAACAAATCACCACGAATTTAGTGGCTTAAGGCAATCAAATTTAATCTTTTACAGTTCTGGGGGTCAGAAGTCTAAAATGTGCCTGCAGGTCTGTGTTCCTCCTGGAGGCTCAAGGGGAGAATCCATTTCCTTGTCTTCTCCAGCTTCTAGAGGCACCCTACTTTCCTGGGCTCATACCCTCTTCCTCCATCTACAAGGCCAGCAATGTAGCATCTTCTCTCCTCTTTGATCTCTGCTTCCATCCTTATACCTTTCACTGAATCTAACTCTACTCTCCCCCTTCTATAGGGACTCTCTGTTTACCTTGGGCCCGCCCAGATAGTCCAGGATAATCCTCCTCTAAAGATCCTGAACTTAATCACACCTGCAAAATTCCCCTTTGCCATATAAGGTAGCATAGTCACAGATTCTGGGGATAGGGGTGTGGACATCTTTGAGAACTGGGGGGACATTTTCAACCTACCTCATCTTGCATGAGATATTTCCCTTTAATCTTCACAACACCACTATGGTATGCTTATTCACAGATGGAGAAACTGAGGCTTAGAAAGGTTAAATAACATGCTGGACTTGACACAGCTTGGAAGGGGCAGAGCCAAGTATGGAAAACCTAGTAAGGTGAGTAAGGATCCTTGCCTTGCCCTTCTACACATCTGTCCCTTTTCTCATCTCTTTCCCTTCTGCTCCTATCCCAAGGGAGCAAGAACACTCCCTTCCATGTTAAGCCTCCTTGCACCACCAAATGTGCACTCAGTTGGAGCAGCTGTGAGGTGTGCGATGGCAGAAGGTGGAGCTTAGAAATCTGGAGATGTGAGCCCCAATACTGACATTCAACAGCAGTACTATGATCTTGGGCAAGAGAGGTAATCTCTCTCTAGCTTCACTGGTGATTGAAGGTTGTTGTAAAGATTCCAGTTTGGAGGTAGTTTAGGCACATAGCCTACCACAGCAATGTTAGTTTCCCTCCTCTCTTTGTACTTCTCAGGCCCTCACAAGTCAGCTGCCCTTCCTTTGTCATGTCCTACTTACTCTAGACAGACCTGTGGTCCACAATGTCCCAAGGCATGGTTTTATGATTTCCTCCTGTTACTATCATGCCTGGCAATATTCTTGCTATTAAAAACACTGCGTTTCTTGACTAATAACCTCCGTGGCCTGTCTTACATAAATGTGATTTCTGTTAAGCTTTTGGGAACACTGAGAGTAGCTCACGACCTAAAGCCTGTTCCTGATTACTCCTTTGAGGAAATCTGTTGAGAGCCACAGCCCTAGGTTGTACACTGCTTAAGGATAGGCTCTGATCTTCCTGGGTGCTATGCAGAGCTGCCTCGTCCTTGTTGTGGGTTGGAGCAAAGGTTCACTAAGATGAATGGAGTGACAGGGAAATGGCACCCCCTCCTCAGTCAGCTGGTTGGTGGACAGAAGGTAATGCAGCAACAAGCATACACTACCCCAAGTTCATTTATGGTGAGGCTTCACCGACAGGAGGTCTTGGTAGGCTCTGGGTATAAAGAAAACTTGAGTTAGAAAGTAACCCCTGGGACGAAAATTAGTTTGCTGGATTGCATTCCCATAAAATGCCATCAGAAAGGAGAAGCTTTTGGAAACAATATGGGTGATTTTGCAATCCTCTAGTCACACAGATTCCCAAACAGCAAACACAAGACATACAAACAAGAAACAACTGAACTCAGAGGAACCTGCTCTAACTCAGGGTTGCCGGTATGTGCTGTTGGATTTGCAGAGAGCCTCACAAGAAGCCTGGCATACAGGGCAAGAGGGATTAGCCTTTTCTGCTTGTTCAGAGGATAAATCACAGGACACAGATGTTAGGTTAAACTCATCAAGGTCAAGAGCTTGTAAATGACAGGGGCTGGGCCAGAACTCATGTTCCCATGTCTCAGTTCAACGCTCGTATTGAGTTCCTCAGTACCAGGCATTCCCTTTCTACACGTGTACAGAGGACTGGGCCTTGTTGGGTGATTCAGCTGGCAATTCTGCTTTCTAAACGGGACACACTTTCCCAGCCCAGAACTTATTCACTGGGTGTAGACATATCCTATTCCAGCAACTCTACCAAGGGCTAGGAGACATCAAGGGGAGAGACAGGGTCCCTTCCCTCTTTGGGATTACAATCTGAAATCCTGTCAAACAAACATTTCATCTCTTCCAGCCAAGCAGGTAGAAAGCACTCACTTGCTTTTAAAAACATGCGCAAAATCTTCCATTTCATGTATTCCTTCAAAGTGCATTTATTTATTAAATGCCACTCTCACACACTGCTTGAAACACCTTGAGAGAGGCAGCGGCTGTGCTTTCTGTGTGATGCATGCTTTTTATTTATTATCTCATTTAATTCTCACCACCCTATGAGACCACTGGTACTTTAATTAACTCCACTCTATAGATGAGGAAATGGAGGCTCAGAGAGGTGAAGTGACTTGTGCAAAATAGTATCTTTGGAATGACGTAAGAAAGATACGGAGTGCTTGCTATAGAAAGCAAAAAATGGGGAACAAAAATGGGCTCATTACACTTTTGTGCCGACCGAGAAGAGCTTCAGGGAGGAAGAGGCCTCTGAGCAAGCAGTTGGAATTTAGGTAATTGGAGATGAGAGGAAAGGCATTTCACGCAGAGGAAACAGTGAGCCAAGACCTGGAGTGGATAAAGTTCATAGTATGCTATGAATTATATTCGGATTACAGAATGAAAGAAAGAAGCAAAATAAATCGGGTATTCAGGTAGACTGGAGCCAAGAAACCTTGGAGCCAACCTGCACTCTACCACCCACTCCTTATTCACCACTTCCATCCAATCAGTCTCTAAAGCCTGTCAGTGATCACCCTTAAAATGTCTTTCTGCCTCTCCATCCCCATGGCAACCACCTTAAGGCTCACTTTCATTCCCTCTTGCTTCTTATTCTAATTGCTTCCTAAATGACCTGCCAGACAATAGTCTGCTCCTCTGTGAGGCTGTACAAATGCCAGGTCTGATCCAGTCAGTGCCCTGGTTAATAATCTCGTGAATATATAACATTTTAAAGGCTCTGCACCTCTTGCACACTGTTCGTTTTTGCAGTCCCATCTCCTCTCATCACCCAGCACACAGGCCACAGCCCTATGCGGGCCCTGGAATTAATCAGTATACACAGAGCCACCTTCTGAGAACAGGTGAGTGAATTAATATGCTGTGTAAGCCAAGACAGGAAAGGAGAGCTGGGACCAGCTAATTCCTTCTAAGAATACACTCCTGTCCCTCCCCCATGGTCTCAAACACACTCCCAGTCTGGGAATAGGGTAGACACCCACTCTTTCCCAAGACCCGCCAGCCAATCTTGTACTAGACTGAAAAATGCAGGAACCCTATACTATTTATTTCTTCTTTACGTATCCCTGTCCTTGCCAATCCCAAGCCGTCATTTCTCCCCTAGTCCCACCCCTGCTTAGGGCTGTCCGTTCTTCTATCTGACAGCGGAAGTCTGTCTGTAGGAACCGCCCCCTTCCTTTTGGAGTTTGGGGATTGCGTGGCAGGTGAGGCGGAGTCAATTCAGCCCTGCATTCTTGTGCTTTGCTGTTGGGGCGAGTGCTGGGGGCGGCTGCTAGTGCATGTCGGCTTACGTGGGTGTTAGCTTTGTAGCTGAAAACGTCTCGCTTGTTACAAAGACTCTATTGACGTTGGTGGCTTCAGCGGCGGCCACTTTTTAAAGTAGAGATAGCTTTTTTCTGCAGAGGTTACAGTCATCTTTCCCTAGGATTGCTATAGGCTCCGTGCCCCTAACAGAAGATATGCCACGGGGACGAAAGAGTCGGCGTCGCCGTAACGCAAGGGCCGCAGAAGAGAACCGCAACAATCGTAAGATACAGGCCTCAGAAACCTCCGAGACCCCGATGGCCGCCTCTTTGGTCCCGAGCACCCCCGAGGACGACCTGAGCGGCCCACAGGAAGACCCAAGCACTCCAGAGGAGGCCTCCACCACTCCCGAGGAAGCCTCGAGCACTGCTCTAGCGCAGAAGCCCTCGGTAGCCAGGAGCAATTTTCAAGGCACCAAGAAAAGTCTCCTGATGTCTATATTAGCCCTCATCTTCATCATGGGCAACAGCGCCAAGGAGGCCCTGGTCTGGAAAGTGCTGGGAAAGTTGGGGATGCAGCCTGGCCGGCAGCACAGCATCTTTGGAGATCCAAAGAAGGTCGTTACAGAAGAGTTTGTGCGCAGAGGGTACCTGATTTATAAGCCGGTGCCCCGTAGCAGTCCTGTGGAGTACGAGTTCTTCTGGGGACCTCGAGCACACGTGGAATCAAGCAAGCTGAAAGTCATGCATTTTGTGGCAAGGGTGCGTAACCGATGCTCCAAGGACTGGCCATGTAATTACGATTGGGATTCTGATGATGATGCAGAAGTTGAGGCTATCCTCAATTCAGGTGCTAGGGGTTATTCTGCCCCTTAGGGAAATATGCAGCACACACTTGAGGGGGATTGGAAAGAGCTTCAAAGGTACCCGAAGGAGTAGATCATCTGGGTCCTTAGTTGAATGTAATGGGGAATGGGGCACTATATTTGGTATTTGTGATCAGTGCTAATTGTTTGAGAAACAGAACGTTTACTTTAAATATTGTAAATTTTATTCATTTTAATACAGTGTTGATTAAGGTCATAATATGTTTTAAAATACCGTTGAAGAAGATATATTTTTTTCCGTCATTGATATTTAGTATAACAGTTTTGCTAATGTTATAAAATGAAGTCTTTGCATCATATTCTGTGATCTGATACATATTTTATATCATTAAAATAGGCTGTTCTTAAAAGTTTGAAATAACCAGTAAAATGGGAGAGAAGGATGGGACAATTCTTTTATGTCTTGCCATTCTGAAAACCTTTGTGTCTGCTGTTGTGTAAAGAAAATTTACAACTACCTTGATTTTGCTTAGTTACTGCAGAATATAGACAAAAATAAAAGCTTAATGATGAGGACATCTTGTCCATTTACTGACCACCACTTATGTGTGAGGCACCAATCTAGGTTCTGGGGATACTCCTCAGACACAGCGCTCAGCTCTAAAGAATGTTCTAGATTATGTGAGAGAGACAAATATGTAAACTGGCAGTGTGGTAAATGCTGTAATAGGGAGTGAGCATGGGGTGCCATGAAAATGTAGAAAAGCTTATGTGACCTGTCTTGGAGGGTGGGACAGGAAAGAGGGCATCATAGGGTGCTATGAAAATCCAAGAGATGCTTAAATAAGGTTGGGGGGATTTGAAAGGGACATCAGAGCATACTATGAACATAGTATGTATTAGGTATTTTTTGGAAACGTGACCCAGCTTGGAGGATGGGGCATTGGCAAAGGGAAGGGAGCATCACAGGGTGCTGTGGAAATAGAAAATGCACTTAAATCAGCTTGAGAGGAGGACAGGGGAGAGGGTCGGTTGCAGGCAAAAGGACATTGTAGGGTACTACAGAAATTAAAAAAGACGGGACTGTCAGAAAATTCTTGGTTAGTGACAACGTGAGGTCTGAAAGTAATATTGGAGATGGGGAAGGGAGTAACTTGAGGCACTAAAGGCAGCATGGACATTAGGGAAGAAACAAATTCTTTACTGAAGTATTAGGGTCATTTCAAGCGGAAGGTGGAGAAAAAGGAATGAGGTGGGGAAGAGGGGAACAGGGGCTAGAGTCTCAAAGGGCGGTAGTTACGACTAATTTTAATGAGAACAAAAATGGTTAATAATAACGATAATCCCGGAATAATGAAAAGAAGAAGGCTCCATAAAAGCAGAGCCTCCTGGATGAACCAGAGAGAGGAGTCGACCTGTGGTATCTCTGAAAGGTAAACCGGCGCCTCTCTCAGGAACTGTCTTGTTAGGGTGCACAAATTGCTTTAAAGTGTGTGTGTATCGGGGTGGGCGGGTGGGAGGCAGGTAGGGCAGAATTAGCACTTTGACTCTCTCCTTCAGCCAGTGTATTTAAGTCCAGAGGGCTACCTGGCATGGTGGCCCATGGTGTATGAAGTCTTGTGGTATCAGGTTTCTTCCCACCTCCAGGAACTTTTACACTTTCTTTCCTCATTGTACCAAGGAGCTCAATGCTCTTCCCATCCATTCTATCACCAGGGGCTTCTGAATCCTCTACCTTGCCCTGTGGCACATCTGGAGAGGTGGGAGTCATCCCTCATATTCAAATCGGCTACAGGCAGAGAACACGCATTAGAAGGTTGGCCACCCCCAAAGCCGACCACACTTATCCCGAGAGCTAAACACTGTAAGAACTAAGTCCCCTAATAGGGATCACCAAGGGAGGGTGCCTCATCTAGCCTCCTGGGTCTCAGAGGGAGCAGCTGTCACACACAAAAGAGTGGCCAGGGCACCTTCTTCTTTCTTTGCCCCCAGGCAGTCTTACCCTGCTTCCACCTGGGTGCCAGGCAAAGTCACTGGGGCCAGGGTAAGCTAGCAAATGACTTTCTGGCAAAGGCCCAGGGACCCATAGACATCAGCCTGCAGCCAAAGGAGGCTTCAAACAAAAGTAGGAAACATGACCCCTCAGCAGCTCCAAATTCATTGAGCAAACAAGAAAATAGTGGGACCTTCTATGATTCAGGCACTGTGACAGACACTGGGGCTGCGGAAGATCAGAAGGCATGTTTCTGGCCCTGGAGGAGCCATATTTGTCCATACCCGCTCCAGAGGTAGACAAGGTATGAATCTGAGGTTCAGATTACTGAGTGACTTTCTGGTCTAGAGCCACCGGGGTGGCAAGTGACAGATCCTAGACAAGACCCCATGTCCATTCCCAGCAAATCCAGAGTGCTTCCCTATAGGCCACCCTGCTGTCCTTCTCTGCCTGCCAATGTACTCACAAGGTCTCTATCTTCAAAAGAAACATGTGAAGTCAGTGGGACAGTTCTCAGTAACCCCAACTGCAGCCTCAAATCCTTTTGGGAACAAGGCTGACTTTAACCTCTCCCCCTTTTACAGGAAGGGGCTCATAGAAGTCAGTCACCTCCAGGTTAGTCAACTAGTAAGTGGGAGAATCTGCAGAGCAAAGATTTGTTGAGCATCTCTGTACTGGGAGCTTGCCACACATTATTTCTGTCAGGTCAGTAAGATTACCACCACCACCACCACCATCCCCCCCCGCCCCCCACCGTTTTGCAGGAAGTGCCAGCTAGCTCAGGGAAAGAAATAATGTCCTTCCAAACCCTGTCTGAATCCAGGTTTTCTTTGGCTCTGGTGGGGAATAATCATCCAGTTGCCTAAAAAGGCTATTTGCAAGTATGGGCCAAGAAGCTGAATTCAGTCAGGGAATTAGCAGTGCCCAGGATAAAGGGAGAGAAGAGTGGGAGTATACCGCAAGCTGCACTGTAAAACAGATGACTGCTGGAATCCTGAAGGCCTCAGGCAGGAGGCTCCCCAGGGATGTGCCAAGGACTGGGTGACTTTCCCCAGCCCAGCAAGGGAGCAACCAATGGCCCAGGCTCATTCCCCCCTTGGCCTGGAAGTTCAGTGTGTCTCCCACCCCTCCCCACCCCAACGCACTACCTTGGTACTGCAAAGAGTTAATCTTCATTTGCTCAGGTGAACACTGAACAAGGTCGGGATTTCCGGTGGCTGTGAAATGAATGACAGGGCTGAGGGACAGGCAGGGAAAGGGGTTTCTAGAAGGTGGTGGGCAAGAGATACTACTCATTGTTTCAGTTACATGAATTCTTTCAGCTTTGAGCAGTATCCAGATAGGACACAAGCTGAGAGCCTCTTGCTTTGTAAATCAGCAACCTAAGCTGGCCCCACCCCAGCAGAGTCTCCACAAAGTGAGTGGAAAAGCTGCACTTTTAGTTGCCAAGATGCCGCTGAAGTGGATTGAGTTTCTGGGTTCTAGAAAACTCCAGCTGTTTAGGGAACTCAGGGGTAGAGAGCCCAAGAGTCCTCAATGCATATCAAGAGGGGCAGCTGCCATTTCCTGAGTGCCTAAATTGTGCCAGGCACTTTGACTGCTGTTTTCATACATCGTCTCTAACTTTCGCAACAGTCTGGCAAGGTAGGCGCCACTAGGACAAGTTTACAGAGGAAGAAACTCAGGGTCAGATACCAGAAGCAAGTTGCTGGGGTTACCTGGTTGGTCAGTGACTGCCCTGGAAATGACCCAGGGTGGGCCAAGTCTAAAGCCCACACTGTTACACGAAAACGACGGGCAGACTGCATCATCACCAGGACACCTGGGGCTCCACCCAGCCTTGGGGAAGTCTTTTGTCTTCAAACTTCACCACAACCCAGGGTAAAAGTGAGAAGGAGCATGCTGGAGGGGGTGAGGAGGTGTGGGAAAGTAAGATTAAGAAGCCATTAAGCAGCTGTGGGCGTCTGTTTATTCTCATTTGTTGCGGCCCCAATTGCCAGGCATCCTTGAGGCGTTGCTATCTGTAGAATGACTATTTTCTTCCAAAACAAGGGTGTCTTCCCCATCACAACACGTTGCTCATAAACTTCGCCACCCTGAGCACTCCATCAATCCTCAAATCCTAGGTCCTGGCTGTCGCACAGTGGACCAACCAAACAGCAACCTTTCTGGGCCTGCAACATTGCTCATTGATGATGTTTCCAACCCGGAAGGCAAAATGGCCCCGGAGGACTTCTTAACTTGAGCAGAATAGAGTTCCTGGGGTAGGACACAGGCAGCAAGCAGTGGGTATCTGCCCATGCAAAAAGACAGGCTGAAGGGTGTCCTCCTTGGGCCCAGTGTTGTGGCCCTGGCCTCATCGTCCAGGTGCACAGCAGGCCACGGTCATGGTGAAAGACAGATGTGGATTCCGCCTGGGCTCACATTCACCCCCGCGAGATGGGAAGCAGTCAGGATCCCTCTGTCTCCTTCCTTTGGCAGAAGCATAGAATTCCAGCTTTCTGAAGGAAATGATTTTGAAGTCGTGGTGGCGGTGGAGAAAGGTGATTGGTATGAAGATGTACTGAGACTGGTTTACAGGCTACTCCAGGGCTTGCGGGCCATGAAACAGTTAAACCTCAAAGAGCTAATGGAATTTCTTTGAAAATCTGTGTGAGGACCCTTGCAAAAAGGAGAGTCTCAGCTCAGCCAAAGCTATATAAGAAGAACAACTCTGGAGCAATCCAGGGCTTGGAGAACAGGTTTTGGGAGGAAAAGTGGACTCTGGGCTTGTACTGCTCACCACCCAACAGGCATAAAGCTCACACAGGGTGACTTGGAGGGGAAGGGAGAGCCCACCAACAGCTGCTGAAAATCAGGCCCACTTCTTGACTGGTCAACTTCTGCCTCAGTTCCTGTGACAAACGACACCCTTGCAAATGTTATCTCAAAATGGGCAACACATGAGAAGTGCCTGAAATCTCTCCTGTAACTCTGATCAAGGAGCCCCTTGATTCATTTTCGGCCCGTGAAGTCTCAAAAATAGCTGGGCCTACGTTATTTTGGATGCTGTGATTATCTAACAATTCATCCATTCACTCACTCTACACGTATTTACAAAGGTCTACTTGTGCCAGTCACCTGGGAAACATATATGAACAAATCACGAGCTCTCTTGTACAAAAACAGAAGATAGAAAGAAGGTAAACCTTTTAAATAACAAATTATACTGGACCTAGAAGGTGATAAGTTCTCTGGTTGGTGGGGGAAGGGGCAGTGGTAAGCTGACCAGAACAGGGTAAGGCAGATGGGAAATGCCAAGAAAGAAAGGGAGTACTAAATTCAATACTAATGGGTGGGCAGGGTGGTCCTCACTGGCGAGGTGACAGTTGACCAAAGAAATGAAGAAAGTGAGGGGGTTTGCCTTGCTGATATATCAAGGAAGCATTGTTCAGGCAGAAGGACCAGTCAGTGCAAAGGCTCAAAGGCCTGGGAGCGTCTAGCACATCTGGAGAAGGATGGAGAGGCCAGTGTGGCTGGCGTGGAGTGAGCAAAAAGGACAAGAACTGGAGATAAGGTCAGAGAGCTGAACAGAATCCCACATTATGTAAGGCCTAGTAGGTCATTGTAAGGAACTAGGCTCTTGTTTGCCGTGAATGTGAGGGGTGTGGGAGGACGGAGGCAGTAAGGGATTGAGCAGAGGAGTGGCACGATCTGAATTACCTTCTGAAAGGATCACTTTGATTACTTACTATGTTGAGAATACAGAGAAAACAGGCAAGGGTGGGAGCAGGAAGACCAGGTAGGAAGCTATTGCTGTAAATCAGGCTAGAGATGGTGATGGTGGTTTGGATCATCCTGGTAACAGCAGATATGATGAGAACTGCTCAGTTTCTGGATACACTTTGTGGCTGACCTAACAGAATTCCTGATGGTTTAGATATGGAGTGTCAGAGAGGAGTCGAGCCTGACTCCAGATTTTTTTGCCCAAGCGACTAGTAGAGTGGGATAGCTGCCAACGGATACGGGGAATACCCTAGTTGCAACAGGTTTTATAGGTGAGGGAGGGTATCAAGTATTCAGTTCTGGACACATTGAATTAAGATGTCTCTTTGACACTCATATGAGTTGAGTAGGCAGTTGTACAGAATTCAGTTGCACAGAAGTCAAGAATGTGTCTGAAAGGCTGTGCCTAAGATGTAGAGATGGTATTAGAAGGCCATGAGACTATTTGAGATTGGCTAAGGAGTGAGTGTACGTAGAGAAGAGAGGACGATCATGCACAGAGACCTGTGGCATAAAGGGATCAGGGAGAAGAGGAGGTGAGGAGGCACCAGTTGAGGAGACTGAGTGAGAAGTGGCCAGCAGCGCTATAGACCGAGAGTGTAGTGTCCTGGGAGCCATGTGAAGCAAAGTGTATCAAGGGAGAGCCAGTGGCCAACTATGCTCAAAGTGCTGATGCCAGGTGAAATAAGAGGAGGAGTGAGAACTGACCACTGGAATTAGCAATTCAGAGGTCCCTGGTGACCTTGATGAGGGCAGCTTCATTGGAGAAGTGGATGATAAAGCCTGCTTTGGACAGGCTTAAGAGAATGGAAGGTGGGGGAGTCAGTGAATACAGACCGGTCTTAAAAGGAGTTTTGCTGCAAAGCGGAGCAAAGAAATTGGGCAGCATCTGGTGGAGGAAGAGGGAGTCGTGAGAAGATTTACTTCAGATGGCAGAAATAACATTGTGCTGATGGGGAAGTACACAGCGGAGAGGAGTGAAAGAAATCAACAGCACAGGGAAGGCAGAGAGATTTGTTGGAGCAGTAACTGAGGAGGCAGGAGGTTACGTGGCCCTTGCATAAAGAGGAGGGCTAGAACATGCACAAGGAGTTGCAAATCATATCGCTACTGGATGGGGTAGAGGTCAGCGTGGCTTTCTGGCCCCCCTGAACTCTTCTAGCTGAGCTCAGGCACTTGCCTTATTTGTTGAACCTCCCTGTGTGTTGAGCATCTATTATGTGCCAGGTGCACTTCAGAGCACCTTAGTAACTTTTAATACTCCAAACAACTCAGTGATGGAGGTTATATTGTGATCCCCATTTTACAAGTTAGAGATGTGCTACACGAGTTGGTCAGGTGGACTGGCCAAGGGCACTTAGCAAGCAATTGGAGGAGTAAATTTTTGAGCCCAAACAGTCTGATTCTCAAGACAGTCTGATAACCATAGGCTCAGGCCTGCTGGCAAGTCTCAGTGTGGAATTACTCTTGCTGCCCCCTACACTGGTAACAAGTCTCCCCACTGAACCACCGCTGCTTCAAATGACCACACAATAGCCACAGTCTGTATGTCAGAGCATCAGCCTCAATTTCCTGTATGACGCTGCTACTTCAGCGGTGGAGCTCTGTTCTGAGTCTGAGGCTGAGTGGCAGAACCCCTGTGATCTTGCCTTGCTTAAAACAGACCCCTACTCTGAAGGCTGGTCCAGCTCCAAGTGGAACAGACATCCCAGAACCACAGAACTGCCCTCTCCTTGACTCTTAGAATATCCTTACTACCTGAAGGCTGTTGTCTGACCAAGCCAGGACAGTAACTCCCTGGGGACATTAACAACTCTGATCAAACTATAAAGCCACTGTGCCATTTGGGGCACTATACTTTAGACTCTTGGACAAGCACATGCACACATGCACGCACGCATGTGCGGGCTCACGGTCTCTTTGCTCTCTGTGGGGCTTCCTCCAGTCGGCTTCATTCTGGCGTCTTTCCACTCCCTACAAAACCTGTCTGGCAAAAGATCCCATCCGATATGACCCCAAGGAATGAGCTTCTCCCTGAGGTGGGGCCCCATCTGCAGGGTAAGCCTGAGGCTAGATAAAGCTTTCACAGGATTGGGTCTCAGGTCACAGGGTCCAGGCCTATCCCAGGAAAAGAATGATCTTATGGCTGATCTGACCCAGTGAGAATGAGTTCAGACTCCATGAGAAGAAAGGAACAGAGGAAGAAGAGAGGGCACTGGGGCCATAGGGGACACAGATGTGGAGGGAGGCCTATTTTATAGATGCACTCCTCTAAGGCACACACCCACTTCCTACCCTCTCCAGTAGCCCTGACCCAGAAACGGCAATCAAGGACAAATGGACATTTAGTATCGTTTTACTCTGTTTTCCCTTCGAACAGTGCTCTAGTTTACATGCTTGAAACTATGTCCCTCTTTGCAGAGGCTAGCTCCTCCAAGATGCTCCCAGTCCTGCTGCAGCGACTGTACTAAAGGCCGACATCAAGCTGGTCCTGAGGCAGCATTGCCCATAAGATGCTGTGAGGTGGAGAGCAGCCGCCAGGATTGTGTAATCAGTATTTCTGAAGTTCTGATAAGATAAACAAGTGCTGGGCACCAATGGAGCAGCAGCAGTTGAGGTAAGCTATGCAAGCCGAGTGGGAACATGCCGGTCCCAACCCCAAGGTGTCTACCACGATGGCTTGGGGACCTAGTCGAAGTCATCTAACTTGTGTCAGCCTCCGCATACACCTCCATAACAGTCATAATGCCTCCTGCTTTATAGACATGTTGTGGAAAATAAATCAGCTGATCTTCACAAAGTCCCCAGACTGCTGCTTCTCAAACTATCTGTGGTGAAGGACGAGTATTTGTCTTTCCCCAAGTCAGTCACTCTCGGATCAATACATTTGTATAACGCAAGGAAAATGAATTAATAGAAAGAAGGAAAGTGGCAAAGACACACAAAACACAAGCCCCGATTGTTTTAAATGTCATAGAGACTCTCGCCATATGCTATAGAACTTTCTAAACATGAACTGTCAAATTATGTACTTACCGCAGATCAGTAACACACTTTGGCGAAGCAGCAAGTGTCCACGGACTGCAGTTTCATGCTTCCTGCTCTGGCACAGTGCCTGGCCCATCAGAGACATTCAATCAGCGGTTTCTATTGCAAGGGAATTATTACAAAATACGGTTCTTATCATGAGAGAAATTAAATAACAAGAAATTGCAAGTAAAAAGAAGAGAAAAATACCAAATGATTCGATTGCTCATGGAAGTGTCCAGAGCGTTGTGTGTGCAAAAAACAGTACAGGAGTTCAAAATGAAGAATCACAGTGGTCAAGACTTCCCCTGGGCCTTGACAGTCAAGGAAAGATCGAACTTACTTTGTAGCTTTTTGTATTTTATGACTGTGGGAAAGCTTCACGCTCGTTGCACACATTTCTGCAAGCCCTGAAAGTATAAAGACCCGGGGAAAATATTTAGCCTTAATCCCAACATCCAGAGTTTACCTGTGCTAACGTTTGTGTGTATACTTTCAGTGCATAGTCAGGAAGGTGATGATGATAGTGAATATGATAAAAAATTATAATAACAACTATATATAGGTATTCATTCTTAATGCTACACACACACACACACACACACAAACACACACGCACAAACATTGACACCAGTTTTCTGTGTATCCATACAAACAAGTACTGTGACTCAGAGCCCCGTCTATTATCACTGGTGACCTCATCAGCCGCCTTGGCAAAGATTCCCACAGTTGTTGTGTCTGGGAGTCTCGAAAGGGTGACACAAAATGCTATCAAGACCTATCTGTCCACTATAGTCTCCAATGAGCAATCTTGAAGTCCACTGAGAGAACTTCAGTGCAGCCTCCAAATAAGATGATGATCCTCGTGATGTTGATATTGTCCTCAGCAGTTCACACAGCTGCCAGGACCCAAGTGCCAGGGCCGAGCTGCATTCTGCACAGAGGTGCATGGCATGGCCTGATCCCCAACCCTGTACTTGAACGTGGACTCTGAACCAGTTCTGCCAAACCCACTCTGCCCCTCTCAGGATACTAGTCCCCCTCACTTCCTTCCCTCCAATCAAGGTTATCTGCAAACAAGTCCCCAATCTCTAAGACAATGCACCAGGCAGTTGGAAGCTCTAAAACCCTCATTTGAGCAGTTTACAGCACACACACACACACACACACACACACACACACACACACACACTCTTGTGTTCTCATGCATACACATATTAATGCTTTGCTGAAGAGGAACTACCTAGTTGGGGAGAGAACATTTATCACAGCTGCCCCTCACTGTGTGCACCCGGGGCAGTTCAGAGGATCTGACTGTTCCTGAACTCTGGTCTCCTCACCCTTGTTGTGGAGGAATCACCTTGCTCCTCAGGTCATATGGGACAAAATTATTATTTGCCTCAAGGGATGGTACTAAGGGGCAAAAGGAAAGACGAAACAACAAGCAAAATAAGACCCTGCAAACATCTGATAGATAGAACTGCTCTTTGTCTCAAGGCTGATCATCAAAGTCGATGCACGTATCACCATAGGCTGGTGAACCTCTCAGTGGCACAGACCCCAGGGCTTGGCTTGGGCTAGTCCATGAAAGTTTGACCCTCGGGTTGAGGTAAGTGGAAGGTGGCAGCACAGCACAGCCTATCAGGGGGTCTCCTTTTCCTCAGAAACTGTTTCATTTTCTGCTCTCTGTTAGGGCCCACCCTCCCACCATATTCCTCTGCACCTTGGCTTCAGCATATCTTCCTGTTGCCCACGGCCCATGTCTGGTCTTTCAACTGGGCTGCCCCTCTCACCCCAGTCCCCAAGGCAGCTCTACAAAAGCTGGCGTACCATGGGCTGTTCTAGTACCCTCAAGTCTGCTCCTGACACGGTTGCTCTGTGCTCCCAGTACTGGAAGCCTGTCTGACTACTCCTATTTTTACATGCTCATCTGGCCCTCCTGACCTCTCTGCTATCTCTTCCTGTTTCAGCAGCCCCAGCTCTCATTCTCTGCTCCTTGACCAAGTTCTGACAGGCATGTTCTGGGCCCCAATAGTGATCAAGTAAGTGTCTCTTCTCCCCAGCAGGTGACAACTCCTCCTTGCCTCTCAAGTCATAGATAAGGACATCAACTGCTCCCCAAAAGTGTACATGCATCCCCTCATACCCACAGCCAGCCACCTCACACATGTCCAGACTCTCCCAGATGGGACGTCAGCCCAATCGTCACTTCTGAGAGTGTGCTTACAGGCTTACATTCCCAGGCAGGCAAACACACACCCAGGTGTACACACTGGTACACTTGGCCCACTCACCATATGTACAGCCCAGAAACACACCACATACACTTCGACACCCGTGAGTATATCTAAAAATACGTAGGCACCTTGTAGCCACACGTGTCCCCCCCCCCCCCCACCACCACCACCCCGCATATATATATCCACAAAAAGAGAGAGAAAATCTTTGGGGGGGATGCGGCACCCAGAAATGCACACATGCACAGATACCTAGCAAATAACACACATTACAAAAAAGGTATACTCACTAAGACAAACACACACACACATGTGGGCGCACGCATACACACAAACACACACACACGAGAAGGAGAAGCAAGTTATGTCTACCAAAACTACCCAAATTTTGAGAAAGAAGGAAGGTTAACGATGCATTTCTGAGCCTCTGGTTCTTCAGTCTCCCCAGGCCTAGAGTACATAGATGTGAAGCTAGTGATCTGACAGGCTTTCTCTCTCTCTCTCTTTCTCTTTCACACACACACACACGCACCCACACATCATCATCATCATCATCATCATCCACAAAAATGTTAAGGTGGGAAAGTTGTGGGTGGCCAACACGGTTCCAGGTCCTGAGCAGCCGTTACTGTGAGGAGGTGGCACTTACAGCCTCTCTGGAGCCCTGGGTCACAGAAGAACCCGGTTCCTGGTATCCAGCCTGGATAGCTCCAAAGGCCAGAGGCATGGCAGCTTGTTTCTCTGCTCCTTCTGTTCACTGTTTGCTGCTTCCTTCCTCTCCCTGCTGTGAGGCCTCCCTCCCCTCTGGCATGACCCTCTAGGAATGTAGCTGTGAAAAGAAAACAGGTATATCTGCTGTTCTCTCCAAACACTAGTCTCAAGAATCCCGCCCCCTGAAAGAAGACAGAGTGCACGTGTGCAGGGAGTGCTGAAGGAGTACAAGCAACTTACATGTCAGGACAGGGAATGGGAGATCATCGTGCAAAGTAGCAGACAGTTATCTGGAAGGAAAAAGAAGTGTGACGAGGGAAGGCCGGGGAATCCTACCCTGTGACCCGGGGCCGCCAACACAGTGAAGATTTCCTCAGAACCCCCAAGGGGTCTCCCGGCAGCCCCTTCCTCCCTCCAGCTCCATAAAATCAGACTGAGTCCCCAAGAAAACCTCAGTCCATGGCATGCTGACCTTTGATATGAGGCTTGGGACCTATAACTAAGAAACACGTCGAGTGAAAACTTCTGAAGATCGTCAGCAGCAGAGGGCCTCAACACAGGGCCCTGGTCATCTAGCTCATACTGCCTGCGGAGGAGAAATGGTTTCTCCTTCCCCTCACCGTGTAGCTGATGCCTCCAAAGCCCTCTGCCCTCTCTCAGAAGACTCCCATAGGGTAGGGTTCAGAACTCCAGCAACTGGGAGTGAGGCCATCTAGGCTAGACCCTAAGTCCCAAGCACCAGGAAAACCATCAGCCCAACATTCTTCAGCCACGCTTCTAATCAGGACCCGTGTGGCTCTCTAGTTCTGGCAAGAAGTGTGTGGATCAGTGAAGAGATTGTATGAGAATAAAACCAGGAAGTAGATTTTGAAAAATAAAATGCCTCTGAATTATCAGTTTTAAGAAAATTGTCGGAACTGGACATGCCAGGAGAGTGGAAGAAGCTGTACCTACAGCAGGGACCCAGTTAGACCTCTATGCTAGAGTTCTCCTCAACGTAGCCCAGTCTATCCATATCAGCATCCGTGTTCCCACATGTAGGCTGGACACAGTTCCATAAGTGCAGTTGGCACCAAAGTGGAGATGGGAAAGCCATGGGGGAAGTAGTGGGATGCATCATTTTTACCACCCCAGGTAGCTATCCCCTTTCACTGCACCCCACTGTGTACTGCTTTATTGGAAGGAGGAATCACTAGCCAGAAGTCATGTTTGCGGCTTTTGGACCCCAATGGTGGTAGCAAACCCAGCTTCTGGCCTGTCGTGTCTCTCTCCTAAGGCAGAGAAGTCAAGCCTGGACTGGCTGTGCCAGCTGAGCTCCTTCTCCATATCTACCCCTAGTCTCACCCCAGCTCCGGAAGACTATAGAGGGTGCTCATCTCTTAATAAGTATATGGGTAGGAAATGGCTATCTTTTCCAGTCCCACGTGATCAAGAGTGGGCACCTTGCTGCCACTGAGATCTCTGTACAGTGAGAGTAAGCCTCAGGTGGGTCAGACACTGTGGTGCTTGGGCAGGGAGGACATGCGAGTCAACCAGCAGGCCGTCGGGTTTGGTACTACTTGCTTGGCTGTGGCTAGAAGCCCACAGGGCTGCAGAAACATCACTAATTGCACTAAGGCAATTGTCTTTCATCCCTTGATAAACATTCTCTTTTGGTGAAAACACACACACACACTTTGCCCTGCACACTCCGGTTTATGATCATCCACTTTCTCAATCCGTATGGGTTGGGGCTGTTTGTACTACTTACAAGAATGGGATTTGGAATCAGAAGGACTGGCTTCCTCACTTTCACTGGGCTGTGTGACAGTGGACAAAGCCTTTCACTTCTCTGAGTCTCCACATCATCAACTGCATCAACTGTAAAGTGGATGTAACCAAAGTAATACCTACTCAACAAGATGAGGTACAGTAAATGAGGTTCAGTGCGTGCAACTGCTCTGTAAAGTGCAAGGGGGGCTAAGCAGATATTATGATTCTTATCATTGCTAAATATAAGAATAGATAAGAAAGTGTACTATGAAGCTGGTCACATTCCCACTAAGGTGGGGAAAAAAGCTTGTCTGTCCTGTCTGATTTCTCTGGAAATCACAGCAGAGTCTATGGCCGGAGGGTCCATCCATGGGTCAATCCTCTCATCATTATTTTACTGGGATGCTAGCTCTATAGGATCAAGGTTTTGTTTGTTTGTTTGCTTAGCTCACTGCTGTATCCCTGCTTCCTAGAACGGTACCTCGTGCCTATTAAACAGTCAAAAATATTAGATGTGTGGGTGAATGGATCTTTTTGAGCATCTAGTGAAAAAGGTGTCAGTGACAGTGATGATACAGACTTTCAAGTTAGTGAGGTGCTGCCACAAGGAAATCAGCCGATAACAGAATATTGCCTCACTCATCTTTAAATGAAGGATACGGTATTATTTTAAAATATGAAGACCACCAAAGCTTAGGGGGCACGTGTGACAAAACATTACGCTAAGGGTAAATTGTGCAGTAGCACAGCCAGGAAAGTTGCTGGAATGCCCTGAAGGTGGTACAGGATTCACCCCCTGATCCTGGGGCAGATTCCTGAATGAGAAAGGAATGTAATCCATAGCCATAGCTTACATTAAGTGAGAACCTATTATGTTCTGGGCATGTATTTATATTTGTATTATATAATTTCACCCTCACAGCAACCCTATGTGATAGGGTTTATAATCCCCCATTTTCCAGATGAGATAACTGGGATTCAGAGAGGTTAGGTAGCTTGTGCAGGGACATGCAAGGTCCCTATTAAATGGCAGAACAAGGATTTGAAACCAAGTGTCTCCAAGTCCAAGCTATGTACTTTGCTCTTAAATATTAAATAGCACTGCCCTCCATTATCTGCGAGCTGGTTCAAAATGCATATAATATGGGAGATGCCAGTTTTTAGGTGAAGTTTGAAACCACTAGAGGGATATAAACACCATAAATTGAGAGGGAGGCCCATTTTCACAGACTATCTGTTAACAGAATCTCAAAATTTAATACAGTAGGCTCTGTTGTGCAAAGACAAAATGCCTTCTTTGTTTTCCACAGCTAATCCTGCTGTTCCAGTACACACTCCAATGGGTACTAATGGCGGACAGGGGATGACCACTTACATTTCATGATTAAAGATTCTTCAGGCTCTTCCAATTTGGCTGCTTCATTTCAGGCACTTATTGAGTCAAGAGTAAGTTCTACTTATTTCTCCTTCTCCTCTATATAATTATGTCTGGGGATTGGTGGAAAGGATTCCACTTAAGCTATATCATGGTGGCAGTACAGAGGTGCCCACAGTCTGAGTGCTGTTTTTGGGTTCTGCTTATGTGCCTATGCAGTGTGAATACTGTTTCCTTATTGGACTGTTCTCTTGCTAGACTTATGGGTCCCCCTGAGATTTGGTTGCAACTCAAAGCTGACTCCAATGAGGGTGCCCAGTGTAATATTTACTACAACAATGGTCTCTGATCATTTTTCATTTCACACTGCACTCGGATGAATAGTGTGCCCCCAAAGATTTATGTCTACCCGGAACCTCAGAATGTGACTCTATTTGGAAATAAGGTCTTTGCAGATGTAATTAGTTAAGGCGAGGCCATACTGGATTAGGGTGGACCCTAAATCCAGTATGACTGTTGTCTTCATAAAAAATAGAGAACACATGGAGACACAGACTCACATGGAGGAACACGCCATGCGAAGAGGAAGGCAGAGATTGGAGTGAAACGTCTACAAGCCAAGGGACACCAAGGATTGCCGCAACCACCAGAGGCTAGAAAGAGGCAAGGAGGGATCCTGCCCTGGAGGCCTCAGAGGGAGCTTGGCTCTGCCAATACCTTGCTTCAGATGTCTAGCCTCCAGAAATGTGAGAAAATACATTCCTGATGTTCTCACCACCCAGTTTGTGGTCATTTGTTACAGTAGCCTGAGAATCTAATACATGCACCAGTAATAAAAGATTTTGAACACATACCTCCAATATATGTACATTAATTTACAAATTACATACTGTTGACACCATATTAGTATGCAATAATCATCATAAAACATACAATAAAATTAGAAATGGGAAATGATGTGACTTTTTTAAATTAAAATTTTTTTTTTCATTTTTATATGCTTAGAATTTCTAATGTTTCCTTTTGACACCTCAATAGCTCTTCTTACCCACCTCATGTGTGTGTGCACACCACACTTTGTAGACCAATGTGCTCCAACATCCCTTCATCCCCATTAGAGGGACTCTGGTGTGCTCAGCAACAAACATGCAACTGCCTTCTGCACACTTCCATGATGCTGGTGAGATATTCTTGATCTCTTCTAAAGCAAATGGGAACTGAGGAAGGTTCAGGAGCGCAGACATAGGTCTGTTCTCTCCCTATCCACTCTGAGTGAAATGTCTTCACAAGCTGCAAAAAATCTTTCATCTGCCAACTGTCATAATGGCCCCAGTGTTGTTGCACATGCCGCCTCTATACCCAGCTTTCCCATCCATCTAATACCACTACTTACAGGATTTTT
This sequence comes from Eschrichtius robustus, assembly GCF_028021215.1. Lineage (NCBI taxonomy): Eukaryota > Metazoa > Chordata > Mammalia > Artiodactyla > Eschrichtiidae > Eschrichtius > Eschrichtius robustus. The sequence continues at coordinate 50,846,295 of NC_090845.1, read as the reverse complement.
CGGAAGATGATATCAGGACACACACATCTAACTGATTTTCTCCTCTTTCTCTCTCTCTCTCTCTCTCTCTCTCTCTCTCTCTCTCTCTCTCCCCTTCCCACACTTCTGAGAAGGAAACACTTTCTTTTATTTCTTCTATTCAAGAGTCAGTGACCTAACACTCATATCATGCCATCCTTCTTCTCAAGGGGACATGCACACTTTTCCCCATCCCAGGGCCATTGTGACTGTCGGAAGGTAAAATATTTATTGCAAAAATAATGACAAATACTTACGTTTATTATTTCAAATAGTATCCCCATATACAACTTTGCTTCTGGAAAGTACCCAATACTGAAAGCAACAGATGGTGAGACCATCACGAAGACTACCCTCGGCCTCTGTCACCACTAGTGATCCTAGTTAGATGAGAAATGTCAAGGTGGGACTGCTCCTTTCTTGAATAGAAAACAAGAGGAGATGGCAGGGAGCCCCAGAGGTGAAGGTGGTAGTTGACACATGACTCTCCAATTTCTACTGATCTTCCCTGGAGAACCTAGTAAGATCTGAATGGAGTGGGTCCAAGGGGCCTTTGTTTCCTGGGAATATGAGGGGACGTGTTTCAGAATCTTTCCTCTTGGGTAGAGGAGAGCAACCTTTCCAAGGAATCCTGCCAAGATTCACCACAGTTCACACTAAAGCTAAGGAGGGAATGTAACTGTTTGAGACAGTCCCCTGGACTGGAGTGTTGTAGGTGGGTCAAAAAGTGACGTGGAGAGGGCTTCCCTGATGGCGCAGTGGTGGAGAATCTGCCTGCCAATGCAGGGGACACGGGTTCGAGCCCTGGTCTGGGAAGATCCCACATGCCGCAGAGCAACTAGGCCCGTGAGCCACAATTACTGAGCCTGCGCGTCTGGAGCCTGTGCTCCACAACAAGAGAGGCCACGATGGTGAGAGGCCCACGCACCGCGATGAAGAGTGGCCCCCACTTGCCGCAACTAGAGAAAGCCCTCGCACAGAAATGCAGACCCAACACAGCCATAAAATAAAAATAAATAAATAAATAAATAAATAAATAAATAAATAAATAAAAAGTAATATTAAAAAAAAAAAGTGACGTGGAGAGATGAGCCCTAATTCCTATGAATGGAATTTGGAATATGTAGCCATTCCACAATGACAATAAAAACCAAGGCGCATGATCTGATTAAGGGTCTTTGTTTCTATTTACGTTTCTATTTTTCATTTTAAAAGTTGTACACATGAAACACACGAAAGCAAATTTTTTAAATAGAAAAAAGAAGGAAGGAATGACCCAGCATCTTCCCAGACCCAACCCTCTGGCCTGAGGACCAGGAAAACCGTGACTGCCATTGTGTCCTAGCCAGGCTTCTAAACCAGGGCCCCTCTGTTTTTCCAGTCCTGGCAAGAAGTGAGCAGATTATATTTTCTTCAGCAAATAAATGGCATGGAAAGAATGAGGGGAAATGTAGTATATTAAAAGATGCTAAGTGACATATCAACCACATGTAATGTGTGGAACTTTTCGGATCCTAATTGGCTCAAACAAACTGTATAAATACATTTATGAGACAACTGGGGGAATGGAAAAGCTATCGGGTAGTAGATGATGTTAAGTCAATCTTGGTCATTTTCTTGGGTATGATACTGTGCCGTGGTTATGTTAAAACTGGTCCTTACCTATTAAAGTGAATTTCTGGATGAAATGAGTGGATGTCTATGCTTTGTTTCACGGCACTCCAGAAAGAAAAGTTTAAGTATGATGGGGGATAGATGAAACAAGAATTGAAGAAAGTTAATGCTTGTTGAAATTGATGACTCTGAACTTAATGGGTACATGGGGTGCATTGTACTATTCTTTCTGCTTTTATGTGTTTGAACTTTTCCATAATAAAAAGTTAAAAATAAAAAATGAAATGCTTGGATTACCGGGGTTAATAATGTGGGGGCAAGAGATGAGGAACAGAAAAAAAAAAAAAAAGTCACATTCATGAGAACAATAGCAAGTGAAATATGGAAAATGTCTGTGAAATATCAGTCACATATTCATGGACGTCATGTCAATTGTAGATTCTGGCAGATATAAGCCAATCTTCAACAAGCAGTGCTGGAAATGGCTCTGCAATTTGAAACAAGGTTTATTTACCTAGAGAAAGAACTTTGAATAAAGAGGATGTCTTCCTGATTTCTTAGACAATATTTTATTTTTTTTAAAAATCACTTTTTTTTTGTTCTTGTTGAAGGACATATGAACAAATTAGGTACACAGTAATATGTGCCTTTGGTAAGGATGTTGAGGGTGGTGTGCTTGAAATTTTCTTACCTGAAAGAAACCAGGTGACAGGACTTATTTACTCTCTTGTATGTAGTATGTAAGCTTGGTAGAGAACATAACAAAGGTGCAGAGAGGCTTCTAGGGGTCATAACCAAGGGTACACTTCCTAACCAAAATCAGCACCATCTGCAGAGCAACGGCAATATAGCAAAGGAATCTTGCACTCTTTAGGAACTTCTGCCTAGGGGATCCCCTGTCCCTGGGGATCCATTACCCTGAGACTCGGGGTGGCAATCTTTCCATCGTGAAAATATAGCATAGGCACATGACAACAGTTTGTGGAAACAAAGAAAGAGGAAAGAAAGTTGAATGTTGTCACCATAAATCCCCACTGTTTGTATTGCAATATATTTCCTCCCCTCTTATATTCTGTGCATGTGCATATTTTAGATGACTAAGATCGTACTATAAATAGGATCTTTATAGTATATAGTATGACCTGATTTTTTTTTACTTGACTTGACTTTGTTTTGTGAATGTAGGCATATCAGTCCTCATAGAGATATGAAAATTGAATCACATTTGCCCACACATTAAACAAATTGCAGTTTCCAAAGCGATAAAATTAGATGTAATCATACCTGACCTTAAAAATCCACAGCATTTGATCTCCATAGGTCTGATTGACTCTGGTGGCAGATGGAAGGAAGGAGCCTCAAGTCTCTCAATTGCTGGCAAAGTGTGAGGTGGGGGCTGGCAGGAGGGGAGGAAAAAAAGATGGCCTAGGGTCACTACCTACCACTGGAGTCACTTGCCCTTTTTACCATCCAGCTCATGCACAGTGGGTCAACCCCTGTTTCTGGGGGCACTCGAGATGGTTAAAAATAGAGCTGCAATTGGATAAACCCTAATGAAGAATCAGGGAAGAAACTGAGAGCTGAAAGAGAACCCATCCTTATTTTCAGAACCTCTTCCACCTCTAAAGGAGGGCCTGCGAGGGAAAGAAACCTGAGACCACATGCATGCAAAGATGATATTCAAAATAATTTACAAATGGTATGGTCATTTAAATACATCATTGTATAAGTGAAAATCATAAGTATATTCCTTTTGTCCCCGAATAAACTATTTATGATAAAACTATTTGACACATGATAGAAGTCATAGCTTAACAACCAATTTCTATTAAAGTGTATCGAAGACATTGCTTGATATGATTTCTAAACTCTTTTGCAGCTCTGTCACCATAGGGAGCCTGTAGAGGTCCAAGTATTCTTCCTATTTTCAGCATTTCAATGTTTACTTTTTCAGAATGTTAATTTACTCTGCTGGCTATTTGAAGTAAGGTGGTAAACATAAAGTTTATTGGGAAATACTGGGAATATTTACCTTACACCTTTTTGTGCACCAGCCAGAGATAATTGAACCTGATGACTTATCACCAAAGTAAAACATTTGGGAAATTATCTGACAGGTGGGCTAAAATTCCAGGCTTTCTCCCTGGCATTACACTGGTAACACCTTTTCAAATTGTAATACATGTTCATCAGAGCATTTTCTCATTAACTCCATTCTCTCAAGCACAGACAGTAGAGTTTGGTAAATTAATTCAGATGGTGTTCCTTCCAAATTTCACATTTTAAGTAAAATTTTACGAAGTTCTTTGGTTGAGACAGTTGAAGAGTGACCATTGTCTAGCCCAGGACTATCCCGATTTCAGCGCCACAATCCCTCTGTCCCAGAAAACCTCTCCCTGGGACATGAAAAGTCCTGGGTTTCACAGATGGATGCAGAAGGTTGGGGGGAAAGTGTAGCGCTCTTATGGCGGCCTCCCCAAATAGTGGCTGAAAGCAACAGTGCTTTTAGTGGCAAATGAATTACATCCTTCCCTAGTTGCTGTGGCTGTTTTATCCCCTGACTGTTGATGTTGACAACCATGATTTGGGGTTCACCATAATGGGTCATGCATTGTTGCGTCAACTGTGTGATGCGACTTGAGTGTGAAACTTAAGCATGTTGTAATCCTGAGCATGAGGCCCCAGCCTGGCACTCAGTAGACACCCAGGGAACAGCTTTTGAATAAACTTCCAGGTATTTGTTCCAGTGGTAGACACATAGATGTGGAAATGATGTTGCACAAGTATATTCTTTGCATCATTGATTGACACAACAAACAGTAGAAAATAACCAAAATATCTTTCATAAAGGAATTGTGCAAGTTAACCATATTGTAATCATGAGTATTAACAGTCTGTCTGTACTTTGAGTGTTCATCAACTGTTATTTGAATTGAGACAGTGCTAGTTTAACTTTCAACGTTGTGAATATTGGGATCATGTTGTTTAAGAATCAAATAATGAAAATGACAATAATTACAATATCAATGCCTGCATGACCCCAAGGGAGGCCTATCATATTGTTTTAATTACAGATGGAAGCTGGATTAGAGAGGTAAATGACAAAAACTGAACATACTACACAAAATGTAGAAAAGAATTTTATGACAGGTATGTTGGACAAGGGAATGTGAAAACAATAAAAAGCAACCAATGTCCACTTGAAAACAGAGGCCACTAGATTCGCTTGGGCATATCACAGTGAACCAATAGACATTATCGTTTCCTTACCTTAATGTCTTTACGAAACTGAGTAAAGTTACATATCCAGATTCAGAGACTGTGATGAAAAAGTAGATGAAAAAAAGTGAAAGTTTGGTCCAGATGTGTGATTCCTTATGGTGTAGAGCTGATTCTGTCAGATCTTACCAACAATTGTACTTTTTACGGTATATCAAGAAATACATCAATTCACAGCAACTTTGATTTGAACAATGGAGTTTCAAACAGTCCTCTTGAATCCTACCAAGACTTTAAAAAATTTTATTGTAGGGCTTCCCTGGTGGTGCAGTGGTTGAGAATCTGCTTACCAATGCAGGGGACATGGGTTCGAGCCCTGGTCTGGGAAGATCCCACATGCCGTGGAGCAACTGGGCCCGTGAGCCACAATTACTGAGCCTGCACGTCTGGAGCCTGTGCTCCGCAACAAGAGAGGCTGCAATAATGAGAGGCCCACACACCGCGATGAAGAGTGGCCCCCACTTGCCACAACTAGAGAAAGCCCTCGCACAGAAACGAAGACCCAACGCAGCCATAAATAAATAAATAAATAAATAAATAAATAAATAAATAAAACCCAAAAGTTTAAAAAAAAATTTTATTGTAGTTGATATACAATATTATATGTTATACTGTACAATATAGTGATTGACAAATTTTAAAGGTTATACTCCATTTATAGTTATTATAAAATATTGCCTATATTCCCTGTGTTGTATAATATATCCTTGTAGCTTATTTTATTCCTAATAATTTGTACCTCTTAGTTCCCTACCCCTATATATCCCCTCCCCCATGAAGATTTTAATGAAACCACAGACACATAAAAGAAATGGTTGTTGATATCTTGTCCAAAATCAAACTACACTTTGTTCATCTATCTGCATATTGCAAAGATAGGGTAAATGCAAAACTCGGCAAATTCCATTCGGTCTACAACTTTTTACCAAAGGAAATGAAAAGATTTTAAGTGCTAAATGTCCTGCATGATTTGTCCACAACACTGATTTAAAAAAAAAAAAAAAAAAGAGCGTGATTTGCTCAGCTGCCATTCTGAAGATTGCATAATGAAAGTTTGTGGTCACTTTTTAATGACTTCAAATAATGCTGAAGTACCTAATGAGATATTAATGAGGCACAGGTCTATAAAATGGCTATCGTTGGTGCTGAGCATAGAAAAGATGCTAAAATGTAGGCCAGAATATAAATTCATATTTTCAAAGTGTGGAACAACAAGAATGTCCTTCTTGTACTTGGAAATGTATTGAGGATGAGAATGGAGAAAGGGTTCCAGTAAAACAGAAATTTATATTCTGCTTCTCCAAAAAAGTTTCAAGATCACTGAAGAGGTCAAAATGAGCCTAGGGAAGTACCAAATGACTGCACCTGATTTGTTCGATATTATGTATAGGTAGCAACAAAAAACTCACAGCTTAAAAAATGACTCATTGCTTCTTAAGAAAGCAAGAGAAAGGACGTCATCAGCAAAAGGCAGCTAAGTTTAGCCGAACTTTCTTGACGCCTTTATTATTGGTAAAAATATAACTTATATGGCATCCAACTTCAATTTTGAAAGTTCAGATTTCCTCTGAGCTTTAAAAACACCTTTCCTGAGAAAGAGTGATTTTTACATAAGAAGACATCCAAAGCATTTTAGAGTGTTTGGAATTTCCAGATATTTTAGGTATGGACAGTGTATAGAATGGATTTATAGATTCAAAGGAGATAATTGGAAGACAAAACAAGTTTATAGACAGAAAGTGGATGGACATTATTGGAGACATAGAAACTATTCCTACAAATCAAAAATCTGCTGTTACAACAAAGTAAAACACATGCTTAAATTCTTTTGTTGAAAGGAAATCACTGTTATCACATTGGACTGACACCAAGAATCAGTTTATGGGGGATTGATAAGAGGAGAGTTGCAAGTCAAATTGAATTTTAAGTGTGATTGTCTGCTGTTTAACCACTACATAAAAGGGGAGAAAAAGAATGTCCTGAAGCGGAAGCCTACACAACACACTGAACCAACCTTAGCTACTGGGGACAGACACCAAAAACAACGGGAACTACGAACCTGCAGCCTGTGAAAAGGAGACCCCAAACACAGTAAGATAAGCAAAATGAGAAGACAGAAAAACACACAGCAGATGAAGGAGCAAGGTCAAAACACACCACACCTAACAAATGAAGAGGAAATAGGCAGTCTACCTCAAAAAGAATTCAGAATAATGATAGTAAAGATGATCCAAAATCTTGGAAATACAATAAACAAAATGCAAGAAACATTTAACAAGGACATAGAAGAACTAAAGAGGAACCAAGCAATGATGAAAAACACAATAAATGAAATTAAAAATACTCTAGACGGGATCAATAGCAGAATAACTGAGGCAGAAGAACGGATAAGTGAGCTGGAAGACAGAATGGTGGAATTCACTGCTGCGGAACAGAATAAAGAAAAAAGAATGAAAAGACCTGAGGACAGTCTCAGAGACCTCTGGGACAACATTAAATGCACCAACATTCGAATTATAGGGGTCTCAGAAGAAGAAGAGAAAAAGAAACGGACTGAGAAAATATTTGAAGAGATTATAGTTGAAAACTTCCCTAATATAGGAAAGGAAATAGTTAATCAAGTCCTGGAAGCACAGAGAGTCCCATACAGGAAAAATCCAAGGAGAAACACAACAAGACACATATTAATCAAACTATTAAAAATTAAATATAAAGAAAACATATTAAAAGCAGCAAGGGAAAAACAACAAATAAGACACAAGGGAATCCCCATAAGGTTAACAGCTGATCTTTCAGCAGAAACTCTGCAAACCAGAAGGGAGTGGCAGGATATACTTAAAGTCATGAAGGAGAAAAACCTACAACCAAGATTACTCTAACCAGCAAGGATCTCATTCAGATTTGATGGAGAAATTAAAATCTTTACAGACAAGCAAAAGCTGAGAAAGTTCAGCACCACCAAACCAGCTTTACAACAAATGCTAAAGGAACTTCTCTAGGCAAGAAACACAACAGAAGGAAAACACCTACAATAACAAACCCAAAATATTTAAGAAAATAGGAATAGGAACATACATATCGATAATTACCTTAAATGTAAATGGATTAAATGCTCCCACCAAAAGACACAGACTGGCTTAATGGATACAAAAACAAGACCCATATATATGCTGTCTACAAGAGACCCACTTCAGACCTAGAGACACTTACAGACTGAAAGTGAGGGGATAGAAAAAGATATTCCATGCAAATGGAAATCAAAAGAAAGCTGGAGTAGCAATTCTCATATCAGACAAAATAGACTTTAAAATAAAGACTATTACAAGAGACAAAGAAGGACACTATATAATGATCAAGGGATCGATCCAAGAGGAAGGTATAACAATGGTAAATATTTATGCACCCAACATAGGAGCACCTCAATACATAAGGCAAATACTAACAGCCATAAAAGGGGAAATCGACAGTAACACAATCATAGTAGGGGACATTAACACCCCACTTTCACTAATGGACAGATCATCCAAAATGAAAATAAATAAAGAAACACAAGCTTTAAATGATACATTAAACAAGATGGACTTAATTGATATTTATAGGACATTCCACCCAAAAACAACAGAATACACATTTTTCTCAAGTGCTCATGGAACATTCTCCAGTATAGATCATATCCTGGGTCACATATCAAGCCTTGGTAAATTTAAGAAAATTGAAATCTTATCAAGTATCTTTTCCGACCACAACGCTATGAGACTAGGTATCAATTACAGGAAAAGATCTGTAAAAAATACAAAAACATGGAGGCTACACAATACACTACTTAATAAGGAAGTGATCACTTAAGAAATCAAAGGGGAAATCAAAAAATACCTACAAACAAATGACAATGGAGACACGACGACCCAAAACTTATGGGATGCAGCCAAAGCAGTGCTAAGAGGGAAGTTTATAGCAATACAAGCCTACATCAAGAAACAGGAAACATCTCGAATAAACAACCTAACCTTGCACCTAAAGCAATTAGAGAAAGAAGAGCAAAAAACCCCAAAGCTAGCAGAAGGAAAGAAATCATAAAAATCAGATCAGAAATAAATGAAAAAGAAATGAAGGAGACAATAGCGAAGATCAAAAAAATTAAACCTGGTTCTTTGAGAAGATAAACAAAATTGATAAACCATTAGCCAGACTCATCAAGAGAAAAAGGGAGAAGACTCAAATCAATAGAATTAGAAATGAAAAAGGAGAAGTAACCACTGACAATGCAGAAATACAAACGATCATGAGAGATTACTACAAGAAACTCTATGCCAATAAAATAGACAAACTGGAAGAAATGGACAGATTCTTAGAAATGCACAACCTACCGAGACTGAACCAGGAAGAAATAGAAAATATGAACAAACCAATCACAAGCACTGAAATTGAAACTGTGATTAAAAATCTTCCAACAAACAAAAGCCCAGGACCAGATGGCTTCACAGGTGAATTCTATCAAACATTTAGAGAAGAGCTAACACCTATCCTTCTCAAACTCTTCCAAAATACTGCACAGGGAGGAACACTCCCAAACTCATTCTACGAGGCCATCATCACCCTGATACCAAAACCAGACAAAGATGTCACAAAGAAAGAAAACTACAGGCCAATATCACTGATGAACATAGATCATAGATGCAAAAATCCTCAACAAAATACTAGCAAACAGAATCCAACAGCACATTAAAAGGATCATACACCATGATCAAGTGGGGTTTATCCCAGGAATGCAAGGATTCTTCAATATACACAAATCAATCAACGTGATACACCATATTAACAAATTGAAGGAGAAAAACCATATGATCATATCAATAGATGCAGAGAAAGCTTTCAACAAAATTCAACACCCATTTATGATAAAAGCCCTGCAGAAAGCAGGCATAGAGGGAACTTTCCTCAACATAATAAAGGCAAAATATGACAAACCAACAGCCAACATCATCCTCAGTGGTGAAAAACTGAAACCATTTCCACTAAGATCAGGAACAAGACAAGGTTGCCCACTCTCACCACTATTATTAAACATAGTTTTGGAAGTGTTAGCCACAGCAATCAGAGAAGAAAAAGGAATAAAAGGAATCCAAATCGGAAAAGAAGAAGTAAAGCTGTCACGGTTTGCAGATGACATGACACTATACATAGAGAATCCTAAAACTGCTACCAGAAAACTACTAGAGCTAATCAATGAATTTGGTAAAGTAGCAGGATAGAAAATTAATGCACAGAAATATCTTGCATTCCTATACACTAATGATGAAAAATCTGAAAGTGAAATTAAGAAAACACTCCCGTTTACCATTACAACAAAAAGAATAAAATATCTAGGAATAAACCTACCTAAGGAGACCAAAGACCTGTATGCAGAAAATTATAAGACACTGATGAAAGGAATTAAAGATGATACAAACAGATAGAGAGATATACCATGTTCTTGGATTGGAAGAATCAATATTGTGAAAATCACTCTACTACCCAAAGCAATCTACAGATTCAATGCAATCCTTATCAAACTAACAGTGGCATTTTTCACAGAACTAGAACAAAAAATTTCACAATTTGTATGGAAACACAAAAGACCCCGAATAGCCAAAGCAATCTTGAGAATGAAAAATGGAGCTGGAGGAATCAGGCTGCCTGACTTCAGACTATATTATAAAGCTACAGTAATCAAGACAGTTTGGTACTGGCACAAAAACAGAAACATAGATCAATGGAACAAGATAGAAAGCCTAGAGATATACCCACACACATATGGTCACCTTATCTTTGATAAAGGAGGCAAGCATATACAGTGGAGAAAAGACAGCCTCTTCAATAAGTGGTGCTGGGAAAACTGGATAGCCACATGTAAAATGAACAAATTAGAACACTCCCTGACACCATACACAAAAATAAACTCAGAATGGATTAAAGACCTAAGTGTAAGTGCAGAAACTATCAAAATCTTAGAAGAAAGCATAGGCAGAACACTCTATGACATAAATCACAGGAAGATCCGTTTTGACCCAGCTCCTAGAGAAATGGAAATAAAACACAAATAAACAAATGGGACCTAATGAAACTTAAAAGCTTTTGCACAGCAAAGGAAACCATAAATAAGACCAAAAGACAACCCTCAGAATGGGAGAAAATATTTGCAAATGAAGCAACTTACAAAGGATTAATCTCCAAAACATACAAGCAGCTCATGCAGCTCAATAAGAAAAAAACAAACAACCCATTCCAAAAAAGGGCAGAAGACCTAAATAGACATTTCTCCAAAGAAGATATACTGATTGCCAACAGACACATGAAAGAATGGTCAACATCATTAATCATTAGAGAAACGCAAATCAAAACTACAAGGAGATATCATCTCAAAACGGTCAGAATGGCCATCATCAAAAAATCTAGAAACAATAAATGCTGGAGAGAGTGTGGAGAAAAGGGAACACTCTTGCTCTGCTGGTGGGAATGTAAATTGTTACAGCCACTATGGAGAACAGTATGGAGCTTCCTTAAAAAACTAAAAATAGAACTACCATACGACCCAGCAACCCCACTACTGGACATATACCTTGAGAAAACCATAATTCAAAAAGAGTTATGTATCACAATGTTCATTGCAGCTCTATTTACAATAGCTAGGACATGGAAGCAACCTAAGTGTCCATCATTGGATGAATGGATAAAGAAGATGTGGCATTTATATACAATGGAATATTACTCAGCCATAAAAAGAAATGAAATGGAGTTATTTGTAGTGAGGTGGATGGAATTAGAGTCTGTCATACAGAGTGAAGTAAGTCAGAAAGAGAAAAGCAAATATAGTATGCTAACACATATATATGGAATCTAAGGGAAAAAAAAGTCATGAAGAACCTAGTGGCAAGACGGGAATAAAGACACAGACCTACTGACAATGGACTTGAGGATATGGAGAGGGGGAGGGGTAAGATGTGACAGGGTGAGAGAGTGGCATGGACATATATACACTACCAAACGTAAAATAGATAGCTAATGGGAAGCAGCCGCATAGCACAGGGAGATCAGCTCGGTGCTTTGTGACCACCTAGAGGGGTGGGAGAGGGAGGGTGGGAGGGAGGGAGATGCAAGAGGGAAAAGATATGGGAACATATGTATATGTATAACTGATTCACTTTGTTATAAAGCAGAAACTAACACACAATTGTAAAGCAATTATACTCCAATAAAGATGTTTTAAAAAAAAATGAAGAGTAAACTAGGGGGAACATATGAAAATTTAAACAAACAAACAAACAAACCTATTCTTAGGTTTGGCTTACCCAGGCAAAAACATTTGTTGAAACTCAACAAATGCTTTACAAAAAATAAAGTTCTTGCTCCATTTAAAAAACCAACTAGAAATCTTAGGCAATATACTGTGGCTGTATAAGGAAGGCAATGCAATACGGAAATGCAGCAGTGGGCTCATTCTCAAAGAAAACAGCCTTGTTCTCTTCAAAGGCTGACCAATGAACGTGCAATTGTTTTAAATTGAAATAAAATGTTTAAACTAAAAAAAAAAAAAAATCTTCCAACAAACAAAAGCCCAGGAGCAGATGGCTTCACAGGCGAATTGCCTCCAACATCTAGAGAAAAGCTAACACCTATGTTTCTCAAACTCTTCCAAAATATAGCAGAGGGAGGAACACTCTCAAACTCATTCTACGAGGCCACCATCACCCTGATACCAAAACCAGACAAAGATGTCACAAAGAAAGAAAACTACAGGCCAATATCACTGATGAACAAAGATGCAAATATTCTCAACAAAATACTAGCAAACAGAATCCAACAGCACATTAAAAGGATCACACACCATGATCAAGTGGATTTTATTCCAGGAATGCAAGGATTCTTCAATATACGCAAATCAATAAATGTGATGTACCATATTAACAAATTGAAGGAGAAAAACCTTATAATCATTTCAATCGATGCAGAGAAAGCTTTCGACTAATCCAACACCCATTTATGATAAAAGCCCTGTAGCAAATAGGCATAGAGGGAACTTTTCCCTACATAATAAAGGCAAAATATGACAAACCAACAGCCAACATCATCCTCAGTGGTGAAAAACTGAAACCATTTCCACTAAGATCAGGAACAAGACAAGGTTGCCCACTCTCACCACTATTATTCAACATAGTTTTGGAAGTGTTAGCCACAGCAATCAGAGAAGAAAAAGAAATAAAAGGAATCCAAATTGCAAAAGAAGAAGTAAAGCTGTCACTGTTTGCAGATGACATGATACTATACATAGAGAATCCTAAAGATGCTACCAGAAAACTACTAGAGCTAATCAATGAATTTGGTAAAGTAGCAGGATACAAAATTAATGCACAGAAATCTCTTGCATTCCTATACACTAATGATGAAAAATCTGAAAGTGAAATTAAGAAAACACTCCCGTTTACCATTGCAGCAAAAAGAATAAAATATCTAGTAATAAACCTACCTAAGGAGACCAAAGACCTGTATGCAGAAAACTATAAGACACTGATGAAAGAAATTAAAGATGATACAAATAGATGGAGAGATATACCATGTTCTTGGATTGGAAGAATCATCATTGTGAAAATGACTCTACTACCCAAAGCAATCTACAGATTCAATGCAATCCCTATCAAACTACCAGTGGCATTTTTCAGAGAACTAGAACAAAAAATTTCACAATTTGTATGGAAACACAAAAGACCCCCGAAGAGCAAAAGCAATCTTGAGAATGAAAAATGCAGCTGGAGGAATCAGGCTCCCTACTTCAGGCTATACTACAAAGCTACAGTAATCAAGATAGTATGGTACTGGTACAAAAACAGAAATATAGATCAATGGAACAGGATAGAAAGCCCAGGGATAAACCCACGCACATATGGTCACCTTATCTTTGATGAAGGAGGCAAGAATATACAGTGGAGAAAAGAAAGCCTCTTCAATAAGTGGTGCTGGGAAAACTGGACAGGTACATGTAAAAGTATGAAATTAGAACACTCCCTAACACCATACACAAAAATAAACTCAAAATGGATTAAAGACCTAAATGTAAGCCCAGACACTAGCAAAGTCTTAGAGGAAAACATAGGCAGAACACTCAGTCACATAAATCACAGCAAGATCCTTTTTCAGCCACCTCATAGAGAAATGGAAGTAAAAACAAAAATAAGCAAATGGAACCTAATGAAACTTACAAGCTATTGCACAGCAAAGGAAACCATAAACAAATCCAAAAGACAACCCTCAGAATGGGAGATAATATTTGCAAATGAAGCAACTGACAAAGGATTAATCTCCAAAATTTACAAGCAGCTCATGCAGCTCAATATCAAAAAAACAAACATCCCAATGCAAAAATGGGCAGAAGATGTAAATAGACATTTCTCCAAAGAAGATATACAGATTGCCAACAAACACATGAAAGAATGCTCAACATCATTAATCATTAGAGAAATGCAAATCAAAACTACAAGGAGATATCATCTCACACCGGTCAGAATGGCCATCATCAAAAAATCTAGAAACAATAAATGCTGGAGAGGGTGTGGAGCAAAGGGAACCCTCTTGCACTGTTGGTGGGAATGTAAATTGATACAGCCACTATGGAGAACAGTACGGAGGTTCCTTAAGAATCTACAAATACTAGAATACGACCCAGCAATCCCACTACTGGGCATATACCCTGAGAAAACCATAATACAAAAAGAGTCATGTACCAAATTGTTCATTGCAGCTCTATTTACAATAGCCAAGACATCAAAGCAACCTAAGTGTCCATCAACAGATGAATGGATAAAGAAGATATGGCACATATATACAACGGAATATTGCTCAGCCATAAAAAGAAACGAAATTGAGTTATTTGTCGTGAGATGGATGGACCTAGATTTTGTCATACAGAGTGAAGTTAGTCAGAAAGAGAAAAACAAATACCATATGCTAACACATATATAAGGAATCTAAGAAAAAAAAATAGTCATGAAGAATCTAGGGGCAAGACGGTAATAAAGACACAGACCTACTAGAGAATAGACTTGAGGATATGGGGAGGGGGAAGGGTAAGCTGTGACAATGTGGCATGGACATATATACACTACCAAACGTAAAATAGATAGCTACTGGGAAGCATCTGCATTGCACAGGGAGATAAGCTCAGTGCTTTGTGACCACCTAGAAGGGAGGGATAGGGATGGTTGGAGGGAAGGAGATGCAAGGGGGAACAGATATGGGAACATATGTATATGTATAACTGATTCACTTTGTTATAAAGCAGAAACTAATACACCATTTTAAAGCAAATATACTTCAATAAAGATGCTAAAAAAAAAAAAAAAAGTGTCCTGAAGGCCACAGGCAGTTGAGAGAAGAATTAATAGAAAGGGGAACAGAAAGAATAAAAATATCTTACTGTATTGTGAGACAGAATGAAGCATTTTATTGTTTGATTTTTCCAAATTTAGGTAATATCCATATAATTATTCCTGCCTTATTTGCATCCTTTTTTGAATAAAATCTTACACAGATGCATGTTAGGAATAAAGAACAATAGAGGCAACACATTTTTTTAAATATTAAACTTTTTAAAAAAGAGTTAAAATAAATTGCTGTATCAGAGAGTAGAAAGAAGCACTACAAATGTATCATATATTTTCACACATATTATATAATTTGTCCTACTATTACTTACTACTTTTCTAGTGTTAACTAGTCCTATTGTTTTTTTGTTTAAACAAAAACATTTTTGGAATTGAAAAGAAAAAATCAGAGTAATATGGCATTAAGATGAAACATCTATTTTTCGTATTTTGTGTTAAAGCAATAACATATACGTGTATCATTATTTATTACATTATGCTTTCTTGTCTCTATGTCTGTGTCCATGGTTAGCACCCTAAAAATTGGTCACCCAAAGCTTCATTTTGTGATATGTAAGGCTGTTTAAAAGTTGCCTTTTCATTTCAGTAGACAGGTTTTCTAAGGGAGACTATGAGTCAAAATTGCAAAGATACACATATCGTCTTTTTTTGAAGTTCCATTAATATTTCATGGCTGAAGATTATTACTTGTTATCACACAGTAGATGTTTTAAAAATTTTGATATTTTATGAGTATTTTTCATTTCTTCCTTGAACATTCAGGTAAAATATTTTTAAATTTTCTATTATTTAAATGTGTGATTGTGTGGAATTCATACATGATGATTGTTTAGTTTGATCATCATTGATGACTGTAAATTTTACTTATTTGATCCACTAACAGAACAGAATGACTGTCATTCTGTGAATTATGTGTGTAGAGCAATTTCAACTTTTATTTTATTTTTTATTTTTTAATTATTTATTTATTTATGGCTGTGCTGGGTCCTCGTTTCAGTGTGAGGGCCCTCTCCAGTCGCGGCAAGTGGGGGTCACTCTTCATCATGGTGCGCGGGCCTCTCACCATCGCGGCCTCTCCTGTTATGGAGCACAGGCTCCAGACGCGCAGGCTCAGCAATTGTGGCTCACGGGCCTAGTTGCTCCACGGCATGTGGGATCCTCCCAGACCAGGGCTCGAACCCGCGTCCCCTGCATTGGCAGGCAGACTCTCAACCACTGTGCCACCAGGGAAGCCCCAATTTCAACTTTTAGATATAATTTTTGAGCACCTTGCATCAAACATTTATATCTTGTGCAAAAGAAAACAACTCTGGCTTAAGTACGTACTCTTAAGCAAACAAGGATGAACAACACAATAAATGAAATTTAAAATTCTCTAGAAGGAAACAACAACAGAATAAATGAGGCAGAAGAATGGATAAGAGACCTGGAAGATAGAAGGTTGGAAATAACTACCACAGGGCAGGATAAAGGAAAAATAATGAAAAGAATTGAGGACAGTCTCAGAGACTTCTGGGACAACACCAAATGCACCAACATTCGAATTATAGGGGTCTCGAAGAAGAAGAGAAAAAAAGGGACTGAGAAAATATTTGAAGAGATTATAGTTTAAAATTTCCCTAATATGGGAAAGGAAATAGTCAATCAAGTCCAGGAAGTGCAGAGAGTCCCATACAGGATAAATCCAAGGAGAAACACGCCAAGACACATATTAATAAAACTATCAAAAATTAAATACAAAGAAAACATATTAAAAGCAACAAGTGAAAAAGAACAAATAACATACGAGGGAATCCCCATAAAGTTAACAGCTGATCTTTCAGCAGAAACTCCGCAAGCCAGAAGGGAGTGGCAGGACATATTTAAGGTGATGAAAGGGAAAAATCTACAACAAAGATTACTCTACCCAGCAAGGATCTCATTCAGATTTGACGGAGATATTAAAACCTTTACAGACAAGTAAAAGCTGAGAGAGTTCAGCACCACCAAACCACCTTTACAACAAATGCTAAAGGAACTTCTCTAGGCAGGAAACACAAGAGAAGGAAAAGGCCTACAATAAGAAACCCAAAACAATTAAGGAAAGGGTAATAGGAACATACATATTGATAACTACCTTAAATGAAAATGGATTAAATGCTCCAACCAAAAGACATAGACTGGCTGAATGGATACAAAAACAAGACCTGTATATATGCTGTCTACAAGAGACTCACTTCAGACCTAGGGACACATACAGATGTAAAATGAGAGGAAGGAAAAAGGTATTCCATGCAAAAGGAAATCAAAAGAAAGCTAGAGTAGCAATTCTCATATCAGAAAAAATAGACATTAAAATAAAGACTATTACAAGAGACAAAGAAGAACACTACATAATTATCAAGGGATCAATCCAAGAAGAAGATGTAACCATTGTAAATATTTATGCACCCAACAGAGGAACACCTCAATACATAAGGCAAATACTCACAGCCATAAAAGGGGAAATCGACAGTAACACAGTCATACTAGAGGACATTAACACCTCACTTTCACCAATGGACAGATCATCCAAAATGAAAATAAATAAGGAAACACAAGCTTTAAATGATACATTAAACAGGTTGGACTTAATTGATATTTATAGGACATTCCATCCATAAACAACAGAATACACTTTCTCCTCAACTGCTCATGGAACATTCCCCAGGGTAAACCATATCTTGGCTCACAAATCAAGCCTTGGTAAATTTGAGAAAACTGAAATCGTATCAAGTATCATTTCTGACAACAACGCTATGAGACTAGATATTAATTACAGGAAAATACCTGTGAAATATGCAAACATATGGATGCTAAACAATACTCTACAAAATAACCAAGAGATCGCTGAAGAAAGCAAAGGGGAATCAAAAAATACCTAGAAACAAATGACAATGAAAATACAACGACCCAAAACCTATGGAATGCAGCAAAAGTTGTTTTAAGAGGGAAGTTTATAGCAAGACAATCCTACGTCAAGAAACGAGAAACATCTCAAATAAAAAACTTAGACTTACACTGAAAACAATTAGAGAAAGAAGAACCAAAAAAGGCCAAAGTTAGAAGAAAATAGGAAATCATAAAGATCAGATCAGAAGTAAATGAAAAAGAAATGAAGGAAATGATAACAAACATTAATAAAATTTAAAGCTGGTTCTTTGAGAAAATAAACAAAGTTGATAAACCATTAGCCAGACTCATCAAGAAATAAATGGAGAAGACTCAAATCAATACAATTAGAAAAAAAAAGGAGAAGGAAAAACTGACACTGCAGAAATACAAAGGATCATGAGAAATTACTACAAGCAACTATATGCCAATAAAATGGGCGACCTGGAAGAAATGGACAAATTCTTAGAACAGCACACCCTTCTGAGACTTAACCAGAAATAAATAGAAAATATAAACAGACAAATCACAAGCACAGAAATTGAAACTGTGACTAAAAATTTTCCAACAAAAATAAAAGAGTAGGACCAGAAGGCTTCAAAGGTGAATTCTATCAAGCATTTATAAAAAAACTAACACCTATCCTTCTGAAACTCTTCCAATATATAGCAGAGGAAGGAACACTCCCAAATTCATTCCACAAGGCCACCATCACCCTGATACCAAAACCAGACAAAGATGTCACACAAAAAAGAAAACTACAGGCCAATATCACCTATGAACAGAGGTGCAAAAATTCTCAACAAAATACTAGCAAACAGAATTAAAAATGTCATACTGCATAATCAAGTAAGGTTTATCCCAGGAATGCAAGGATTCTTCAATATATGCAAATCAATCAAGGTGAAAAAACGTATTAACTAATTGAAGGAGAAAAATCATATTGTCATCTCAATAGATGCAGAAAAAGCTTTTGACAAAATTCAACACCCATTTATGATAAAAAAAAAAACCCTCTAGAAAGTAGGCATAGAGGGAACTTAACTCAGCATAATAAAAGCCATATATGACAAACCCACAGCCAATATTGTTCTCAACGGTGAAAAACTGAAACCATTTCCACTAAGATCGGGAATAGGACAAGTTTTCCTGCTCTCACCACTTTTATTCAACATAGTTTTGGAAGTTTTACCACAGCCATCAGAGAAGAAAAAGAAGTTAAAAAAATCCAAATCGGAAAAGAAGAAGTAAAACTGTCACTGTTTGCATATGACATGATACTATACAGAGAATCCTAAAGACGCTACCAGAAAACTACTAGAGCTAATCAATGAATTTGGTAAAGTAGCAGGATACAAAATTAATGCACAGTAATCTCTTGCATTCCTGTAAACTAATGATGAAAATTCTGAAAGAGAAATTAAGGAAACACTCCCATTAACCATTGCAACAAAAAGAATAAAATACCTAGGAGCAAACCTACCTAAGGAGACAAAAGACCTGTATGCAGAAAACTATAAGACACTGATGAAAGAAATTAAAGATGATACAAATAGATGGAGAGATATACCATGTTCTTGGATTGGAAGAATCAACATTGTGAAAATGACTCTACTACCCAAAGCAATCTACAGATTCAATGCAATCACTATCAAACTACCAATGGCAGCTTTCACAGAACTAGAACAAAAAATTTCACAATTTGTGTGGAAACACAAAAGACCCCGAATAGCTAAAGCAATCTTGAGAAAGAAAAGTGAAGCTGGAGGAATCAGGCTCCCTCACTTCAGACTAAACTGCAAAGTTACAGTAATCAAGACAGTATGGTGGTGGCACAAAAACAGAAATATAGATCAATAGAGCCAGATAGAAAACCCAGAAATAAACCCATGCACATATGGTCACCTTATTTTTGATAAAGGAAGCAAGAATATACAATGGAGAAAATACAGCCTCTTCAATAAGTGGTGCTGGGAAAACAGGACAGCTACATGTAAAAGAATGAAATTAGAACACTCCCTAACTCCGTACACAAAAATAAACTCAAAATAGATTAAGCACCTAAACGTAAGGCAAGACACTATAAAACTCCTAGAGGAAAACATAGGCAGAACGATCTATGACATAAATCACAGCAAGATCCTTTTTGACTCTCCTCCTAGAGAAATGGAAATAAAAACAACATAAACAACTGGGACCTAATGAAACTTAGAAGCTTTTGCACAGCAAAGGAAACCATAAACAAGACGAAAAGAACCCTCAGAATGCGTGAACATAGTTGCAAATGGAGCAACTAACATAGGATTGATCTCCAAAATTTACAAGCAGCTCATGCAACTAAGTACCAAAAAAACACACAACCCAATCTAAATAGGCAGAAGGGCTAAATAGACCTTTCTCCAGGGAAGATATACAGATTGCCAACAAACACATGAAAGGATGCTCAACATCACTAATCATTAGAGAAATGTAAATCAAAACCTCAATGAGGTGTCACCTCACACCAGTCAGAATGGCCATCATCAAAAAATCTACAAACAATAAATGCTGGAGAGGGTGTGGAGGAAAGGGAACCCTCTTGTACTGTTGGTGGGAACGTAATTTGATACAGCCACTATGGAGGACAGTATGGAGGTTCCTTAAAAATCTGAAAATAGAACTTCCAGACAACCCAGCAATTCCACTACTGAGCATATACCCTGAGAAAACCATAATTCAAAAAGTGTCATGTGCCACAACGTTCATTGCATCTCTATTTACAATAGCCAGGACATGGAAACAACCTCATTGTCCATCGACAGATGAATGGATAAAGAAGATGTGGCACATGTATACAATGGAATATTTCTCAGCCATTAAAAAAAAAATGAAAATGAGTTGTTTGTAGTGAGGTGGATGGACCTAGAGACTGTCATACAGAGTGAAATAAGTCAGAAAGAGAAATACAAATATCATATGCTAACACATATATATGGAATCTAAAGAAAAAAATGGTTCTGAAGAACCTAGGGACAGGACTGGAATAGAGATGCAGATGTAGAGTATGGACTTGAGGTCACGGGGAGGGGAAAGGGCAAGCTGGGACAAAGTGAGAGAGTGGTATGGACATATATACACTACCAAATGTAAAGTAGATAGCTAGTGGGAAGCAGACACACAGCACAAGGAGAACAGCTCGGTGCTTTTTGCCCACCTAGAGGGGTCTGATAGGGAGTGTGGGAGGGAGACACAAGAGGGTGGAGATATTGGGATATATGTATATGTATAGCTGATTCACTTTGTTATACAGCAGAAAGTAACACACCATTGTAAAGCAATTATACTCCAATAAAGATGTTAAAAAATTTAAAAAATTAAAAAAAGAGAATGGGCTCTTGTGTCAAATGACTGGGGTTCATTTTTGACTGCACTATTCATTAGTTGCTTGTCTTTAGGAAAATGACATCACCTCATCTGTAAAATGGGGGATACAATAGCAACCGCCTCACTTAGCTATTTTTTTCATCAGTCATAGTTGATTTTGAAGGTTTGATATGTGCTAGGCTTTCTTCTAGACACCAAGGATATAGCAGTAAGTAAAAAGAAAACCTCCCTTCCCTTGGGACACTTTGATTCTATTGAAGAATGGTATAAACATGTTATAAAGTACGTAATAAAGAAAATTAAGAGAAATAATGTCAGGAAAAGGAAAATAGATTGACAGAATTTTGGCTGGTTAAGGAAGGCCACTCTGGGTGATATTTGAGCAGAAACCCAAATGAAGAAAAGGGAAAATATGGGGGAAGACTATTCCAGGTAGAGTAATGTGTACAATAACCCTGAGATGAAAATAAGCTTATGTTTTGAAAAGAGCACAGAGTTTACATGAATTTAGCCTTTACTATGTAGCAGGCTCTGTTCTAAGCACTTAGTATTTATTATCTATCAAATCCTCTCCATAAATCTAAAAGTTAAGTGCTACTATTATTATCAGCATCATTTTACAGATGAGGAATTCAAGACAAGCGTGTGTTTAAGTAACCTGTTTAAGGTCACACAGCCAGTGGTGGTTAGTCATGATGAAAACCCATGTTTGAATCCACAAACTATGATCTTAGCCACCAAAACTCTCATATAACTGATGAGGGAAGAAAGGTCCAGATATGGACATGATTTGCCCACATTCACACAACAAGTCAGGAGAGATGTTGGGACCAGCATCTAATCTTGGTGCTGGAACTGAAGGCCTAGTTACTCCTTTCCCAAATGCTCACTGAGCCCCCTATTATGCAAAACCCTGTGCCAGGCACCAGGGACAGGGGAGTAAGGGCGACCCAGAGAGATTGTCTCTGACCTCACGTTAAAAAAGAAGTCATATATTCAGCATTATTCTCATTCTGTGGTTAATTTCGCTCCCCTGCTACATTCCACCTTCCCTCATGCTATCCCTTTCGTTTCCTGGTTATCACTGTCTGGTGACATGTCTGTCTCCCCTGATGAACTGTGAGCTACTTGATGGCAGCGAGCAGGTTTGTCTCAGTCAGTCCCCTGCCTGGCACTCAGTAGACACACAGGGAAGAGCTTTTGAATAAACATATATATGTGTGAAATGATGTTGTACAAATATATTCATAGCAGCATTAGTTACAACGACAAAAAGTAGGAAATAACTGAAGAATATACCATAAGGGAACTGGTTAAATTTATATAGGTCAAAAATCTAATGCAGCCATTAAAATATAACATTTTATGTTCTTTCTTTTAAAACTGTAATCACCATGCTGTATTCAATTTCATTTTTTTCTTAGGATTCTCACTAGGTTGACATGAGTTTATAGGAAAGAAATAATAGGTCATAGAACTTTTTTCCAGTTGTTGTTTTTTATTGAAGTACTGTTGATTTAAAATATTGTGTTAGTTTCAGGTGTACAGCATAGTGATCCAGTACTTTTAAAGATTATACTCCATTAAAAGTTATTACAAGATAACGGCTATACTTCCTTGTGATGTACAATATATCCTTGTTGCTTATCTATTTTATATACAGTAGTTTGTATCACTTAATCTCATACACCTATCTTGCCTCCCCCTCCACCCCTCTCCCCACTGAAAACCACTAGTTTGTTTTCTATATTGGCAAGTCTGTTTCTGTCTTATTATACATATTCATTTGTTTTAAAGTTTCAATTTCACATATAAGTGATATCATACAGTATTTGTCTTTCTCTGTGTGACATTTCACTAAGCATAATGTTCTCTAGGTCCATCCACGTTGCTACAAATGACATAAATTCTTTCTTTTTATGGCAGAGTAATATTCCATTACATATATATATACCACATTTTCTTTATCCATTCATCTGTTGATGGAAACTTAATTTGCTTCCATATAGTGGCTATTGGAAATACTGCTGCTTTGAACATTGGGGTGCATGTCACTTTCCAAATTAGTGTTTTAATGTTTCTGGATATATACACAGGAGTGGGAATGCTGGATCTCATGACAGTTCCATTTTTACTTTTTTGAGGAACCTCCTTATTTTTATACACAGTGACTGCACCAATTTAACTTCCCACTAACAGTTCACAAGGGTTCCCTTTTCTCCTTATCCTTGCCAACATTTTTGTTTGTTTGTTTGTTTGTTTGTTTTCACATCTTTATTGGAGGATAATTGTTTTAAAATGGTGTGTTAGTTTCTGCTTTATAGAAAAGTGAATCAGCTATACATATACATGTATCCCCATATCTCCTCCCTCTTGTGTCTCCCTCCCACCTGCCTTATTCCACCCCTCTAGGTGGTCACAAAGCACTGATCTGATCTCCCTGTGCTATGAGGCTGCATCCCACTAGCTATCTACATTACATTTGGTAGTATATATAAGTCCATGCCACTCTCTCACTTCGTCCCAGCTTATCCTTCCCCATCCTCATGTCCTCAACTCCATTCTCTATGACTACGCCTTTATTCCTGTCCTGCCCTTGGGTTCTTCATAAACTTTTTCTTTTTTTTAGATTCCATATATATGTGTTAGGATACAGTATTTGTTTTTCTGTTTCTCACTAAACTCTGTGTGACAGACTCTAGCTCCATCCACCTCACTACAAAAAACTCAATTTCGTTTCTTTTTATGGCTGAGTAATATTCCATTGTATATATGTGCCACATCTTCTTTATCCATTCATCTGAAGATGGACACTTAGATTGCTTCCATGTCCTGACTATTGTAAATAGAGCTGCAATGAACATTGTGGTACATGGCTCTGTTTGAATTATGGTTTTCTCAGGGTATATGCCCAGTAGTGGGATTGCTGGGTCGTAGGGTAGTTCTATTTTCAGTTTTTTAAAGAACCTCCATGCTGTTCTCCATAGTGGCTGTATCAATTTACATTCCCACCAACAGTGCAAGATGGTCCCCTTTTCTCCACACCTTCTCCAGCATTTATTTTTTGTAGATTTTTGATGATGGCCATTCTGACTGGTGTGAGGTGATACCTCATTGTGGTTTTGATTTGCATTTCTCTAATGATTAGTGATGTTGAGCATCCTTTCATGTGTTTGTTGGCAATCTGTATATCTTCTTTGGAGAAATGTCTATTGAGGTCTTCTGCCCATTTTTGGATTAGGTTGTTTGTTTTTTATGATATTGAGCTACTTGTAAATTTTGGAGATTAATCCTTTGTCAGTTGCTTCATTTGCAAATATTTTCTCCCATTCTGAAGGTTGTCTTTTCATCCTGTTTATGGTTTCCTTTGCTGTGCAAAAGCTTTTAAGTGTCCTTAGGTCCCATTTGTTGATTTTTGTTTTTATTTCCATTTCTCTAGGAGGAGGGTCAAAAAGGATCTTGCTCTAATTTATGTCATACAGTGTTCTGCCAATGTTTTCCTCTAGGAGTTTTATAGTGCCTGGCCTTACATTAGGTCTTTAATCCATTTTGAGTTTATTTTTGTGCATGGTGTTAGGGAGTGTTCTAATTTCATTCTTTTCCATGTAGCTGTCCAGTGTTCTCAGCACCACTTATTGAAGAGGCTGTCTTTTCTCCATTGTATATTCTTGCCTCCCTTGTCAAAATAAGGTGACCATATGTGCATGGGTTTATCTCTGGGCTTTCTATCCTGTTCCATTGATCTATATTTCCATTTTTGTGCCAGTATCATACAGTGTTGATTATTGTTGATTCGTAGTATATTCTGACGTCAGGAAGCCTGATTCCTCTAGCTCCATTTTTCTTTCTCATGATTGCTTTGACTATTTGGGATCTTTTGTGTTTCCTGAACAACCTTGTCTTGTTCCTTATCTTAGAGGAAATATTTTCAGTTTTTCACCATTGAGAACAATGTTGGCTGTGGGTTTGTCATATATGGCCTTTATTATGTTGAGGTAAGTTTCCTCTATGCCTACTTTCTGGAGGTTTTGTATCATAAACATGTGTTAAAATTTGTCAAAATCTTTTTCTCCATCTATTGAGATGATCATATGGTTTTTCTCCTTCAGTTTGCTAATATGGCTTATCACATTCATTGATTTGAATATATTGAAGAATCCTTGCATTCCTGGGATAAAACCCACTTGATCATTGTGTATGATCCAATATGCTCTTGGATTCTGTTTCCTAGTATTTTGTTGAGGATTTTTGCATCTATGTTCATCAGTGATATTGGCCTGTAGTTTTCCTTTTCTGTGACATCTTTGTCTGGTTTTGGTATCAGGGTGGTGGTTGACTCATAGAATGAGTTTGGGAGTGTTCCTCCCTCTGTTATATTTTGGAAGAGTTTGAGAAGGATAGGTGTTAGCTCTTCTCTAAATGTTTGATAGAATTTGCCTGTGAAGCCAAGTGGTCCTGGGATTTTATTTGCTGGAAGATTGTTAATCACAGTCTCAATTTCAGTGTTTGTGATTGGTCCGTTTATGTTTTCTATTTCTTCCTGGTTCAGTCTCGGAAGGTTGTGCTTTTCTAACAATTTATCCATTCCTTCCAGGTTGTCCATTTTATTGGCATTGAGTTGCTTGTAGTAATCTCTCATGATCCTTTGTACTTCTGCAGTGTCCATTGTTACTTCTCCTTTTTAATTTCTAATCCTATTGATTTGAGAATTCTCCCTTTTTTTCTTCGTGAGTCTGGCTAATGGTTTATCAATTTTGTCTATCTTCTCATAGAACCAGCTTTTAGTTTTATTGATCTTTGCTATTGTTTCATTTTTTTTTTTCATTTATTTCTAATCTAATCTTTATGATTCTTTTTCTTCTGCTAACTTTGGGTTTTTTTTTATTCTTCTCTCTCTAATTGCTTTAGGTGTAAGGTTAGGCTTTTTATTTGAGATGTTTCTTGCTTCTTGAGGTAGGATTGTATTGCTATAAACTTCCTTCTTAGCACTGCTTTTTCTGCCTCCCATAGGTTTTGGGTCATCGTGTTTTCATTGTCATTTGTTTCTAGGTATTTTTTAATTTCATCTTTGATTTCTTCAGTGATCTCTTGGTTATGAAGTAGTATATTGTTTAGTGTCCATAAGTTTGTAATTTTTACAGATTTTTTTCCTGTAGTTGATATCTAGTCTCATAGCTTTGTGGTCGGAAAAGATACCTGATACAATTTCAATTTTCTTAAATTTACCACGGCTTGATTTGTGACCCAAGATATGATCTATCCTGGAGAATGTTCTATGAGGACTTGAGAAGAAAGTGTATTCTGTTGTTTTTGGATAGAATGTCCTATAAATATCAATTATGTCCAACTTGTTTAATGTATCATTTAAAGCTTGTGTTTCCTTATTTATTTTCATTTTGGATGATCTGTCCTTGGTGAAAGTGGGGTGTTAAAGTCCCCTACTATGATTGTGTTACTTTCAATTTCCCCTTTTATGGCTGTTAGCATTTGCCTTATGTATTGAGGTGTTCCTATGTTGGGTGCATAAATATTTACAATTGTTTATCTTCTTCTTGGATTGATCCCTTGATCATTATGTAGTGTCCTTCTTTGTCTATTGTAATAGTCTTTATTTTAATGTCTATTTTGTCTGATATGAGAATTGCTATTCCAGTTTTCTGTTGATTTCCATTTGCATGGAGTATCTTTTTCAATCCCCTCTCTTTCAGTCTGTATGTGTCTCTAGGTCTGAAATGAGTCTCTTGTAGACAGCATATATATGGGTCTTGTTTTTGTATCCATTCAGCCAGTCTATGTCTTTTGGTTGGAGCATTTACATTTAAGGTAATTATCGATATGTTTGTTCCTATTACCATTTTGTTAATTGTTTTGGGTTTGTTATTGTAGGTCTTTTCCTTCTCTTGTGTTTCCTGCCTAGAGAAGTTCCTTTAGCATTTGTTGTAAAGCTGGATTGTTGGTGCTGAATTCTCTTTGCTTTGGCTTGTCTGTAAAGCTTTTAATTTCTCCATCAAATCTGAATGAGATATTTGCTGGGTAGAGTAATCCTGGTTGTAGATTTTTCCCTTTCATCACTATAAATATGTCCTGCCACTCCCTTCTGGCTTTCAGTGTTTCTGCTGAAAGATCAGCTCTTAAGCTTATGTGTGGATTCCCTTGTATGTTATTTGTTGTTTTTCCCTTGCTACTTTTAATATGTTTTCTTTGTATTTACTTTTTGCTATTGTGATTAATATGTGTCTTGTTGTGTTTCTCCTTGGATTCATCCTGTATGGGACTCTCTGTGCCTCCTGTACTTGATTAACTATTTCCTTTCCCATATTAGGGAAGTTTTCAACTATAATCTCTTCAAATATTTTCTCAGTCCCTTTCTTTTCCTCTTCTTCTTCTGGGACCCCTATAATTCAAATGTTGGTGCATTTAATATTTTCCCAGAGTTCTTTGAGACTGTACTCAATTCTTTTCATTCTTTTTTCTTTATTCTGCTCTGCAGTAATTATTTCTACTATTTTATCTTCCAGGTCACTTATCCATTCTTCTGCCTCAGTTATTCTGCTATTGATTCCTTCCAGAGAATATTTAATTTCATTTTTGTGTTGTTCATCATTGTTTGTTTTCTCTTTCGTTCTTCTAGGTCCTTGTTAAACGTTTTTTGTATTTTCTCCATTCTAGTTCCAAGATTTTGGATCATCTTTACTATCATTACTCTGAATTATTTTTCAGATAGACTGCCTATTTCCTCTTCATTTGTTTGGTCTGGTGGGTTTTTACCTTGCTCCTTCATCTTCTGTGTGTTTCTCTGTCTTCTCATTTTCCTTAACTTGCTGTGTTTTGGTCTCCTTTTCACAGGCTGCAGGTTTGTAGTTCCCTTTGTTTTTGGTGTCTGCCCCAAGTGGCTAAGGTTGGTTCGGTGGGTTGAGTAGGCTTCCTGTTGGAGGGGACTAGTGTCTGTGTTCCGGTGGATGAGGCTGGATCTTGTCTTTCTGGTGGGCAGGACTGCATTCGGTGGTGTGTTTTGGGGTGTCTGTGACCTTATTATGATTTTAGGCAGCTTCTCTGCCAATGGGTAGGGTTGTGTTCCTGTCTTGCTATTTGTTTGGCATAGGGTGTCCAGCACTGTAGGTTGCTTGTCGTTGAGTGGAGCTGGGTCTTAGCTCTGAGATGGCAATCTCTGGGAGAGCTTTCCCCATTTGATATTACTGGAGCCGGGATGTCTCTGGTGGACCAATGTCTTGAACTCGGCTCTCCCACCTCAGAGGCACAGGCCTGACACACAGTCGGAGCACCAAGACCCAGTAGGCTACACGGCTCAGAAGTAAAGGGAGGAAAAAAAAAGAAGTAAAGAAGTAAAATAAAATAAAATAATGTTATTAAGATAAAAATAAAAAATATTTATTAAAAATTAAAAAATTTAAAAAGTAATTAAAAAAATAAAGCAAGAAGAGAGCAACCAAACTAAAAAACAAATCCACCAATGATAACAAGTGCGAAAAATTATACTAAAAAAAAAAAAAAGCGGACAGAGTGGAGCCTATGATAAATGGTAAAAGCGAAGCTATACTGACAAAATCACACAAAGAAGCATACACATACACACTCACAAAAAGAAAGAAAGGAAAAAAATATATATATCGTTGCTCCCAAAGTGCACCACCTCAATTTTGGGATGATTCGTTGTCTATTCAGGTATATACAGGGTACATCAAGTTGATTGTGGAGATTTAGTCCACTGTTCCTGAGGCCACTGGGGGAGATTTCCCTTTCTTTTATTTGTTCACACAGCTCCTGTGGTTCAGCTTTGGATTTGGACCCACCTCTGCATGTAGGTCGCCTGAGGGTGCCTGTTCTTTGCTCAGAAAAGATGGGGTTAAAATAGCAACTGATTAGGGGGCTCTGGCTCCCTCAAGCTGTGCAGAGGGATGGGTACGGAATGCAGGGCAAGCCTGCGGTGGCTGAGGCCAGCGTGACGTGGCAACAGCCTGAGGAGGGCCGTGTATTTTCCAGGGGAGTTTGTCCCTGTATCACGGGACCCTGGCAGTGGCAGGCTGCACAGGCTCCTGGGAAGGGAGGTGTGGAAAGTGACCTGTGCTTGCACACAGCCTTCTTGGTGGCTGCAGCAGCTGCCTTAACGTTTCATGGCGTATCTGGTGTCCACACTGATAGCCATGGCTCGTGCCTGTCTCTGGAGCTCATTTAGGCGGTGCTCTGAATCCCCTCTCCTTGCACACCCCAAAACAATGGTCTCTTGACTCTTAGGCAGTTCCAGACTTTTTTCTGGATTCCCTCCCAGGTAGCTGTGGCACACTAACCCCCTTCAGGCTGTTTTCACGCAGCCAACCCCAGTCCTCTCCCTGGGATATGTCCTCCGAATAAGCTGGAGCCTCTGGACGCAGCTCCCACCAGTCCTGGCTGGCAGGTGAGCAGACAAGCCTCTTGGGCTGTTAAGTGCTCGTCAGCACCAATCCTCTGTGTAGGAATCTCTCCTCTTTGCCCTCTGCACCCCTGTTGCTGCACTCTCTTCCGTGACTCCAAAGCTTCCCCCCCGCCACTCCCTGTCTCCGCCAGTGAAAGGGTTTCCTGGTGTGTGGAAACTTTTCCTCCTTCACAGCTCCCTCCCAGTGGTGCAGGTCCCTTCCCTATTCTTTTGTCTGTTTTTTCTTTTGCCCTACTCTGGTAGGTGGGGAGTTTCTTGCCTTTTGTGAAGTCTGAGGTCTTCTGCCGGCGTTCAGTAGGTGTTTTGTAGGAGTTTTTCCACATGTAGATGTATTTCTGATGTATTTGTGGGGAGAAAGGTGATCTCCACGTCTTACTCCTCCACCATCTTGAAGGTCTCCAACATTTGTTATTTGTAGACTTTTTGATGATAACAATTCTGATAGTTTTGAGGTGATACCTTGTTGTTTTGATTTGCATTTCTCTAATAGTTAGTGATGTTGAGCATCTTCTCATGTGCCAGTTAGCCTTATATATGTCTTCTTTAGAAAATGTCTATTCAGGTCCTCTGCCCATATTTTAATTTTTTTTTTTTTTTATGTTGAGTTGTACCAGCTGGTTATATATTTTGGACATTAACTTCCTGTTCATCATATAATTTGTAAATATTTTCTCTCAGTGGTTGTCTTTCCATTTCATCAAAGGTTTCCTTTGCTGGGCAAAGCTTTTAATTTTAATTAGTCCCATTTATTTGTTTTTGCTTTTATTTCCATTGTTTTAGGGTACAGATCCAAAAAATATTGCTACAATTTATGTCAGGAGGGTTTTACCTATGTTCTCTTTTAGGATTTTCATGTTTTCAGGGTTTACATTTAGGTTTTTAACCCATTTTGAAGTTTATTTTAGTATATGATATGAAGAAGTCTTGTAAACTCATTTTTTTATCTGTAGCTATCCAGTATTCCCAACACCACTTATTGAAGAGACTGCTTTTTCTCCATTGTATATTCTTGCCTCCTTTGCGGTAGACTAATTCACCATAGGTGTGCGGGTTTAAATATGCACTATCTATTCTGTTTCATTGATCAGTGTGTCCGTTTTTGTGCCAGTACCATGCTGTTTTGAAACCTGTAGCTTTGTAGTATATTCTGAACTCTAGGAGGGTGATACCTCCAACATTGTCTTTCTACTCAAGATTCCGTTGGCAATTCAAAGTCTTCTGTCATTCCACATAAATTTTAGGATTATTTGTTCTAGTTCTGTGAAAAATATCATGGGTATTTTGATTGGGATTGCACTAAATCTGTAGACTGCTTTGGGTATTACGGCCCTTTTTTAAAATTGATTTTCATTGGAGTATAGTTAATTTACAATGTTGTGTTAGTTTCTGCTGTACAGCAAAGTGAATCACTTATGCATATACATATATCCACTCTTTGTTTAGATTCTTTTCCCATATAGGTCATGACAGAGTATTGAGTAGAGCTCCCAGTGCTATGCAGTAGGTTCGTATTAGTTACCTATCAATATTTTATATATAGTATTGTGTATGAGTCAATCCCAATCTCCCACTTTATCCCTTCCCTCCCCTTTCCCCCTTGGTAACTGTAAGTTTGTTTTCTATATCTGTGAAACAAACTATATATTCTATATATTTGTTTTTTATATCTGTTTTGTAAATAAGTTCATTTCTAACATTTTTTTAGACTCCACACATAAATGATATCATATGATATTTGTCTTTCTCTGTCTGACTTACTTCACTCAGCAGGAAAATCTCTAGGTCCATCCATGTTGCTGCAAATGGCATTATTTCGTTCTTTTTATGGTTGAGTAATATTCCATTAAATATATGTTCCACATCTTCTTTATCCATTCCTCTGTGGATGGACATTTAGGTTGCTTCCATGGCCTGGCTATTGTAAATAGTGCTGCAATGAACATTGGGGTGCATATATCTTTTTGAATTATGGTTTTCTCCAGATATAGCCCAGGAGTGGGATAGCTGGATCATATGGTAGCTCTATTTTTAATTTTTTAAGGAACCTCCATACTGTTCTCCATAGTGGCTGTACCAACACTGTAGGAGGGTACCCTTTTCTCCACACCCTCTCCAGCCTTTATTGTTTGTAGGCTTTTTAAGGATAGCCATTCTGACTGGTGTAAGGTGATAACTTATTGTAGTTTGGATTTACATTTCTCTAATAATTAGTGATTCTGAGAATCTTTTCACGTGCTTTTAGGCCATCTGTACGTTTTCTTTGGAGAAATGTCTATATAGATCTTCCACCCATTTTGTGATTGTGTTGTTTGCTTTTTTGATATTGAGCTGCATGAGCTGTTTGCATATTTTGGAGGTTAATCACTTGTCAGTTGCTTCATTTGAAAATATTTTTTTCCCATTCTGAGGGTTCTTTTTTTGTTTTGTTTATGGTTTCCTTTGTTGTGCCAAAGCTTTTAAGTTTAGTTAGGTCCCACATGTTAATTTTTGTTTTTATTTTCATTACTCTGGGAGGTGGATCAAAAAAGATCTTGCTGTGATTTATGTCAAAGAGTGTCCTGCCTATGTTTTCCTCTAAGAGTTTTATAGTATTGGACCTTACATTTAGGTCTTTAATCCATTTTGAGTTTATTTTTTTTTGTATGGTGTTAGAGAGTGTTCTCATTTCATTCGTTTACATGTAGCTGTCCAGTTTCCCCAGCACCACTTTTTAAAAAGACTGTCTTTTCTCTATTGTATATTCTTGTCTCCTTTGTCATAGATTAGGTGACCATAGGTGTGTAGGTTTATCTCTTGGCTTTCTATCCTGTTCCATTGATCTATATTTCTGTTTCTGTGCCAGTACAATAGTGTTTTGATTACTGTAGCTTTGTAGTATAGTCTGAAGTCAGGCAGCCTGATTCCTCCAGCTCCACTTTTCTTTCTCAAGATTGCTTTGGGTATTTGGGGTCTTTGTGTTTCCATACAAATTGTAAACCTTTTTGTTCTAATTGTGTGAAAAAATGCCATTGGTAAATTGATAGGGTTTGCACTGAATCTGTAGATTGGTTTAGGGAGTATAGTCATTTTCATAATATTGATTCTTCCAATCCAAGAACATGGTATAACTCACCATTTGTTTGTCTCATCTTTGATTTCTTTCATGAATATCTTTTCGTTTTCATAATATAGTTCTTCTGACTCCTTAATTAGGTTTGTCCCTATGTATTTTATTCTTTTTGCTGTGGTGGTAAATGGGATTGTTTCTTTAATTTCTCTTTCTGATCTTTCGTTGTTATTGTATAGGAATGCAAGAGATTTCTGTGTATTAATTTTGTATTCTGCAACTTTACCAAATTCGTTGATAAGCTTTAGTAGCTCTCTGGTAGCATCTTTAGGATTTTCTATGTATAGTATAATGTCACCTGCAAACAGTGACAATTTTACTTCTTTTCCCATTTGGATTCCTTTTATTTCTTTTTCTTCTTTGATCACCGTAGATAGGACTTCAAAAACTATGTTGAATTATAGTGGTGAGAGTCGACATCCTTGTCTTCTTCCTGACCTTAGAGGAAATGCTTTCAGTTTTTCACCATTGAGAATGATGTTTGCTGAGCGTTTGTCATATATGGCCTTTATTATGTTCAAGTATGTTCCCTATATTCCCACTTTCTGAAGAGCTTTTTTTTAATCATAAATAGGTGTTGAATTTTGTTAAAAGCTTTTTCTGCATCTATTGAGATGATCATATGGTCTTTATTCTTCAGTGTGTTAATATGGTGTATCACATTGATTGATTTGTGTATATTGAAGATTCCTTGCATCCCTGGGATAAATCCCACTTGACCATGGTGTGTGATCTTTTTAATGTGCTGTTGGATTCAGTTTCCTAGTATTTTGTTGAGGATTTTTGTGTCTCTGTTCATCAGTGATATTGGCCTGTAATTTTCTGTGTGTGATATCTTTGTCTGGTTTTGTTTGTGGCCTGATAGAATGAGCTTGGGAGTATTCATTCCTCTGCAATTTTTTGGAATAGTTTCATAGGATATTTGTTAACTCTTCTCTAAATGTTTGATAGAATTCACCCGTGAACCCTTCTGGTCTTGGGCTTTTGTTTGTTGGAAGATTTTTAATCACAGTTTCAGTTTCATTACTTGTGATTGGTCTGTTCATATTTTCTATTTCTTCTTGGTTCAGTCTTGGAAGGCTGTACCTTTTTAAGAATTTGTCCATTTCTTCTAGGTTGTCCATTTTATTGGTGTATAGTTGCTTGCAGCAGTCTCTTATGATCCTTTGTATTTCTGTGGTCTCTGTTGTAACTTTTTTTTCATTACTAATTTTATTGATTTGAGTTCTCTCCCTTTTTTTGTTGATGAGTCTCGCTAAAGGTTTATCAGTTTTATCTTCTCAAAGAACCAGCTTGTAGTTTCATTGATGTTTGATATTGTTCTCTTCATCTCTGTTTCACTTATTTCTGCTGTGATCTTTATGATTTCTTTCCTTATACTAACTTTGGGTTTTATTTATTCTTCTTTCTCTAATTGCTTTAGATGTAACGTTAGGTTTTTTACTAGAGATTTTTCTTGCTTTCTGAGATAAGATTGTACTGCTATAAACTTCCTTCTTAGAACTGCTTTTGCTGTATCCTACAGGTTTTGGATCATCGTGTTTTCATGGTTGTTTTTTCTAGGTATTTTTTGATTTCCTCTTTGATTTCTTCACTGATCCATTGCTTATTTAGTAACATATTCTTTAGGCTCCATATGTTTGTGTTTTTTACAGTGTTTTTTTTCTCCTGTAATTGATTTCTACTCTCACAGCATTGTGGTCAGAATAGATGCTTGATATGATTTCAATTTTTTAAAATTTACTGAGACTTGATTTGTGACCCAAGATGTGATCTGTCGTGGAGAATGTCCCATGTACATTTCAGAAGAAAGTGTATTCTGCTGCTTTCAGATGGAATGCCCTATCAATATTAATTCTATCCAGTCTAATGTGTCATGTAAGGCTGTGTTTCCTTATTAATTTCCTGTCTGTATGATCTGTTAATTGGTGCAAGTGGGGTATTAACGACCCCCACTATTAATGCGTTAGTGTCGACTTCCCCTTTTACTGCTGTTAACATTTGTCTTATGTATTGAGGTGCTCTTATGTTGGGTGCATATATATTTACAATTGTTATATCTTATTCTTGGATTGATCCCTTGAACATTATGTAGTGTCCTTCCTGTCTCTTGTTACAGTCTTTGTTTTAAAGTCTCTTTTCTCTGATATGAGTTTAGCTACTCCAGCTTTCTTTGATTTCCATTTGCAGATTCACCAGAGTCTGCTCCAGAGGTTGCCAGAGTACATGAGCCTGCCAGGAAAGAAGGAGCCAAGGTTGTGATTGGGGCAAGCAGGTCACCCAGGAGGAAGGTGGGGGGTGGTAGAGGAGGTGATGGCAGGGGACCAAGAACTGGCTCCAGTGGGAGCCCCCCCCCAGTGCCCATGGAGGCAGGGGCTGGTGCATGAGGAGAGAGGCTGCAATGGTGGCCCTGCCCCCCTGCACATCATCCAACAATTGTTCTTCACCTCTGTGTGGTCTGGGCTTCCTCCATGAGCACTTCTAGATATGGAGCTCCTCCCTCCTGTGCCCTCAGGCCGTC
Source organism: Eschrichtius robustus (assembly GCF_028021215.1). NCBI lineage: Eukaryota > Metazoa > Chordata > Mammalia > Artiodactyla > Eschrichtiidae > Eschrichtius > Eschrichtius robustus. The sequence goes on along the minus strand of NC_090845.1, from coordinate 50,810,638 downwards.
TCCTCATAGCCAACAGTAGTCCCCTCCCTGGGTTCACTGCCTGAACCCCAAGTTCTAGCACCCAGCCCCAATGCGCCCTGGCGGACACCCATCTCAGGCTGGGGTGCACAGTGCCATGGAACAGACCATCTGTGTAAGTCTCACTCTGTCCTGCCTGACACAGACTGGTTGCTGGGCTCTCCTCTGAGCCCCTGAAGCTACCCCTCTGTCCCAGCTGATCTCCCCGCTGGTGACGGGGCCTCCACAGATGTGGAAACTTCTCCTCATTCTCAGCTCAGCCAAGGATGCAGGTACCATCCTTCTTCCTCACCTCTTACTTTTCCCTTCTTTCTTTAGTGCTATCTGGCTACGTGGGGATCCCTCTTCTCCTTTTAGGTGTCTGAGGTCCTCTGCCTGTGTTCAGCAGAGGTTCTGTGAGAATTGTTCCATTTGTAGATGTATTCCTGATGTGTTTGTGGGGAGAGATGAACTCCACGTCCTCCTATCACTCCGACATCTTGGAAAGTCCTCCAGTATGGCCATTTTATTTATTATTTATTTATTATGTTTATTTTTGGCTGTGTTGGGTCTTCGTTTCTGTGTGAGGGCTTTCTCCAGTTGCGGCGAGTGGGGGCCACTCTTCATCACGGTGCGCGGGCCTCTCACTATCGCGGCCTCTCCCGTTGCGGAGCAGAGGCTCCAGATGCTCAGGCTCAGTAGTTGTGGCTCACGGGCCCAGTTGCTCTGCGGCACGTGGGATCTTCCCAGACCAGGGCTCGAACCCGTGTCCCCTGCATTGGCAGGCAGACTCTCAACCACTGCGCCACCAGGGAAGCCCAGTATGGCCATTTTAATAATAGAAATTCTTCCAATCCAAGAGCACAGGATATTGTTCCATTTCATTTTATCATCTTCAGTTTCCTTCATCATAGTTTAATAGCTTTCAGAGTATAGGTTTTTTACTTCCTTGGATAAATTGATTCCTATTTATTTTATTCTTTTTGATGTGGTTTTAAATGGGATATTTTACTTTCTCTTTCTGATATTTTATTATTAGTGTATAGAAATGCAACAGATTACTGTATATTATTAATCTTATATCCTCAATGTTACTGAATTCACTTATCAGTTCTAATAGTTTTGGGTAGAGACTTTAGGATTTTCTATATAAAGTACCAAGTCATCTGCAAATAATGACAGTTGTATTTCTTCCCTTCCAATTTGGATGTCTTTTATTTCTTTTCTTTGATTGCTATGGCTAGGAAAATAGTAGTGGAGAGAGTGGAAATCCTTGTCTTGTTCCTGAATTTACAGGAAAGACTTTCATCTTTTCACCATTGAGTATGATGTTAGCTTTGGGTTTCTTATAAATGGCCTTTATTATGTTGAGATATGTTCACTCTACGTCCACTTTGATGAAAGTTTTTATCATGAATGGATGCTGAATTTTCTCAAATGCTTTTTCTGCATTTATGAGATGATCCCGTGGTTGTATTGTTTTTTATTAATCCTTCCTTTTATTAATGTGGCATATCACATTGATTGATTTGAGAATATTGAACCAGCCTTGTATCTCTGGAATAAGTCCAACTTTATCATGTTGTATGACACTTTTTGTATGTTGTTGGATTCAGATTGCTAATATTTTGTTGAGGATTTTGCATCTATATTCATCAAAGATATGGCATTTAATTTTATTTTATTGTAATGTCTTTGGATTTGGTATCAGGGTAATGGTGGCCTTGTAGAATGAATTTGGAAGTATTCTGTCCTTTTCAATTTTTTGGAGTAGCTTGAGAAGGATAAAGATTAGACCTTTTTTTTTAACATCTTTATTGGAGTATAATTGCTTTACAATGGTGTGTTAGTTTCTGTTTATAACAAAGTGAATCAGTTATACATATACATATGTTCCCATATCTCTTCCCTCTTGCATATCCCTCCCTCCCGCCCTCCCTATCCCACACCTCTAGGTGGTCACAAAGCACAGAGCTGATCTCCCTGTGCTATGCAGTTGCTTCCCACTAGCTATCTATTTTACATTTGGTAGTGTATATATGTCCATGCCACTCTCTCACTTTGTCCCAGTTTACCCTTCACCCTCCCCATATCCTCAAGTCCATTCTCTAGTAGGTCTGCATCTTTATTCCCATCTTGCCACTAGGTTCTTCAGGACCTTTTTTTTGTTGTTGTTCCTTAGATTCCATATATATGTGTTAGCATACAGTATTTGTTTTTCTCTTTCTGACTTACTTCACTATGTAAAACAGACTCTAACTCCATCCACCTCACTACAAATACCTCCATTTCGTTTCTTTTTATGGCTGAGTAATATTCCACTGTATATATGTGCCACATCTTCTTTATCCATTCATCTGAAGATGGACACTTAGGTCGCTTCCATGTCCTGGCTATTGTAAATAGAGCTGCAATGAACATTTTGGTACATGACTCTTTTTGAATTATGGTTTTCTCAGGGTATATGCCCAGTAGTGGGGTTGCTAGGTCGTATGGTAGTTCTATTTTCAGTTTTTTTAAGGAAGCTCCATACTGTTCTCCATAGTGGCTATATCAATTTACATTCCCACCAACAGTGCAAGAGTGTTCCCTTTTCTCCACAACCTCTTCAGCATTTACTGTTTGCAGATTTTTTGGTGATGGCCATTCTGGCCAGTGTGAGATGATATCTCCTTGTAGTTTTGATTTGCATTTCTCTAATGATTAATGATGTTGAGCATTCTTTCATTTGTTTGTTAGCAATCTGTATATCTTCTTTGGAGAAATGTCTATTTAGGTCTTCTGCCCATTTTAGGATTGGGTTGTTTGTTTTTTGTTATTGAGCTGCATGAGCTGCTTGTAAATCTTGGAGATTAACCCTTTGTCAGTTGCTTCATTTGCAAATATTATCTCCCATTCTGAGGGTTGTCTTTTGGACTTGTTTATAGTTTCCTTTGCTGTGCAAAAGCTTTTAAGTTTCATTAGGTCCCATTTGTTTATTTGTGTTTTTATTTCCATTTCTCTAGGAGCTGGGTCAAAAAGGATCTTGCTGTGATTTATGTCATAGAGTGTTCTGCCTAAGTTTTCCTCTAAGAGTTTGATAGTGTCTGGCCTTACATTTAGGTCTTTAATCCATTTTGAGTTTATTTTTGTGTATGGTGCCAGGGAGTGTTCTAATTTGTTCATTTTACATGTGGCTATCCAGTTTTCCCAGCACCACTTATTGAAGAGGCTGTCTTTTCTCCACTGTATATTCTTGCCTCCTTTATCAAATATAAGGTGACCATATGTGCGTGGGTTTATATCTGGGCTTTCTATCCTGTTCCCTTGATCTATGTTTCTGTTTTTCTGCCGGTACCAAACTGTCTTGATTACTGTAGCTTTGTAGTGTAGTCTGAAGTCAGGCAGCCTGATTCCTCCAGCTCCATTTTTCTTTCTCAAGATTGCTTTGGCTATTCGGGGTCTTTTGTGTTTCCATACAAATTGTGAAATATTTTGTTCTACTTCTGTGAAAAATGCCAGGGGTAATTTGATAGTGATTGCATTGAATCTGTAGATTGCTTTGGGTAGTAGAGACATTTTCACAATGTTGATTCTTCCAATCCAAGAACATGGTATATCTCTCCATCTATTTGTATCATCTTTAATTTCTTTCATCAGTGTCTTATAACTTTCTGCATACAGGTCTTTTGTCTCCTTAGGTAGGTTTATTCCTAGATATTTTATTCTTTTTGTTGTAATGGTAAACGGGAGTGTTTTCTTAATTTCACTTTCAGATTTTTCATCATTAGTGTATAGGAATGCAAGACACTTTTGTGCATTAATTTTGTATCCTGCTACTTTACCAAATTCATTGATTAGCTCCAGTAGTTTTCTGGTAGTATCTTTAGGATTCTCTATGCATAGTATCATGTCATCTGCAAACAGTGACAGCTTTACTTCTTCTTTTGCAATTTGGATTCCTTTTATTCCTTTTTCTTCTCTGATTGCTGTGGCTAAAACTTCCAAAACTATGTTGAATAATAGTGGTGAGAATGGGCAACCTTGTCTTGTTCCTGATCTTAGTGGAAATGGTTTCAGTTTTTCACCATTGAGGACAATGTTGGCTGTGGGTTTGTCATATATGGCCTTTATTATGTTGAGGAAAGTTCCCTCTATGCCTACTTTCTGCAGGGCTTTTATCATAAATGGGTGTTGAATTTTGTCAAAAGCTTTTTCTGCATCTATTGAGATGATCATATGGTTTTTCTCCTTCAATTTGTTATTATGGTGTATCACGTTTACTGATTTGTGTATATTGAAGAATTCTTGCATTGCTGGAATAAACCCCACTGGATCATGGTGTGTGATCCTTTTAATGTGCTGTTGGATTCTGTTTGCTAGTATTTTGTTGAGGATTTTTGCATGTGTGTTCATCAGTGATATTGGCCTGTAGTTTTCTTTCTTTGTGACATCTTTGTCTGGTTTTGGTATCAGGGTGATGGTGGCCTCGTAGAATGAGTTTGGGAGTGTTCCTCCCTCTGCAATATTTTGGAAGAGTTTCAGAAGGATAGGTGTTAGCTCTTTTCTAAATGTTTCATAGAATTCGCCTGTGAAGCCATCTGGTCCTGGGCTTTTGTTTGTTGGAAGACTTTTAATCACAGTTTCAATGTCAGTGCTTGTGATTGGTCTGTTCATATTTTCTATTTCTTCCTGGTTTAGTCTCGGAAGGCTGTGCTTTTGTAAGAATTTGTCCATTACTTCCAGGTTGTCCATTTTTTTGGCATAGAATTGCTTGTAGTAATCTCTCATGATCGTTTGTATTTCTGAAATGTCTGTTGTTACTTCTCCTTTTTTCATTTCTAATTCTATTGATTTGAGTATTCTCCGGTTTTTTTTTTTTTTTGATGAGTTTGGCTAATGGTTTATTAATTTTGTTTATCTTCTCCAAGAACCAGCTTTTAGTTTCATTGATCTTTGCTATTGTTTCCTTCATTTCTTTTTCACTTATTTCTGATCTAATCTTTATGATTTCTTTCCTTCTGCTATCTTTGGGGTTATTTTGTTCATCTTTCTCTAATTGCTTTAGGTGCAAGGTTAGGATGTTTCCTGTTTCTTGAGTTAGGCTTGTATTGCTATAAACATCCCTCTTAAGACTGCTTTTGCTGCATCCCATAGGTTTTGGGTCATCGTGTCTCCATTGTCATTTGTTTCTAGGTATTTTTTGATTTCCCCTTTGATTTCTTCAGTGATCACTTCCTTATTAAGTAGTGTATTGTGTAGCCTCCATGTGTTTGTATTTTTTATAGACCTTTTCCTGTAATTGATATCTAGTCTCATAGCATTGTGGTCAGAAAAGATACTTGATATGATTTCAATTTTCTTAAATTTACCAAGGCTTGATTTGTGACCCAAGATTTGATGTATCCTGGAGAATGTTCCTTGAGCACTTGAGAAAAATATGTATTCTGTTGTTTTTGGGTGGAATGCACTATAAATATCAATTAAGTCCATTTTGTTTAAAGTATCATTTAAAGCTTGTGTTTCCTTATTTATTTTCATTTTGGAAGATCTGTCCATTGGTGAAAGTGGGGTGTTAATGTCCCCTACTATGATTGTGTTACTGTCGATTTCCCCTTATATGGGTGATAGTATTTGCCTTATGTATTGAGGTACTCCTATGTTGGGTGCATAAATATTTACAATTGTTATACCTTCCTCTTGGAGCGATCCCTTGATCATTATGCAGTGTCCTTCTTTGTCTCTTGTAATAGTCTTTATTTTAAATTCTATTTTGTCTGATATGAGAATTGCTACTCCAGCTTTCTTTTGATTTCCATGTGCATGGAATATCTTTTTCCATCCCCTCTCTTTCAGTCTGTATGTGTCCCTAGGTCTGAAGTGGGTCTCTTGTAGGCAGCATATATATGGGTCTTGCTTTTGTATCCATTCAGCCAGTCTGTGTCTTTTGGTGGGAGCATTTAATCCATTTCCATTTAAGGTAATTATCGATATGTATGTTCCTATTACCATTTTCTTAAATGTTTTGGGTTTGTTATTGTAGGTGTTTTCCTTCTCTTGTGTTTCCTGCCTAGAGAACTTCCTTTAGCATTTGTTGTAAAGCTGGTTTGGTGGTGCTGAAGTCTCTCAGCTTTTGCTTGTCTGTAAAGGTATTAACTTCTCCATCAAATCTGAATGAGATCCTTGCTGGGTAGAGTAATCTTGGTTGTAGGTTTTTCTCCTTCATCCCTTTAAGTATATCCTGCCACTTCCTTCTGGCTTGCAGAGTTTCTGCTGAAAGATCAGCTCTTAACCTTATGGGGATTCCCTTGTGTGTTATTTGTTGTTTTTCCCTTGCTGCTTTTAATATGTTTTCTTTATATTTAATTTTTGATAGTTTGATTAATACGTGTCTTGGCGTGTTTCTCCTTGGATTTATCCTGTATGGGACTCTCTGTGCTTCCAGGACTTGATTAACTATTTCCTTTCCCATATTAGGGAAGTTTTCATCTGTAATCTCTTCAAATATTTTCTCAGTCCCTTTCCTTTTCTCTTCTTCTTCTTGGACCCCTATAATTTGAATATTGGTGCATTTAATGTTGTCCCAGAGGTCTCTGAGACTGTCCTCAGTTCTTTTCATTCTTTTTTCTTTATTCTGCTCTTCAGTAGTTATTTCCACTCTTTTACCTTCCAGGTCACTTTCCCGTTCTTCTGCCTCAGTTATTCTGCTATTGATCCCTTCTAGAGTATTTTTAATTTCATTTATTGTGTTTTTCATCATTGCTTGGTTCCTGTTTAGTTCTTTTAGGTCCTTGTTAAATGTTTCTTGCATTTTGTCTATTCTATTTCCAAGATTTTGCATCATCTTTACTATCATTATTCTGAATTCTTTTTCATGTAGACTGCCTATTTCCTCTTCATTTGTTAGGTCTCGTGTGTTTTTACCTTGCTCCTTCATCTGTTGTGTGATTTTCTGTCTTCTCATTTTGCTTATCTACTGTGTTTGGGGTCTCCTTTTCACATGCTGCAGGTTCGTAGTTCCTGTTGTTTTTGGTATCTGTCCCCGGTGGCTAAGGTTGGTTCAGTGGGTTGTGTAGGCTTCCTGGTGGAGGGGACTAGTGCCTGTGTTCTGGTAGATGAGGCTGCATCTTGTCTTTCTGGTAGGCACGTCCACATCTGGTGGTGTGTTTTGGGATGTCTGTGGCCTTATTATGATTTTAGACAGCCTCTCTGCTAAGGGATGGGGCTGTGTTCCTGTCTTGCTAGTTGTTTGGCATAGGGTGTCCAGCCCTGTAGCTTGCTGGTCATTGTGTGAAGCTGGGTCTTGGTTTTGAGTTGGACATCTCTGAGAGATTTTCGCCATTTGGTATTACGTGTAGCTGGGAAGTCTCTTGTGGACCAGTGTCCTGAAGTTGGCTCTCCCACCTCAGAGTCACAGCCCTGAAGCCTGGCTGGAGCACCAAGAGCCTTTCATCCACACAGCTCAGAATAAAAGGGAGAAAAAATAGAAAGAAAAAAAAAGGAAAGAGGATAAAATAAAATAAAATAAGATAAAATAAAATAAAGTTATTAAAATAAAAAATAAGAAATTATTAAGAAAAAAGAAAAAAAATTTTCTTTTAAAAGTTAAAAAAAAACATGTGGACAGGACCCTAGGACAAATGGTGAAAGCAAAGCTATACAGACAAAATCTCACACAGAAGCATACACATATACACTCACAAAAAGAGGAAAAGGGGAAAAAATAGTATATCCTACTGCCGAAGTCCACCTCCTCTATTTGGGAAGATTCGTTGTCTATTCAGGTATTCCACCGATGCAGGTACATCAAGTTGTTTTTGGAGCTTTAATCCGCTGCTTCTGAGGCTGCTGGGAGAAATTTCCCTTTCTCTTCTTTGTTCCAACAGCTCCCGGGTTTCAGCTTTGGATTTCGACCTGTCTCTGCATGATGTCGCCTGAGGGCGTCTGTTCTTCGTTCTCACAAGATGGGGTTAAAAGAGCAGCTGCTTCAGGGGCTCTGGCTCACCCAGGCCAAGGGGAGGGAGGGGTACGGATGTGGGGCGAGCCTGCGGAGTCAGAGGCCGGCGTGATAGTGCACCAGCCTGAGGCACACTGCGCGTTCTCCCAGGGAAGTTGTCCCTGGATCATGGGACCCTGGCAGTGGCGGGCTGCACAGGATCCTGGGAGGGATGGTGTGGATAGTGACCTGTGCTCACACACAGGCTTCTTGGTGGTGGCAGCAACAGCCTTAGCGTCTCATGCCCGTCTCTGAGGTCTGCACTGATAGCCACGGCTCACGCCCATCTCTGGAACTCGTTTAGGCGGTGCTCTGAATCTCCTCTCCTCGTGCACCAGGAAACAAAGGCAAGAAAATGTCTCTTGTCTGTTCGGCAGCTCCAGACCTTTTCCCAGACTCCCTCCTGGCTAGCTGTGGTGCACTAACCCCTTCAGACTGTGTTCACGCAGCCAACCACAGTCCTCTCCCTGCAATTTGACGGAAGCCCGAGCCTCAGCTCCCAGCCTCCCCCCGCCCCAGCGGGTTAGCAGACATGCCTCTCGGGCTGGTGAGTGCTGCTTGGCACCAAGCCTCTGTGCGGGAATCTCTCCACTTTGCACTCCACACCCCTGTGGCTGCGCTCTCCTCCGTGGCTCCGAAGCTTCCCCCCTTTGCCACCCACAGTCTCTGCCCATGAAGGGGCTTCCTAGTGTGTGGAAACCTTTCCTCCTTCACAGCTCCCTACCACTGGTGCAAGTCCCATCCCTATTATTTTGTCTCTGTTGTTTCTTTTTTCTTTTGCCCTACCCAGGTACGTGGGGAGTTTCTTGCCTTTTGGGAGGTCTGACGTCTTCTGCCAGCGTTCAGTGGGTGTTCTATAGGAGCAGTTCCACGTGTAGATGTATTTCTGATGCATCTGTGGGGAGGAAGGTGATTTCCACATCTTACTCTTCCGCCGTCTTGCCCAGACCCCGATTAGACCTTTTTATATGTTTGATAGAATTCCCCTGTGAAACCATGTAGTCCTGAACCTTTGTTTGCTGGGATTTTTTATTTATTTTTTTTAAGTTGCAATCTCAATCTCACTACTAGTGACTAATCTGGTTAAATTGTCTGTTTCTTCTTGGCAGGTTGAATGTTTCTAGAAATGTGTCCACTTCTTGTCGGTTGTCCAATATGTTGTCATTTAACTGTTCATATTATTCTCTCATGTGTTTTTGTGTTTCTGTGGTATCCATTGTTATTTCTCCTCTTTCATTTCTTATTTTGTTTATTTATTCCTCTCTTTTTTCTTCTCGGTGAGCCTGCTTAGTATCAATTCTATCTTTTCAAAAAACCAGCTCTTGGTTTTACTGTTCTTTTCTACTGTTTTTTTTTTTTAAATCTCTATTTTATTTATTTCCTCTCTGATCTTTATTGTTTCCTTCTTTCTGCTGACTTGGGCTTTTTAGGTCTTCTTTGTTAGGTTGTTTATTTGAGATTTTACTTATTTCTTGCTGCCTTCAGAATTCTCTCTTACTTTTGCCATTTTAATTATGCTATATCTTGGCTTCATCTTGTTTGGCACTCTCTGTGCTTCCTGTACCTGGAAACATGTTTCCTGTTTCAGGTTTGGGACGTTTTCTGCCATAATTCCTTCAAATACATATTGATGCCTTCCTTTCTCTTCTCCTTCTGAGGCCCCTATAATGTGAATGTTAGTACACAATGTTATCTCAGAGATCTCTTAAACTGTTTTTATTTTTTAAACTTTTTGTTTTCTTTTGATTGTTGATTTCTATTATTCAATCTTCTAGATCACTTATGTGTTCTTCTGTATCACTTAGCCTGCCATTCCTTCTTTCTTATGTTTTATTTTATTTCAGTCACTGAAAACTTCATTTCTGATTGGGTTTTTTTTGTATTGTCTAGCTCCTTATTAAAATTTTCACTGTGTTCATCTATTCTCTTTCCTAATTCAGTTAACATTTTTATTACCAATGCTTTGAATTATTTATCTGGTAAATTGTTTATATCTGTTTCATTATTTTTTAGGAGTTTTCTCTTGCTCTTTCCATTGAGAGCAGTTCCTCTGCCTTTTTATTTTGCTTATCTTTCTTTGCCTTTATGAATTTAGGTGAAACAGTTACCTATTGTGATCTTGAAGGGCTGTTCTTATGTGGAAGAGTCCCTATAAAGACTGCATGAGCCCAACACCTTTGATGAGAGAGCTGAAATTGACATGGATGCAATTCACATCTTTCCTAATGGTATGCTGGCAGCTATCACCCTGGTAGGAGGTGGGGCTGGAGATGGAGGGCCTAGAGCTGGATTTGGGTGTAAGGTGGGATTTCCTCTCTGCTCAGTGGCCATCACTGTCCTATCAAGTGTGAGGTCTGATCTCAAGTTGCTGTAGCAGAAGCACTGAGGGTTGTGTCAGAAATGGTCTGATCCCTTTTAGTATGTAGTTTCCCCTCTCACCACACTGGGACTCTTTCCTGGGGGAGGGTGGACAGGCAGGAGTGCTGAAGCAAGGGGAGGCCTGTTTGGGCTCTCAGCTGTGTCAGCCACAGATAGAGTTCTGAGTTGTCTCTAATACACTGCCTGTGCAGGCACCTGTGAGTGCTTCCCTCACTCTGCTCAGATGCAGCCTCCAGTGCAAGTGCCCTTTGTCCCTCACAGCCAATAGCTGCTCCCAGCCTCCACCATCCCCACCCTATTGTGGAGCCACACCATATGGCAGATGGGGCCCGTGTGGACTCTTGGCATATATGAAGTTGTGATCTGTGGTGGAGCAGCAGCCATCAGAGATCTGGGCTTTTTCTGATGTGCTGCTTAAGTGTCAACTATAGCTGCCACTGCCCCACCCAGGCTCCACCCCTGGACCAGGTCAACTCTGCATCCCATGGCTGAGTCTTCTCCCTGGTCATGGCTGCCCCAGATCCAGTGCCACACTGTGATATGGATTGAGTGGGGCTGGAGTGTTCACTCATCTCTGGCTGTGGCATGCTCCAAGGTGGTAGTGGAGTAGTCCTCTCTCCCCTCTGTCTCAGGGGCAAGCCAGCGCTCATGTGTACCACAGGAGCAGGGTCCAGGCTTTCCAGAGCCATCTGTTAGTCCCAGTGGTCCTCCAACCAGCCAAGGTGGCTTGTCTTCCCTTTGTATGACCCCAGGACTGTGGCACCAAATCTGTGGTTCTCACTGCTTACTCCCCAGGGTGGGTCTCCACCTGTAATCTCCCTTTTCCTCTGAGTCCCCTCCCAGGGAAGTCATTACCTGATTGCTTTTCTTCCCTTTCTACCAGATTACATGTATAGCTTTCTTACAGCCGTGGTTGTACAGGAATCCTTCTGTCAGTTTCCATTTAGTTTTCAGTGAGAATTGTTCCAAATGTATATGTATTTTTGATGTGTTAGTGGGGAGAGGTAAGTTACACATCTTCTTACTCCACCATCTTGATCAATTTTCCCACTCTAAACCAGAATTAACATATTCCTTGGCTAAGATGAGTGATTGTTTTTGGACATAACATAAAAGAGAGCTGGGGCTTCCCTGGTGGCGCAGTGGTTGAGAATCCGCCTGCCAATTCAGGGGACACGGGTTCGAGCCCTGGTCTGGGAGGATGCCACATGCCGTGGAGCAACTGGGCCCGTGAGCCACAACTACTGAGCCTGCGCGTCTGGAGCCTGTGCTCCGCAACAAGAGAGGCCGCGATACTGAGAGGCCCGTGCACCACCATGAAGAGTGGCCCCCCCTCGTCGCAACTAGAGAAACCCCTCGCACAGAAACGAAGACCCAACAGAGCCAAAAATAAATAAATAAATTAATTAATTAATAAAAAAAAAGAGATCTGGAGGAGTGAGTGCAACTGAGTGCTGCTTATAGTTGGAAACATTAAACTGGGGAGGGTGGGGCTGGCAATAGCTCATAGAGTTTAAAATCTTGCAAAGAACTTTGGGGACAATCTAAACAAATCGCCTTTTTTTTCTTACTTGGGCAAACAGAGTCAAAGATTATGTGTAACTTGCCTAAAACCACTTCTCCCTGGATTCTCAGCTAGTTGTAACCAGGAAGCCCTGGCAATGGGGGTGCAGGTGAACATACAGGTGAGGCCCTTAGCTCCATTTTAGAGACTTTTACCCTCAGTTTTGTTTTTGTTTTTTCAGCAAAGTGCCATCCAGGTTTCGGGGCTAAATGACAATCTTTCAAGACCTGGACCCACAATGTGTAGATGGGCCGAAGGGTCTCCACACTACTATCACAAGAAGAGCCCTGTAAGACAAGCATCTGCTCAAAGAGCTGCATCTCATTGCGGAGAAAGAATCAAAACCCAGTGTTAACAAAAAGCTATTAGATGAACCGATTTCCCATGTCCAAAAGAAGGCAATCATCGAGAATTAAACTCTCCTGCTTTCGTCACCCCACACAGGACTGGATGTTGCCCTCTATGTCAGGTCATTCACCCAATACCAACCATAGCCTCATTCATTTCCAGGTCCAGTCATAATTTTCCTGCTCCCTGCTACTTCCCTGGGACAAGAATTATGAGCAAGCTTCCAATGCCCTTGTTACACTTTTGTCTTTAGGTTCTATTAGAAAGAGCCACCTACTCAGCTCTCTGGGCTTTGTTGTCTCTATGGATCCAGACCCAGTCTAGAAGGATGCATATTCTGAGATATGATAGGCAATGAAGATAGACTATTAACAGAGAAAGTTGGCAGTCAGAAGGCCTGGCATAGAATAAGAGTGTCCCAGGACCTCTATTCTGCTCTTGGCTCTGCCACTGATCCCCTCTGTGACCTTGAGCAAGTCTCTCTATCTCTCTCTAGGTCAGTGTATCCTTTAAAGTAGTGAGAAACCTGTAGGGTAAAGGCTCTGTATGATCCTCCCAACTCTCAGGTTCTAGAAGCCCATAAATTTAGTGGATTCAGAGGTGAGTATTACCTGGCTGTTATTCCAGTATAAGTAGAGGAATCAAATGAGCTCCTGGGTTGCAGCAAAACCTGGTGGTTGAGGGTCTGGGCTCAGTACTTTGTGTCCCAGTCCTCCTTCTTAATTACTGTGTGATTTGGGGAAAGACATTTCAACACTTTGAGCCTCATATTCCTTGCTTGTCAGGTATAATCAACAATAAGACAGACCCTATTGGGGTACCTGGAGCACAGGGCAAGAAACACTCAGTGTTTCTTGAGGTAAGGAGAGGCCTGGCAGAGGATAATTTATAGAAAGAAGTCTACTTAGGTGATACTCTTGTGATATGCAGGGAAATGGGCTTCCAGAGAGCTAGCAGTTATCATTTCCTAAGGATACCTGAGGGACAAGGAGAATGCTTGGACACTGAAAAATGGGGCAAGATAAATGACTTTTTTTTTTTAGTTCCAACCATGTGCCTGCTCTGCACTAAATAAATTCCTAGCAAACATCATTGCATTTAGCCCTCCCAACAGCCCTAGGAGAGTTGTGCACAAGGTTCTGTTACTGGCCCAGTGTTACCTGTTAGTAAGAGGTAGATTTGGGATGTGATTTCAGTTTAAGTCTCCTGCCTAGACCTGCCTCACCACATCTCACCCATCACAAAAAAGTAGAAATTGCAGGCCAATCAGCTTAATTCTCTATCAGAGGTAGGGTGAGAAAGGACCTTTAAATGATGTTTGCAAATAGAATACAAGTATGTCTCTTTTTAAGCAGACCATTCTGAAAACAGATCAATTATGGCATGATTAGACTCAATAAGGCCTCGTTTCTACACAAAAAGGATCTTCTACACCCGTCCTTAGAAATGCCAACTCCTCTGGTGCATTTATAATACAATCCACACCTATGGTCAACTAATCTATGTATATTCTTGCCTCCTATGACAAAGGAGGCAAGAATATACAATGGAGAAAAGACAGTCTCTTCAATAAAGTGGTGCTGGGAAAACTGGACAGCTACCTGTAAAAAAATGAAATTAGAACAGTCCCTAACACCATACACAAAAACAAACTCAAAATGGATTGAAGACCTGAATGTAAGGCCAAATACTATAAAACTCTTAGAGGAAAACAGGCAGAACACTCTCTGACATAAATCACAGCAATATCTTTTTTGATCCGTCTCCCAGAGTAATGTAAATAAAAACAAAAATAAACAAATGGGACCTAATTAAACTTAAAGCTTTTGCACAGCAAAGGAAACCATAAACAAATAAAAAAGACAGTCCACAGAATGGGAGGAAATATTTGCAAATGAAGCAATCGACAAGAGACTAATTTCCAAAATATACAAACAGGTCATGCAGCTCAATAACAAACAATCAAACAAACAAAACCCAATAAAAAATGGGTGGAAAATTTAAATAGACATCCCTCCAAAGAAGACGTACAGATGGCCAAAAAGCACATGAAAAGATGATCAACATCACTAATTCTTAGAGAAATTCAAATCAAAACTGCAGTGAAGTATCACCTCACACCAGTCAGAATGGCCATCATCCAAAAATTACAAACAATAAATTCTGGAGAGGGTGTGGAGAAAAAGGAACTCTCTTGCACTGTTGGTGGGAATGTAAATCGGTACAGCCACTGTGCAGAACAGTATGGCTGTTCCTTAAAGAACTAAAAATAGAGCTACCATATGATCCAGCAATCCCAATCCTGAGCATATACCCAGAGAAAACCATAATTTGAAAAGATACATGCGCCCCAATGTTCACTGCAGCACTATTTACAATAGCAGAACATGGAAGCAACCTAAATGTCCATCCACAGAGGAATGGATAAAGAAGATGTGGTACATATATACAATGGAATATTACTAAGCCATAAAAAAAGGATGAAATAATGCCATTTGCAGCAACATGGGTGGACCTAGAGATTGTCATGCTGAGTGAAGTAAGTCAGACAGAGAAAGACAAATGTCATAATGATATCACTTATATGTGGAATCTGAAAGGATGGTACAAACGAACTTGTTTGCAGGGCAGAAATGGAATCACAGATGTAGGGGAACATCTTGTGGTTGCCAAGGGGGGAACGAGGGGGAGGGACAGATTGGGAGATTGGGATTGACATATGCACGCTACTATATGTGAAATGGATAACTAATAGGGACCTGCTGTAGAGCGCAGGGAACTCTACTCAATACTCTGTAATGACCTATATGGGATAAGAATCTAAAAAAGAGTGGATACATGTATATGTATGGCTGATTCACTTTGCTGTATAGCAGAAACTAGCACGGCACTGTAAATCAACTATATTCCAATAAAATTTTTTTTAAAAAAGAGAATAAAAAACTATACATTTGCAAGATTAAAAAAAATAAAGGATCCTGCTTGAAAAAAGATAAAATAAAATACAACTCAGTTCTCTAAAGTTTGATTTTCCATGCAATCCCTTCCTCACCTCCACTTGTTCCACTCCCGTCCTTTCTTCAGACTTGGGAATGTACCCAGAACAGTAGCCAGCATGGCAAAATCACAACCTGGATTTATGAGGAAAGCTTTAACATCAAATATTTTGTATCTGTTGTCCCACTGTCTTCAATTATCATGTATCTCTTTTTAAAATGGGATAAAATAGCAAAATAAACAACTTCGAAAAAATAAGTCACTTTGGACTTAAGCAAGAGTAGTCTCAATAGAGTGGTACAGGCAGAAACCATGTGGGGAACTAAAAATGGTGTAGAATAGTGTAGAAATTACATAAGAAAAACATATATAGAAGAATTTGGCATTGAAAGGAAGGGGCTAAATAATACTGGAGATAGCAGCATCATGCAAAAGTTATGAATTTTTGTTTTAAATATGAACCTCAAATCAATATCTTATGACAGAACTTTTGGTCTCTTCTGGGGATAATATACACTCTGGGAGGAAGTATTGGGATTTGAGGGACATTTCTTATGCCTTATAGGGATGATGGAACAAACCTAGAAATCATAGAAAATCTAAGATGTCTAGTTACTTAATATTGTCTGTCTAGAGAAAACATGACTGATGCAGGAATAGATAGGAGAGTGTGGGAGCAAGTGTTCTTGGCTCTCAGGAATGAGTCAGAAGGAGGCCAGTGGTGCAGCGTCAGAAAGGAAGCATGATTCCTTTTCCTCTAAAACTAGAGTGAAGGTGCAGAGGGTGGATGGAGACAGATACATGTTGATGTGGGTGGTATGGGTTAGTCAGGTATTCTTAAGAGTTTTTTGTCCTCAGAAAAATAGAACATGAAGTCAACTACTGAAGCTGAGTGTAGGATGGAATTTATTTTGATTTATTCATTCACGCATTCAAGCAGTTAACACATTCTATAGTAGGCTGAGGGATTTAAAGACACATAGTTCCAGCCCTGGCCTAGCATAGTTACTACTGTGTGTTTGGAAGGGAATCAAAATAAAGGAACTGAAAGTAGTGCAGAAACAACAGAAATTGGACATTGCAAATCAATATTAGACCACCTAGGAACCAGATCCTAATAGGCAAGCCCCTCCCCAACAGGCAGGTAGAAGGTATATATGGTTGAAGGACTGGTATGTGGGCACTCTGGGAAGACCAGGAGGAAGTTGTGTGGTGTAAGTGACACACGGTATTGAATCTGGCCACAGTATTAAAGCTAAAGGGAAACCTGGTGTACCTAGAGGGAGCTGATGGTTTCACAGATAGTGAAATGGTGAGATCTTAGAGCCAGGTCTTGGTGCTCAGCCAAACATATGGCATTGCGTGAATCTACATGTGTAGTAATGGAGTAGGATTTTGGCCTCATCTATCCTGGGTAGCCTTAGGAAAGTCATTTATCCCAATCAGCCATTGCCATAGAGACACATTCACCTGTAGCATGGGCAATTTGGTGTTATCAGTTGGTAGATTACTCTTGTTCCAGGTTATCTATATCCATATTTGTCAAAGGTTGTCTGCCTTCTGCACCATTCTGGTCTGTGTTGTCTTCCATAGCAACATCAGGAAAAGCAGAACAAACAAAATCTTTGAATTATCTGGATCGTAACTGGAATAAGCAAAGGCTTTGAGTACCTGAGTTTGAATACTTGCTCCACCACTTAAAATAGTGAAGTGAACTTAAGCAAATCATTTTCCATTCTGAGTCTCAGTTTTCCATTCTGTGAAGTATATTCAGTAATGACTGTCTCCCATGATTGTTGTGTGGACTCAGTGAGATAATAGAAGTAAAGTTACCATAGTGTCTGGTCTATCTTGGTACTCATGAAACATTATTGCCTTTTCCTTTCTTTAATTGAAAATAGCCATATCATTTCCATAAGATTTGAAGCTTAGTACAGGTCAGTGGTTGAGCTAATACGTGCTTCTTAAAGACATGCAGGTATCCACTCTGGTCTCTCAATCATATATGATGGAGTCCTTCTAAGGCCACTCTTCCCTCCCTTCTCTCCCTTTGTGGCCTTAGGAACAGGATGGCCCCAACTAACCATATAACTTGGCTAATATGTTCACTGCCCTTGGTTGTGACAGGATCCCCAGTCAAGCCAGCTTAAGCAAAGCAAAAAATTTTACTGGTTCAGATAGCAGAGAACTTTGGGGCCTCAGGCACAGCTGGATTCACAAGGTTCAAATGATGCTCTCTACACTCTTTCTCCCTATCTCTGATTCTTCCTATTTTCTACTCATGGTATGGATATTGACCTCTTAGAGTCCCTGATTCATGTCATATTAGCCTAGACTCCAGCACTGGGGGTGGAATGGGGACCAGAGGTAGGGAAGAAGACATTTATTTCTCCCAGTATCTATATATATTCAATTTAGGAATTGGCTCTGATTGGCCCTGCTTGGGTCCTATGGCCATCCTCAGAAGAATTGCTCTTGTGGGAGGGTTGTGGGTAGAGGAGTGGGGGAATTGAGAACTCTAATCTGGCTTAGCCTGAGTGACTTGCCACATTCTGGGGAGGGGTAACAGGAACATAGCAAAGTGATCTATAGCCCCACTGGAAACACAAAGAATGGGGGAAGGGCAAGAGTGCTACGCAGACAAATAAACTACAGCTCTCCACTAAACACAGCCACCAGGCATCACTTTTCTGTTGCACAGTCATGATGTGCTGTGTGATATAGAACACTGTGGAATGGTGAGGTGCACTGTCTCCTGGGAAGATAAACTAATATGGTACATCATGGAGAGATGTGGCACATAGTTGTAAGGTGAGAGATGCTGTGAGGAGATCAGGGACACTGTGGTGAGAGGCAGTGTTGCCACACACACACCAGAGAGCCCAGCCTCACCTGCAGCTGCTGCTCCCCCTCACCACTCAGTCTCTCATGACTACCAACTCTCAGGCCTGTGCTCTTTTCCTCGCATTGTACCTGGGACTCCCTCCACGCAACCTGGCTATTTCCTTGCTGAGCACCTCCTTTTATAAGCTGTCCCCGACAGCTGAATAGCATTTCATACACTTTGCGGAAGATACAACATTGATCACACTGTATTACAGCACTGGGAACTTAATGAGGGCTTGATGGATGGAGTGGGTAAGGACACAGTACTGAGAGGGTGAATAGATGAAATAACTGAACTCATCCTTACATTCAACGAACATTTATTAACACAGAAATGAATAAGGCTTGGCCCCTGTTATCAGTTGCTTTGTGCAGAGGGGCAGACAATCACAAAGCTACAGTAGAATCACAGTATAATAAGTACCATCAATGAGGTACAGACAAAGTACTTTGAAGGCACAGTGAGAGGGACAGAGGGATGAGGGAGTAATATTTTGGAAAATTTATACCTGCCTAGAGCATTCAGGGAAGTCTCCAAAGAAGTCATCTGTGAGTTGAATCTTGAAGGAGGAGTAGAAGTCACCAAGTGAACAGTCAAGGAAGGAGCCCTACAGTCTGGGGCTCAGAGATATAGGTAAAATCAGGTAAGTGAGGGATTCAGGGAACCAGGCATGAATGATGGAATAAGGAAAAGAAGAGGGAGTAAGGACTGAGTAGAAGGAGTGTTGAGCACAAGCCCATAGCTCTACTGTGGAAATTTAAAGGTCTTGTTTCTCCATGAAGAGGGAAGGGGGAAAGAGGAGGGTGGGGGGTCCTCAGATATAGGTCCCTGACACTTCCTCAATCAGTCCGTGGGACTCAAACGCCAAAGCCAGAGCTTCACAGTTGTGATCTAATATTCCTAAGCTACTAAATTGCCAAGAGCACCTTTTCAGAAGCAAAGAATTTGTATGAATAATGCAGTTCTAAATGGCAGAGAGCTCCTTTCACCTTTCTCAGATGCAGTTCATTCTGCCTAAGAAATAGCTCTATTTCCTTCAGGAAATCAGATGGGGTGTAGAACCTGAGCAGGGAAGGTGGGCTAGAGCGCAGGCCTTGTATTGATCTCATAATTGGATGGTAAAATGATGGTTAAAGTCTGTTTTTTTTCCTTTGAATTATCTTTATATATCAGCATAAAACTTGAAAAAATATATATTCACAAACCCCTTTTTCTTGTTATTCCTGTCTCCTCTATTATTTCATACCCGTATGTATTTTAATATGCTTAAATTTTAAAAATAAAACTTTTTAAGAATTTTAATTTTAATACATCTTTTTGTTTAAATATGTAAAGTTCTTATTTAAATCTCTCAAACTGAACTTGTCTAAAGTTCATTATAAATTGTAAAATTCTTTTTCTCTAATTTTTCCTTTTAAGATCTTTTAAATTTAATTTTTAGCAAATTTTGTCCTTTTGTCTTGAATTGTTCTAAACTTTCCTCTTTTAAAACTTTTCTATAAGCTTAAATTTGAATTTTCATCCCTTTCTGTATTTTTCAAAACTTATATCTTAAATTATGCATAAATTCTCAACACATATTTTATGCTCTAATTTTTAAAGATTTTTATATTTATACTTATTTCTATTTAAATTTTATTTCATTTAAACTTTTAATTTTAACAGTTTCCTTCTTTTTTCTTTTTAATTTTCAAATGGTTTCTTTCACTTTAAATTTTTGGTAAACTTTCATTTTTAATCGTTTTCCTTGTTTTATTCATTTTATCTTTTTTAAACTAAGAATTTCTAAAATTTGCATTTAAGCTTAATAATTTTAGAGTTTTAAATTTTAAAACTTTTAAACTTTTAAAACATTTCTTTTAAAAATATTTAACTTAAAAAATTTTCAACATTTAAAAACATTTTCTTTTTAAGATTAATTTTTTTCTTTTTAAATGTTTTTCTTTTAAAGCTTTTGAAATTTTCTTTTAAAATATTATTTTATTTAGCTATTTTACTGGTTGACCACAGCTGGAACACCAACTGTGAGGCTTTTTGCTGATGAAGGAATACTTCCTGACTTCCCACAGTATTTTCATAGAAACAAATGACATATAGTAGTGCCAGAACATCTCTATTCCTACTCTTCTCACCTAAAACATTCTTTTCATTTAATTATGCTTTATGGGACCATTTTCAACCTCTGCTCCCTCCCTCCCATTTAAGGCTGAATGGTCATTAGTTAATATTCTTTTTTTCTTTCCTCTTACAGACCCATAGGCCATGTTAAATTTGGTTCTTTATATCAAGATGCTAATTGTGATGTAGGGGCTGTTGTCATTGTCCATTCCTGGTAGGTTTGTGTGTCACTTCAGGATCCTTGCCTATTAATTTCTTTTACTTTTTTTCTGGTAAGTGGTCTGGTAAGACTAGTCTTTCTCTAGACCCTGTTTGTGATAGAACAGTAAATACCCTTCACTGTAGGGTAAGTCCTCAATGGTAGCCTTGGTGATTACAGCATCATCACAGCTGAACCACTGGTCTTTTTGTTGCTGGATAAAACTGGTATAGTGTCCACTTTCCAAAGTTCCATGGTGATTAATCACTACAAACAAGGAATACTTATTCTCAATGGGTGCACAATCTATTGGTGGCTGGCCTTCTTTCATTCTGCTCTCTTTAGTAGAGGCCAAAAATGGAGTCATGTCCAGCTCCAAGGGAAAGGAGATAAAAGTATTAATCTTTCGCCTCTGTTTGCCTACATATTCAAACCGCTTGAGATGAAAACAGGCCACGACGGGTAGTTTCTTCATTGTGAGTTGTTTGGTAGGTTCCTGATAGCTTTGGCAACTACTGCATTTGATTTTGGCACTGCTTCCTAGATGCTCTGGCCTTGTAAACCACTGTAAGCAGTCTGTGAGTGAGGGAATTCCTGGTATGTAGTCATCCCTCCTCACTGTGCCATTAACCCTCTCTGGACTCTGGGAACTGAATGTGGCACAAGAGCCAGGAAAGTCTAAACTGATGTCCCAGCATAGATCTATTGTGGTGGACAGTATGGAAAACTTGACATGTGACATCTGACTGCAAGCCACCTGTAAAGATTTCGTCTATGATGCAGTTACAGCAGGTGGGGTTATTGTTCTCCTGCCCAAAACTATCATCTTTGCTGTGTCTATGAAGCACATCTAATATTGCAATGAGGAACTCATGGGCATCCTGCTGCCTGTACCCTGCTAAGTGTTCTGTATGAATCCATATCAGGTGCAGTAACTTATAGAGAATGTGAGGAGTTCAGCTCCCAGAGTACATAGCATGAAAAAGTGAAGACTTTTCACAGACAAGACACAAGCTGGGGTTTGTCATTTCACATCTGTGCTTGTCAGAGAGGAAGAAATCTTTCAGTAGAGGAATATGGGTAAGTGTCTGGACAATACAATTTGTAAAACAGGTGTTCCCAAGATTGATTAGCCCTCTCAGGCCTACAGTACAGACTGACTTTTTTCTCCTCTTTTTCTTGGGCTTCACCAATTTTGGCTCCTGTTCCTTTGGCTCACAGGTTGATTGCTTCTCTTCAATACCTGATGTCATACACTGTTGTTGAAAGACATCTGATGAAGTGGAAGCTAAGAAGTTCAAAATTTTCACTTTTGTTTCTTTGGCAGTCTGTTCTATGTCTTTGTCATATACATAATCCTTACACATAAAGCAATATATAACCCCATGATAGATGTCTACAGCTAAATTGTGCTGTTTGGTTTCTGCATGTTTGTGACTATGCTTCTCAGTAAAGCAGCCAAAAAAGACACAGGAAAGACAAGAGTGGAGTCTGTTCATACTACATATATGACAGATGCATGACTTTGCCTTACGTTTCCTAGTCTCCGTCTCCAGGGTCCCACTCCAAATAAAACGCTGGTAGATCAACTGCAGGTTTTTCTGCCAGTTCTTAGCTACTTTAAAGCCCTCCACATGAGAGCACCCTGTGGGACCCTGATCAAACTCCACCTCCAGCTACCAGTCTCCTAAGCCACCTCGACCCCCAGAGCGGCGTAGGTCAGCAGAACAGCTTCGCTGAGTCTGGGGCCTGGACCCGGGCCAGGGTCTGCGCCGAGATCTGCGCCAGGGCAGGGACCTGGGCGGCGGTGGAGGGGGAGGATGGGCTGGAGGCAGCGGTGGGGCCCAGGGCCCTGACTGGCCTCGGAAGCGGGCCCGGGGCTGGGGCGGGGGCGGGGCTTGCGGCGAGGGCAAAGAGGCGAGGAGCTGCTGTGACAGTGAGGGGCGGTCGAAGGGAGCACCTTCTCGTCGCTGCAGCTGCAGCTCCACGTCAAGTTTTCCTCAGGTGCAGGCTTATGCTTTTGTGATGGCTCCAGCTTCATCTCCTCAGCTCCCTAGCCTGAATACGCCTTTGCAGCCCCCAGTACCTCCTCCTCCATTTCCTCCGCCTTCTCAGACACCTCCTCGAGTGAGGCTCCTCCCTCACATCCTGAGCTCCAGCGGACCAAAGAACGGGAGGGAAAAGAAGCTTCTAGAACTTGGGCCATCAACTCACTGCCCGGCCATTGGAGAGAGGCATCTGGAATCGAGTTGCGACTGTAGATGGAATGAGACAGTGATTTCTGCGAATGATCTGGCCAGCGTCATGGCCGCGGTGCGTCCCCGAGACCCCTCCCACCGGCCCTTGAGCTCAGGCAGCGGCTGCTGCGGTTTACACCTACTCTACTCAGAAGCTGCGGGAACTGGTGTGGAGACCTAGGCGGTTACCTGGTTTAAAGGCGATCGGATCGTGCTCCGGGCTGGGGAGCGGAGGCGGGTTGAAGGGAGGATGACGGAGGGAAGAAAAGGTAGGGGGGCGGAGTACGGCCTGAGCTTTAGGGTGGAAAGAGATGAAATCTTTAAAAAAGGCGCCACCCTCTGACTGCCTTTCCTGCGCCTTGCGCAGCCTCGCTTTGGTACAGCTTCCTCTGACGTTCTTTCCTTATATCCTAAAAACACTTGGGTCAACATTTTATTTTAAACATGGCTGAAAGGGGGCCACCTATGGAAAACGGGCTCAGGGGAAGAAAGTGTCCCCCTGCTCCCACCTTACCAGTGTTCCTGGGCTGGGTGTGTTCCACACTTTGCCCCTACCTCCAAGCGCACTGTCTTTTGGTCAGCCGAGTTTTTGCGCCCTCTCAAGCCCTTGGCGCTTGTGTCCCCACTCACCTTGTTATTTGCTTCATCACCCTCATTCCTTATGATTCCTCCCAAAATTCGGACTCCTCCCGCCCTCCACGCGTTCAGTGCGTGGCCCCCTAAGTCCCTGCCTCTTCCCGCCTCCGCAACGGCCCCAGCCCCGCTGTTAATTTAAAGGTCTGAGTTACCTTGGGCCCCAAGCGCGTGATACAGAACCTCAGCAGCAGCTGCTGCTGTCCAGGCGCTCCTCAGCCAGCCTTCTCTCCTGACCTCTCCTCAGGGCTGGTCACAAGGGGGCCGCCCCTGGCCCCTCCCCTCTCGACGTGTGGCCCCCAGCCCCGGATTCTGCACTCCTGCAGTGATGAATGCCACCGCTGTCCCGCGCAGTCCGACAAACCTCTTCCTAAAACAGATTCTACTGGAAGTAACCACAGCGACGGATTCTAGAGAAAGCCCCTGGAGTGGACGTTCTGACCTCACCTGGCTCCAGGCCCGCGCTCCGCAGAAAAAAAAAACTTTCATTGGGAAGGGGATGGGGGTTGTAGGGATGTCAACTCCCTAACAGGAATCCCTTAGGGACCCATCAGAATCTGATCTCTAGGAGTTAAGTGGAGAGAGGGATTCTGTAGTGTGGGGAGGGGAAGCATAAGCAAGGGCTTCACACTCCTATAGGAGAGCCCCGGCACTTGCTAGCTGTGTGAGCTCAGATATAATACCTAACCTCTCTGAGTCTTAATTGTGGTGTCTTTTAAACAAAAATGGAAACAATAATCCCAACCTCTTATGAACACCAAATCATAGTCTATATAAAGGATCTTTATGGTAAGCTTTATCTTTCACACCTCTCTTTCTCAGTCCCGACCCTAAAATGAGCCTATAGCACAATGCCTGATACACAGTACAGGAAAAGAGAAGACATCTCTTTGGAAGCTCTCTCAAAGTTATTGCTTAGTTCATCAGCTTATCCCTCCTAAGCAGTTCATGTACATGAGCAAGCACTCAACAAATGTATGCAGATCCCTTAACTGTACTAACCGCACTAGGTTGTGCTTTGAGAAACTCAGAGTAAAACGATTTGTGTCCTCCAGGGGTTCAGAGCCCAGGAGATTTTTCCCTCCCTTTAACAGGTTCAGCATCCAAGGCCACAACCCCTAAGATAGATGCTATGTCCAGAGCTTGTTGCCCTTCCTGTCCAACCCCAAGATTATTCCTTCTCATCAGTGAGGATGTTTAATGCTACATTTAATCTCTCTGGGACAGTCATGTATCTCCTTTTCTCAGGATTAGGATTCAGTTCTCTCAGGCTTCGGAGTGGTATCTTGAAGGTGCCTTCCCAAATGGATGTCAGTGATTTTAGAACATCAAAGTGATGCATTAATGTATATGAATTTTCAGAGTGAGCACATATCAGTATGATCTTGGAGAGAAGAACCGCCATAACTGTCCTATAGCCCAGAGTGACTATAGGTTGAGAGGTTCAAATAAGAGTTAGTCTCCTTCAGAAGAATATGTTTGCCTGGGAGACAAGAGAGTAATGCTCTTAAACTTTTCTATCATTATTAGCTGTGTTTGTAACCTAAAGCAAGCTACACATCATCTTTGCAACTCAGTTCCCTCCAGTAAGAAAAGAGCTGGTTTGACCTGCTAGCAGTTCTTACCATAAACTCATGACAACTCAGCAGGAATCCTAATGAGGTTTTCAATTCACAAATACTTGGTCCCCAAGTCAGCTAATGACCATGTAGCTGACTGGAAAGGCCATTGCCACTCTCATGGTTCTAACTGCCACAACGTCGCATCAGAGAGGGAAGGCTTACTGTTTTCAGGCTAGAATTTTCAGTTTCTTTGGATGCAGCTATGCTCTTGGTACAGGAGCCTTGAGAAGGAGCCTTAAGAGATGAACAACCCACTCAAACTGAAATGCATTAGTTTAGGCAAACTTTAGTTTGTCTTCCTCTGGAGTTTTCAAAGGACTTTTAGTAAAAAAAATAATAACAGCAAAGACAGCAGGGTTTTCCAACACCGTGGAACTTGGACCTGCATAAATATTAGAGATGTAGATGTGGTATTTAGACAGATTGCACCAGAGGATGGCGGAGCACACAGACAAGGTGGCAGTGAGGTGAGAGAAGCAGAAATGGAGTCACCAGTGGGCTCCCAGGAAGACTCTGAGAGGAGGCAGGGTTAGAGAGAGGAAATGTTCTGCCCTCCTTCTGGTGAGTGCCTAATGGCACAGGGGAAAGTGAAGATCCTCTCGTGGCCTGAGGGGCAGTCCCTGCTACCTGCCCCTCCTCATCCCCTTCATATGAATCACTCTTTGTCTTGTGTGTCCTTCCTTGGGTAGAAATTTGGAGTAGGGTAAGAAGAGCTCTGTGGCCCTGGGAGTCCGGCGGTGCCTCCCCTACCTGAAAAACAGCCAGTCATTGCCCCCACATACTGGCCTGCTCCACCCAGATCAAACCTTGTGATTCTGATCCACCTCTTGATGGTAGAACCCTGAGGGCTACAACAGGGAGAGGGAGTAGGTCCTCAGGATTCCATGATGACTCCTAAGTCACCTCAGAGGTCCTGCCCCAGCTGCACTTCCAGAGTTGGCTTTGGTCTGGACTGATCTCCAAGAATCTGTCCTCCCTTCTGGTTTCCTCCAGTTTTACACCAGCTCAAGTGTTCTCTCCTCCAGGAGGCCTTCTTTGATCCCCCAGATCTGGAGGGGTCCTTCAGAGTACAGCAGCACTACATAGGCGGGGCTCTGCTTTTCTAAGGAGGATCCTATTGGGTCCCTCAATTTGGACCCTGCCCCAGCCCCTCACCCTCTCCTAACCCTGTCCTTTTGTCATCAGAAGGAGGCCTGCATGAGGAGACTGCCCACAGAGAAAGAAGATATCTGTGTAAGTATAACTGGAAAACATGTCCAAATCTCAATCATGTAGAAATACCTGGAGGGGAAGCTCTTTGGTATTGTAGACTAATTTATGAAAGAAAATACTTTTTTCCCTAGGTAAAGATATTTGCTCAGCCACAGCTAACAAAAGAGTTGCTCATTTCAGGTTAGCAGACCTAGATGGAAATGCTGACTCAGTCATTTGCTAGCTGTGTAACTAGCATGAGGCCCAATAATGTATGTTTGTGACAATTTACCAGCTGATGATGGTGCTGAATACTGATGCTGCTGGTATTGGGACCAGACTTTGAGAACCACTGCTGTGGGTTAGTGTTAATGAACCACAGGTCAAGGCCATTAGGCCTTAGCAGGAACCCTTTCTGATGTGACTGGTTTCCCAGGAGTATCTTATCTTGGCTTGCCTTTTGGTTTTCTAACTGCAACAGGTGCTGGAGGTATTTTGTGAGTAGAGTGGAATAAGAAAGAGAGGGATCTGGAAAAAGCCTGTTCCTGCACTCCTAGTGCCTCAGGACCTTTAAAATGGGCCCCCTGCAACCTCATGCAGCATCTTTCTCCCAACCTGGGCCTCTTCTCCTCAATCACCTCACTTCTCTGAGGCTAACATTCCAAAAGGCAGACTTGCAGCCATTGCCTACCCCTGGCTAGGTCTGCAAGGAGAGTGCTGTGGACTGGGTTAGGGTCTTTTGGGACCCACATTGTCTGCCAGCCTCCTGCCCCCTACTCCACTGGATGCCTTCTTCTGTTCCATTTCTTCCCTGTGCACCACTTCCTAGCTGGTCTGCCTCCAGCCTTCAGAAGCAACAGCCTTAGAAACCGCTGCTGTGAGCACTCTCCTGCTCACAGACCTACAGTGATTCCTGTGACTTCTTGGTTCTTTTAAATGGAAACTACACAACATCCCCAAATCCCAGATATGCCCAACCTCATCTTCACTTTCTGTCCGTCATGACTCCAGTGCTTCAACGACAGAAACCTCTGTACTGTCCCTGTCTATGAGATAGCATATATGAAATCACCCAGCATGTTCAGCCCAACCCCTTCCATTCCCCATAGATTCTCATTTCATAATGTCTCCTAGCACAGGCATTTTCAAACTTTTGGCACCTTGGGTCCCTTTGGCAGCTGGATGTAGCCTATTGCTCGCTTAAGATAATAATATTTGTTTTTAATAAATGCATAAAGTTAAATTCACAAAATTATAACAGAAATTTATTATAATGAAATACAGTTTTGAATTTTTAAAATATTGTGATTTGGTAACATAAGCTTCTTTATTAATGCATTAAATAACAGTATCTAGTGATGGGCATGCTAACAACTATAATTTCAAAGTAATTATGAGCATAAATGATACTTCGAGAAATGTGAAACAAATGTGCTGTGATATGAACATCTTTATTGGTGACATTGTCACATGTACTACTAATATTACAGTGGTTTCTAGCTTAGGTTCATAGTTGAATTTATGTTAGAGATAGATGAAAATAAAGACATAGGTCTTTTTCACATCCATATGAACAGACTTCTTTGAATTCTATATTCTGACTACTCTCGCTTCATAATGTCCTGACCACTTTGTCTGCTTAGTGGGCAAATGTATTACAAACCATCTATTAGATGCATATTATGTGCTATTTTCTCTACACCCATTTAAATGTATTCTATCACTTGTGGTGCAAAGTAGGTATTGTTATCCACACCTTGTAGCTGGGAAAATGAAGGGACTATTTTGCATTGACCCAAGATCACACAGATGAGAATGGGGAGTGCTGGCCCTGGAGCCTCTGGAACTTTTGACATAGTGCTACATTTTGTCTCCTAATCACTTATTGTATTTGCTTCAGCTCTTTGGATGGTAGAATGTAATTGGAACATGTGGCTGAGTTCACTATGTTTCCACACAATTCTGGGTAAATTACTGAGTATTTCTCTAAGGGAGTCAGGAAACTCATTCACTAAAGAAGCCAACAGATGCATGTTCCAGTGGGGAAGGGATGAGGATGCTGGAGCTATAACTGGTGGGTCCCCTCAGGTCTGACTATGTAGAGACTCTGAAAGAGAGGCTTGCCTGGGGCCTCAGCAGAAGGGCATGAATGTGCAGTTGATATTGAGACAGTACACACTGGTACCTGTAACTTTTTTAAATACTGAAATATTCCAAACCAGTAAGTATATATGATAGTACTTGTGAGAAGTGGTAAAGTAGTGATATAAATTATCACCTAAATCATTAGATGTCATGCTGACCCCTGCTAAATGGGCATCCTATTGCAGTGACATCTGAGAAACATCAGTGGTGCTTATTGACTGCAGGTGTGACCTGTCTCATGGTAGCCAGTACAGTTGCATTTTCCATTCTTTATGAAGTACTTAGTACTTTAGAACAAGTCACTACTTCAACATTAACCTTAAATTACATAATTGGTACTGCTACTGACTACAAAGGTCTTTATGTTGACTTTTTCTTATTGGTTACTGTTTTTATTAAAGTTGTCAATGGGGACAATATTTTGATATCTAAAATTTTAAGATTTTTAAATTAAAAAAGCAAAAACATGCAGAATTATGAGACCACCAATTTTGGATAATTTATCTCAATTTTTATGTTAAATATAAGAGCCATGAACTTCTGTATCTCTGGGAGAATAGAAGGGATATAAAAATAAAAATGAATTGCCAGGCCCATCTCATAGCATTGTGAAAAAAAAAGAGTAGTCTATATCACCTTTTGAACAGTGTAAGAATCTGTTAAAAAAGAAAAAGACAATGTATATATATGACATGAAAATCCATTTGATTATTTAAATTTAGGAAGAGTGGTTTATTTTATATAATATGATTTTTAATTTATATTTTGAATAGATAGTATGCACAGGGCAGAAATTCAAAATGTACAAAACTGTATATAGTGAAATGTTTCCCTGCCTCTCCTAAACACAACCTCTAGCATCTCCCTGCAAGAGACAGCCACTATTCCTAGTTTCATGTGTATCCTTCGAGAATTATTCTATGGAAATACAAATTTAAATGTGTACTATCTAGTTCATTTTTAACACAAATGACAGTAATAATATAAACATTGCGCCTCCTAGCGTTTTTAAAACTAAGAATATATCTTAGAAAGCATTCCACAACAGAACATAAAGAACTACAAAACTGCAGTTGTGAAGGATGAATAAGTATGGAGATCTAATGTACATGATAACTATAGTTAATAATGTACTGTAGGGAATACTGGACATTTCTAAGAGAGTAGATTTCAGGTGCTGTCTTCATACACACAAAAATGGTAAATGTGTGACGAGATGATACGTTAATTAGTTTGAGTGTAGTAATCATTTCAATATGTATGTATGCATTCAATATGTGCATATATATATAAAATCTCAAACCATCATGTTCTATACCTCAAATATATACAATATTTATTTAACAAATCATTCTTTAAAAATTGCACTTTGGTGATTATCGTGTTAAAGAAACGAACATAAATGGTTACCTGATATTTAAAAGGATGCATAAGATTACTGATATTGATAACTTTAAAGAGTTGCTTTTTGGAAGATATTTTGGTTATTTTCTACTGTTTGTTGTGTCAATCAATGATGCAAAGAATATACTTGTGCAACATCATTTCCACATCTATGTGTCTACCACTGGAACAAATACCTGGAAGTTTATTCAAAAGCTGTTCCCTGGGTGTCTACTGAGTGCCAGGCTGGGGCCTCATGCTCAGGATTACAACATGCTTAAGTTTCACACTCAAGTCGCATCACACAGTTGACGCAACAATGCATGACCCATTATGGTGAACCCCAAATCATGGTTGTCAACATCAACAGTCAGGGGATAAAACAGCCACAGCAACTAGGGAAGGATGTAATTCATTTGCCACTAAAAGCACTGTTGCTTTCAGCCACTATTTGGGGAGGCCGCCATAAGAGCGCTACACTTTCCCCCCAACCTTCTGCATCCATCTGTGAAACCCAGGACTTTTCATGTCCCAGGGAGAGGTTTTCTGGGACAGAGGGATTTTGGCGCTGAAATCGGGATAGTCCTGGGCTAGACAATGGTCACTCTTCAACTGTCTCAACCAAAGAACTTCGTAAAATTTTACTTAAAATGTGAAATTTGGAAGGAACACCATCTGAATTAATTTACCAAACTCTACTGTCTGTGCTTGAGAGAATGGAGTTAATGAGAAAATGCTCTGATGAACATGTATTACAATTTGAAAAGGTGTTACCAGTGTAATGCCAGGGAGAAAGCCTGGAATTTTAGCCCACCTGTCAGATAATTTCCCAAATGTTTTACTTTGGTGATAAGTCATCAGGTTCAATTATCTCTGGCTGGTGCACAAAAAGGTGTAAGGTAAATATTCCCAGTATTTCCCAATAAACTTTATGTTTACCACCTTACTTCAAATAGCCAGCAGAGTAAATTAACATTCTGAAAAAGTAAACATTGAAATGCTGAAAATAGGAAGAATACTTGGACCTCTACAGGCTCCCTATGGTGACAGAGCTGCAAAAGAGTTTAGAAATCATATCAAGCAATGTCTTCGATACACTTTAATAGAAATTGGTTGTTAAGCTATGACTTCTATCATGTGTCAAATAGTTTTATCATAAATAGTTTATTCGGGGACAAAAGGAATATACTTATGATTTTCACTTATACAATGATGTATTTAAATGACCATACCATTTGTAAATTATTTTGAATATCATCTTTGCATGCATGTGGTCTCAGGTTTCTTTCCCTCGCAGGCCCTCCTTTAGAGGTGGAAGAGGTTCTGAAAATAAGGATGGGTTCTCTTTCAGCTCTCAGTTTCTTCCCTGATTCTTCATTAGGGTTTATCCAATTGCAGCTCTATTTTTAACCATCTCGAGTGCCCCCAGAAACAGGGGTTGACCCACTGTGCATGAGCTGGATGGTAAAAAGGGCAAGTGACTCCAGTGGTAGGTAGTGACCCTAGGCCATCTTTTTTTCCTCCCCTCCTGCCAGCCCCCACCTCACACTTTGCCAGCAATTGAGAGACTTGAGGCTCCTTCCTTCCATCTGCCACCAGAGTCAATCAGACCTATGGAGATCAAATGCTGTGGATTTTTAAGGTCAGGTATGATTACATCTAATTTTATCGCTTTGGAAACTGCAATTTGTTTAATGTGTGGGCAAATGTGATTCAATTTTCATATCTCTATGAGGACTGATATGCCTACATTCACAAAACAAAGTCAAGTCAAGTAAAAAAAAATCAGGTCATACTATATACTATAAAGATCCTATTTATAGTACGATCTTAGTCATCTAAAATATGCACATGCACAGAATATAAGAGGGGAGGAAATATATTGCAATACAAACAGTGGGGATTTATGGTGACAACATTCAACTTTCTTTCCTCTTTCTTTGTTTCCACAAACTGTTGTCATGTGCCTATGCTATATTTTCACGATGGAAAGATTGCCACCCCGAGTCTCAGGGTAATGGATCCCCAGGGACAGGGGATCCCCTAGGCAGAAGTTCCTAAAGAGTGCAAGATTCCTTTGCTATATTGCCGTTGCTCTGCAGATGGTGCTGATTTTGGTTAGGAAGTGTACCCTTGGTTATGACCCCTAGAAGCCTCTCTGCACCTTTGTTATGTTCTCTACCAAGCTTACATACTACATACAAGAGAGTAAATAAGTCCTGTCACCTGGTTTCTTTCAGGTAAGAAAATTTCAAGCACACCACCCTCAACATCCTTACCAAAGGCACATATTACTGTGTACCTAATTTGTTCATATGTCCTTCAACAAGAACAAAAAAAAAGTGATTTTTAAAAAAAATAAAATATTGTCTAAGAAATCAGGAAGACATCCTCTTTATTCAAAGTTCTTTCTCTAGGTAAATAAACCTTGTTTCAAATTGCAGAGCCATTTCCAGCACTGCTTGTTGAAGATTGGCTTATATCTGCCAGAATCTACAATTGACATGACGTCCATGAATATGTGACTGATATTTCACAGACATTTTCCATATTTCACTTGCTATTGTTCTCATGAATGTGACTTTTTTTTTTTTTTTCTGTTCCTCATCTCTTGCCCCCACATTATTAACCCCGGTAATCCAAGCATTTCATTTTTTATTTTTAACTTTTTATTATGGAAAAGTTCAAACACATAAAAGCAGAAAGAATAGTACAATGCACCCCATGTACCCATTAAGTTCAGAGTCATCAATTTCAACAAGCATTAACTTTCTTCAATTCTTGTTTCATCTATCCCCCATCATACTTAAACTTTTCTTTCTGGAGTGCCGTGAAACAAAGCATAGACATCCACTCATTTCATCCAGAAATTCACTTTAATAGGTAAGGACCAGTTTTAACATAACCACGGCACAGTATCATACCCAAGAAAATGACCAAGATTGACTTAACATCATCTACTACCCGATAGCTTTTCCATTCCCCCAGTTGTCTCATAAATGTATTTATACAGTTTGTTTGAGCCAATTAGGATCCGAAAAGTTCCACACATTACATGTGGTTGATATGTCACTTAGCATCTTTTAATATACTACATTTCCCCTCATTCTTTCCATGCCATTTATTTGCTGAAGAAAATATAATCTGCTCACTTCTTGCCAGGACTGGAAAAACAGAGGGGCCCTGGTTTAGAAGCCTGGCTAGGACACAATGGCAGTCACGGTTTTCCTGGTCCTCAGGCCAGAGGGTTGGGTCTGGGAAGATGCTGGGTCATTCCTTCCTTCTTTTTTCTATTTAAAAAATTTGCTTTCGTGTGTTTCATGTGTACAACTTTTAAAATGAAAAATAGAAACGTAAATAGAAACAAAGACCCTTAATCAGATCATGCGCCTTGGTTTTTATTGTCATTGTGGAATGGCTACATATTCCAAATTCCATTCATAGGAATTAGGGCTCATCTCTCCACGTCACTTTTTTTTTTTAATATTACTTTTTATTTATTTATTTATTTATTTATTTATTTATTTATTTATTTTTATTTTATGGCTGTGTTGGGTCTGCATTTCTGTGCGAGGGCTTTCTCTAGTTGCGGCAAGTGGGGGCCACTCTTCATCGCGGTGCGTGGGCCTCTCACCATCGTGGCCTCTCTTGTTGTGGAGCACAGGCTCCAGACGCGCAGGCTCAGTAATTGTGGCTCACGGGCCTAGTTGCTCTGCGGCATGTGGGATCTTCCCAGACCAGGGCTCGAA
Source organism: Eschrichtius robustus (assembly GCF_028021215.1). Classification (NCBI taxonomy): domain Eukaryota; kingdom Metazoa; phylum Chordata; class Mammalia; order Artiodactyla; family Eschrichtiidae; genus Eschrichtius; species Eschrichtius robustus. The sequence goes on along the minus strand of NC_090845.1, from coordinate 50,777,214 downwards.
CCCGTGTCCCCTGCATTGGCAGGCAGATTCTCCACCACTGCGCCATCAGGGAAGCCCTCTCCACGTCACTTTTTGACCCACCTACAACACTCCAGTCCAGGGGACTGTCTCAAACAGTTACATTCCCTCCTTAGCTTTAGTGTGAACTGTGGTGAATCTTGGCAGGATTCCTTGGAAAGGTTGCTCTCCTCTACCCAAGAGGAAAGATTCTGAAACACGTCCCCTCATATTCCCAGGAAACAAAGGCCCCTTGGACCCACTCCATTCAGATCTTACTAGGTTCTCCAGGGAAGATCAGTAGAAATTGGAGAGTCATGTGTCAACTACCACCTTCACCTCTGGGGCTCCCTGCCATCTCCTCTTGTTTTCTATTCAAGAAAGGAGCAGTCCCACCTTGACATTTCTCATCTAACTAGGATCACTAGTGGTGACAGAGGCCGAGGGTAGTCTTCGTGATGGTCTCACCATCTGTTGCTTTCAGTATTGGGTACTTTCCAGAAGCAAAGTTGTATATGGGGATACTATTTGAAATAATAAACGTAAGTATTTGTCATTATTTTTGCAATAAATATTTTACCTTCCGACAGTCACAATGGCCCTGGGATGGGGAAAAGTGTGCATGTCCCCTTGAGAAGAAGGATGGCATGATATGAGTGTTAGGTCACTGACTCTTGAATAGAAGAAATAAAAGAAAGTGTTTCCTTCTCAGAAGTGTGGGAAGGGGAGAGAGAGAGAGAGAGAGAGAGAGAGAGAGAGAGAGAGAGAGAAAGAGGAGAAAATCAGTTAGATGTGTGTGTCCTGATATCATCTTCCGAAAAATCCTGTAAGTAGTGGTATTAGATGGATGGGAAAGCTGGGTATAGAGGCGGCATGTGCAACAACACTGGGGCCATTATGACAGTTGGCAGATGAAAGATTTTTTGCAGCTTGTGAAGACATTTCACTCAGAGTGGATAGGGAGAGAACAGACCTATGTCTGCGCTCCTGAACCTTCCTCAGTTCCCATTTGCTTTAGAAGAGATCAAGAATATCTCACCAGCATCATGGAAGTGTGCAGAAGGCAGTTGCATGTTTGTTGCTGAGCACACCAGAGTCCCTCTAATGGGGATGAAGGGATGTTGGAGCACATTGGTCTACAAAGTGTGGTGTGCACACACACATGAGGTGGGTAAGAAGAGCTATTGAGGTGTCAAAAGGAAACATTAGAAATTCTAAGCATATAAAAATGAAAAAAAAAATTTTAATTTAAAAAAGTCACATCATTTCCCATTTCTAATTTTATTGTATGTTTTATGATGATTATTGCATACTAATATGGTGTCAACAGTATGTAATTTGTAAATTAATGTACATATATTGGAGGTATGTGTTCAAAATCTTTTATTACTGGTGCATGTATTAGATTCTCAGGCTACTGTAACAAATGACCACAAACTGGGTGGTGAGAACATCAGGAATGTATTTTCTCACATTTCTGGAGGCTAGACATCTGAAGCAAGGTATTGGCAGAGCCAAGCTCCCTCTGAGGCCTCCAGGGCAGGATCCCTCCTTGCCTCTTTCTAGCCTCTGGTGGTTGCGGCAATCCTTGGTGTCCCTTGGCTTGTAGACGTTTCACTCCAATCTCTGCCTTCCTCTTCGCATGGCGTGTTCCTCCATGTGAGTCTGTGTCTCCATGTGTTCTCTATTTTTTATGAAGACAACAGTCATACTGGATTTAGGGTCCACCCTAATCCAGTATGGCCTCGCCTTAACTAATTACATCTGCAAAGACCTTATTTCCAAATAGAGTCACATTCTGAGGTTCCGGGTAGACATAAATCTTTGGGGGCACACTATTCATCCGAGTGCAGTGTGAAATGAAAAATGATCAGAGACCATTGTTGTAGTAAATATTACACTGGGCACCCTCATTGGAGTCAGCTTTGAGTTGCAACCAAATCTCAGGGGGACCCATAAGTCTAGCAAGAGAACAGTCCAATAAGGAAACAGTATTCACACTGCATAGGCACATAAGCAGAACCCAAAAACAGCACTCAGACTGTGGGCACCTCTGTACTGCCACCATGATATAGCTTAAGTGGAATCCTTTCCACCAATCCCCAGACATAATTATATAGAGGAGAAGGAGAAATAAGTAGAACTTACTCTTGACTCAATAAGTGCCTGAAATGAAGCAGCCAAATTGGAAGAGCCTGAAGAATCTTTAATCATGAAATGTAAGTGGTCATCCCCTGTCCGCCATTAGTACCCATTGGAGTGTGTACTGGAACAGCAGGATTAGCTGTGGAAAACAAAGAAGGCATTTTGTCTTTGCACAACAGAGCCTACTGTATTAAATTTTGAGATTCTGTTAACAGATAGTCTGTGAAAATGGGCCTCCCTCTCAATTTATGGTGTTTATATCCCTCTAGTGGTTTCAAACTTCACCTAAAAACTGGCATCTCCCATATTATATGCATTTTGAACCAGCTCGCAGATAATGGAGGGCAGTGCTATTTAATATTTAAGAGCAAAGTACATAGCTTGGACTTGGAGACACTTGGTTTCAAATCCTTGTTCTGCCATTTAATAGGGACCTTGCATGTCCCTGCACAAGCTACCTAACCTCTCTGAATCCCAGTTATCTCATCTGGAAAATGGGGGATTATAAACCCTATCACATAGGGTTGCTGTGAGGGTGAAATTATATAATACAAATATAAATACATGCCCAGAACATAATAGGTTCTCACTTAATGTAAGCTATGGCTATGGATTACATTCCTTTCTCATTCAGGAATCTGCCCCAGGATCAGGGGGTGAATCCTGTACCACCTTCAGGGCATTCCAGCAACTTTCCTGGCTGTGCTACTGCACAATTTACCCTTAGCGTAATGTTTTGTCACACGTGCCCCCTAAGCTTTGGTGGTCTTCATATTTTAAAATAATACCGTATCCTTCATTTAAAGATGAGTGAGGCAATATTCTGTTATCGGCTGATTTCCTTGTGGCAGCACCTCACTAACTTGAAAGTCTGTATCATCACTGTCACTGACACCTTTTTCACTAGATGCTCAAAAAGATCCATTCACCCACACATCTAATATTTTTGACTGTTTAATAGGCACGAGGTACCGTTCTAGGAAGCAGGGATACAGCAGTGAGCTAAGCAAACAAACAAACAAAACCTTGATCCTATAGAGCTAGCATCCCAGTAAAATAATGATGAGAGGATTGACCCATGGATGGACCCTCCGGCCATAGACTCTGCTGTGATTTCCAGAGAAATCAGACAGGACAGACAAGCTTTTTTCCCCACCTTAGTGGGAATGTGACCAGCTTCATAGTACACTTTCTTATCTATTCTTATATTTAGCAATGATAAGAATCATAATATCTGCTTAGCCCCCCTTGCACTTTACAGAGCAGTTGCACGCACTGAACCTCATTTACTGTACCTCATCTTGTTGAGTAGGTATTACTTTGGTTACATCCACTTTACAGTTGATGCAGTTGATGATGTGGAGACTCAGAGAAGTGAAAGGCTTTGTCCACTGTCACACAGCCCAGTGAAAGTGAGGAAGCCAGTCCTTCTGATTCCAAATCCCATTCTTGTAAGTAGTACAAACAGCCCCAACCCATACGGATTGAGAAAGTGGATGATCATAAACCGGAGTGTGCAGGGCAAAGTGTGTGTGTGTGTTTTCACCAAAAGAGAATGTTTATCAAGGGATGAAAGACAATTGCCTTAGTGCAATTAGTGATGTTTCTGCAGCCCTGTGGGCTTCTAGCCACAGCCAAGCAAGTAGTACCAAACCCGACGGCCTGCTGGTTGACTCGCATGTCCTCCCTGCCCAAGCACCACAGTGTCTGACCCACCTGAGGCTTACTCTCACTGTACAGAGATCTCAGTGGCAGCAAGGTGCCCACTCTTGATCACGTGGGACTGGAAAAGATAGCCATTTCCTACCCATATACTTATTAAGAGATGAGCACCCTCTATAGTCTTCCGGAGCTGGGGTGAGACTAGGGGTAGATATGGAGAAGGAGCTCAGCTGGCACAGCCAGTCCAGGCTTGACTTCTCTGCCTTAGGAGAGAGACACGACAGGCCAGAAGCTGGGTTTGCTACCACCATTGGGGTCCAAAAGCCGCAAACATGACTTCTGGCTAGTGATTCCTCCTTCCAATAAAGCAGTACACAGTGGGGTGCAGTGAAAGGGGATAGCTACCTGGGGTGGTAAAAATGATGCATCCCACTACTTCCCCCATGGCTTTCCCATCTCCACTTTGGTGCCAACTGCACTTATGGAACTGTGTCCAGCCTACATGTGGGAACACGGATGCTGATATGGATAGACTGGGCTACGTTGAGGAGAACTCTAGCATAGAGGTCTAACTGGGTCCCTGCTGTAGGTACAGCTTCTTCCACTCTCCTGGCATGTCCAGTTCCGACAATTTTCTTAAAACTGATAATTCAGAGGCATTTTATTTTTCAAAATCTACTTCCTGGTTTTATTCTCATACAATCTCTTCACTGATCCACACACTTCTTGCCAGAACTAGAGAGCCACACGGGTCCTGATTAGAAGCGTGGCTGAAGAATGTTGGGCTGATGGTTTTCCTGGTGCTTGGGACTTAGGGTCTAGCCTAGATGGCCTCACTCCCAGTTGCTGGAGTTCTGAACCCTACCCTATGGGAGTCTTCTGAGAGAGGGCAGAGGGCTTTGGAGGCATCAGCTACACGGTGAGGGGAAGGAGAAACCATTTCTCCTCCGCAGGCAGTATGAGCTAGATGACCAGGGCCCTGTGTTGAGGCCCTCTGCTGCTGACGATCTTCAGAAGTTTTCACTCGACGTGTTTCTTAGTTATAGGTCCCAAGCCTCATATCAAAGGTCAGCATGCCATGGACTGAGGTTTTCTTGGGGACTCAGTCTGATTTTATGGAGCTGGAGGGAGGAAGGGGCTGCCGGGAGACCCCTTGGGGGTTCTGAGGAAATCTTCACTGTGTTGGCGGCCCCGGGTCACAGGGTAGGATTCCCCGGCCTTCCCTCGTCACACTTCTTTTTCCTTCCAGATAACTGTCTGCTACTTTGCACGATGATCTCCCATTCCCTGTCCTGACATGTAAGTTGCTTGTACTCCTTCAGCACTCCCTGCACACGTGCACTCTGTCTTCTTTCAGGGGGCGGGATTCTTGAGACTAGTGTTTGGAGAGAACAGCAGATATACCTGTTTTCTTTTCACAGCTACATTCCTAGAGGGTCATGCCAGAGGGGAGGGAGGCCTCACAGCAGGGAGAGGAAGGAAGCAGCAAACAGTGAACAGAAGGAGCAGAGAAACAAGCTGCCATGCCTCTGGCCTTTGGAGCTATCCAGGCTGGATACCAGGAACCGGGTTCTTCTGTGACCCAGGGCTCCAGAGAGGCTGTAAGTGCCACCTCCTCACAGTAACGGCTGCTCAGGACCTGGAACCGTGTTGGCCACCCACAACTTTCCCACCTTAACATTTTTGTGGATGATGATGATGATGATGATGATGTGTGGGTGCGTGTGTGTGTGTGTGAAAGAGAAAGAGAGAGAGAGAGAAAGCCTGTCAGATCACTAGCTTCACATCTATGTACTCTAGGCCTGGGGAGACTGAAGAACCAGAGGCTCAGAAATGCATCGTTAACCTTCCTTCTTTCTCAAAATTTGGGTAGTTTTGGTAGACATAACTTGCTTCTCCTTCTCGTGTGTGTGTGTTTGTGTGTATGCGTGCGCCCACATGTGTGTGTGTGTTTGTCTTAGTGAGTATACCTTTTTTGTAATGTGTGTTATTTGCTAGGTATCTGTGCATGTGTGCATTTCTGGGTGCCGCATCCCCCCCAAAGATTTTCTCTCTCTTTTTGTGGATATATATATGCGGGGTGGTGGTGGTGGGGGGGGGGGGGGACACGTGTGGCTACAAGGTGCCTACGTATTTTTAGATATACTCACGGGTGTCGAAGTGTATGTGGTGTGTTTCTGGGCTGTACATATGGTGAGTGGGCCAAGTGTACCAGTGTGTACACCTGGGTGTGTGTTTGCCTGCCTGGGAATGTAAGCCTGTAAGCACACTCTCAGAAGTGACGATTGGGCTGACGTCCCATCTGGGAGAGTCTGGACATGTGTGAGGTGGCTGGCTGTGGGTATGAGGGGATGCATGTACACTTTTGGGGAGCAGTTGATGTCCTTATCTATGACTTGAGAGGCAAGGAGGAGTTGTCACCTGCTGGGGAGAAGAGACACTTACTTGATCACTATTGGGGCCCAGAACATGCCTGTCAGAACTTGGTCAAGGAGCAGAGAATGAGAGCTGGGGCTGCTGAAACAGGAAGAGATAGCAGAGAGGTCAGGAGGGCCAGATGAGCATGTAAAAATAGGAGTAGTCAGACAGGCTTCCAGTACTGGGAGCACAGAGCAACCGTGTCAGGAGCAGACTTGAGGGTACTAGAACAGCCCATGGTACGCCAGCTTTTGTAGAGCTGCCTTGGGGACTGGGGTGAGAGGGGCAGCCCAGTTGAAAGACCAGACATGGGCCGTGGGCAACAGGAAGATATGCTGAAGCCAAGGTGCAGAGGAATATGGTGGGAGGGTGGGCCCTAACAGAGAGCAGAAAATGAAACAGTTTCTGAGGAAAAGGAGACCCCCTGATAGGCTGTGCTGTGCTGCCACCTTCCACTTACCTCAACCCGAGGGTCAAACTTTCATGGACTAGCCCAAGCCAAGCCCTGGGGTCTGTGCCACTGAGAGGTTCACCAGCCTATGGTGATACGTGCATCGACTTTGATGATCAGCCTTGAGACAAAGAGCAGTTCTATCTATCAGATGTTTGCAGGGTCTTATTTTGCTTGTTGTTTCGTCTTTCCTTTTGCCCCTTAGTACCATCCCTTGAGGCAAATAATAATTTTGTCCCATATGACCTGAGGAGCAAGGTGATTCCTCCACAACAAGGGTGAGGAGACCAGAGTTCAGGAACAGTCAGATCCTCTGAACTGCCCCGGGTGCACACAGTGAGGGGCAGCTGTGATAAATGTTCTCTCCCCAACTAGGTAGTTCCTCTTCAGCAAAGCATTAATATGTGTATGCATGAGAACACAAGAGTGTGTGTGTGTGTGTGTGTGTGTGTGTGTGTGTGTGTGTGCTGTAAACTGCTCAAATGAGGGTTTTAGAGCTTCCAACTGCCTGGTGCATTGTCTTAGAGATTGGGGACTTGTTTGCAGATAACCTTGATTGGAGGGAAGGAAGTGAGGGGGACTAGTATCCTGAGAGGGGCAGAGTGGGTTTGGCAGAACTGGTTCAGAGTCCACGTTCAAGTACAGGGTTGGGGATCAGGCCATGCCATGCACCTCTGTGCAGAATGCAGCTCGGCCCTGGCACTTGGGTCCTGGCAGCTGTGTGAACTGCTGAGGACAATATCAACATCACGAGGATCATCATCTTATTTGGAGGCTGCACTGAAGTTCTCTCAGTGGACTTCAAGATTGCTCATTGGAGACTATAGTGGACAGATAGGTCTTGATAGCATTTTGTGTCACCCTTTCGAGACTCCCAGACACAACAACTGTGGGAATCTTTGCCAAGGCGGCTGATGAGGTCACCAGTGATAATAGACGGGGCTCTGAGTCACAGTACTTGTTTGTATGGATACACAGAAAACTGGTGTCAATGTTTGTGCGTGTGTGTTTGTGTGTGTGTGTGTGTGTGTGTAGCATTAAGAATGAATACCTATATATAGTTGTTATTATAATTTTTTATCATATTCACTATCATCATCACCTTCCTGACTATGCACTGAAAGTATACACACAAACGTTAGCACAGGTAAACTCTGGATGTTGGGATTAAGGCTAAATATTTTCCCCGGGTCTTTATACTTTCAGGGCTTGCAGAAATGTGTGCAACGAGCGTGAAGCTTTCCCACAGTCATAAAATACAAAAAGCTACAAAGTAAGTTCGATCTTTCCTTGACTGTCAAGGCCCAGGGGAAGTCTTGACCACTGTGATTCTTCATTTTGAACTCCTGTACTGTTTTTTGCACACACAACGCTCTGGACACTTCCATGAGCAATCGAATCATTTGGTATTTTTCTCTTCTTTTTACTTGCAATTTCTTGTTATTTAATTTCTCTCATGATAAGAACCGTATTTTGTAATAATTCCCTTGCAATAGAAACCGCTGATTGAATGTCTCTGATGGGCCAGGCACTGTGCCAGAGCAGGAAGCATGAAACTGCAGTCCGTGGACACTTGCTGCTTCGCCAAAGTGTGTTACTGATCTGCGGTAAGTACATAATTTGACAGTTCATGTTTAGAAAGTTCTATAGCATATGGCGAGAGTCTCTATGACATTTAAAACAATCGGGGCTTGTGTTTTGTGTGTCTTTGCCACTTTCCTTCTTTCTATTAATTCATTTTCCTTGCGTTATACAAATGTATTGATCCGAGAGTGACTGACTTGGGGAAAGACAAATACTCGTCCTTCACCACAGATAGTTTGAGAAGCAGCAGTCTGGGGACTTTGTGAAGATCAGCTGATTTATTTTCCACAACATGTCTATAAAGCAGGAGGCATTATGACTGTTATGGAGGTGTATGCGGAGGCTGACACAAGTTAGATGACTTCGACTAGGTCCCCAAGCCATCGTGGTAGACACCTTGGGGTTGGGACCGGCATGTTCCCACTCGGCTTGCATAGCTTACCTCAACTGCTGCTGCTCCATTGGTGCCCAGCACTTGTTTATCTTATCAGAACTTCAGAAATACTGATTACACAATCCTGGCGGCTGCTCTCCACCTCACAGCATCTTATGGGCAATGCTGCCTCAGGACCAGCTTGATGTCGGCCTTTAGTACAGTCGCTGCAGCAGGACTGGGAGCATCTTGGAGGAGCTAGCCTCTGCAAAGAGGGACATAGTTTCAAGCATGTAAACTAGAGCACTGTTCGAAGGGAAAACAGAGTAAAACGATACTAAATGTCCATTTGTCCTTGATTGCCGTTTCTGGGTCAGGGCTACTGGAGAGGGTAGGAAGTGGGTGTGTGCCTTAGAGGAGTGCATCTATAAAATAGGCCTCCCTCCACATCTGTGTCCCCTATGGCCCCAGTGCCCTCTCTTCTTCCTCTGTTCCTTTCTTCTCATGGAGTCTGAACTCATTCTCACTGGGTCAGATCAGCCATAAGATCATTCTTTTCCTGGGATAGGCCTGGACCCTGTGACCTGAGACCCAATCCTGTGAAAGCTTTATCTAGCCTCAGGCTTACCCTGCAGATGGGGCCCCACCTCAGGGAGAAGCTCATTCCTTGGGGTCATATCGGATGGGATCTTTTGCCAGACAGGTTTTGTAGGGAGTGGAAAGACGCCAGAATGAAGCCGACTGGAGGAAGCCCCACAGAGAGCAAAGAGACCGTGAGCCCGCACATGCGTGCGTGCATGTGTGCATGTGCTTGTCCAAGAGTCTAAAGTATAGTGCCCCAAATGGCACAGTGGCTTTATAGTTTGATCAGAGTTGTTAATGTCCCCAGGGAGTTACTGTCCTGGCTTGGTCAGACAACAGCCTTCAGGTAGTAAGGATATTCTAAGAGTCAAGGAGAGGGCAGTTCTGTGGTTCTGGGATGTCTGTTCCACTTGGAGCTGGACCAGCCTTCAGAGTAGGGGTCTGTTTTAAGCAAGGCAAGATCACAGGGGTTCTGCCACTCAGCCTCAGACTCAGAACAGAGCTCCACCGCTGAAGTAGCAGCGTCATACAGGAAATTGAGGCTGATGCTCTGACATACAGACTGTGGCTATTGTGTGGTCATTTGAAGCAGCGGTGGTTCAGTGGGGAGACTTGTTACCAGTGTAGGGGGCAGCAAGAGTAATTCCACACTGAGACTTGCCAGCAGGCCTGAGCCTATGGTTATCAGACTGTCTTGAGAATCAGACTGTTTGGGCTCAAAAATTTACTCCTCCAATTGCTTGCTAAGTGCCCTTGGCCAGTCCACCTGACCAACTCGTGTAGCACATCTCTAACTTGTAAAATGGGGATCACAATATAACCTCCATCACTGAGTTGTTTGGAGTATTAAAAGTTACTAAGGTGCTCTGAAGTGCACCTGGCACATAATAGATGCTCAACACACAGGGAGGTTCAACAAATAAGGCAAGTGCCTGAGCTCAGCTAGAAGAGTTCAGGGGGGCCAGAAAGCCACGCTGACCTCTACCCCATCCAGTAGCGATATGATTTGCAACTCCTTGTGCATGTTCTAGCCCTCCTCTTTATGCAAGGGCCACGTAACCTCCTGCCTCCTCAGTTACTGCTCCAACAAATCTCTCTGCCTTCCCTGTGCTGTTGATTTCTTTCACTCCTCTCCGCTGTGTACTTCCCCATCAGCACAATGTTATTTCTGCCATCTGAAGTAAATCTTCTCACGACTCCCTCTTCCTCCACCAGATGCTGCCCAATTTCTTTGCTCCGCTTTGCAGCAAAACTCCTTTTAAGACCGGTCTGTATTCACTGACTCCCCCACCTTCCATTCTCTTAAGCCTGTCCAAAGCAGGCTTTATCATCCACTTCTCCAATGAAGCTGCCCTCATCAAGGTCACCAGGGACCTCTGAATTGCTAATTCCAGTGGTCAGTTCTCACTCCTCCTCTTATTTCACCTGGCATCAGCACTTTGAGCATAGTTGGCCACTGGCTCTCCCTTGATACACTTTGCTTCACATGGCTCCCAGGACACTACACTCTCGGTCTATAGCGCTGCTGGCCACTTCTCACTCAGTCTCCTCAACTGGTGCCTCCTCACCTCCTCTTCTCCCTGATCCCTTTATGCCACAGGTCTCTGTGCATGATCGTCCTCTCTTCTCTACGTACACTCACTCCTTAGCCAATCTCAAATAGTCTCATGGCCTTCTAATACCATCTCTACATCTTAGGCACAGCCTTTCAGACACATTCTTGACTTCTGTGCAACTGAATTCTGTACAACTGCCTACTCAACTCATATGAGTGTCAAAGAGACATCTTAATTCAATGTGTCCAGAACTGAATACTTGATACCCTCCCTCACCTATAAAACCTGTTGCAACTAGGGTATTCCCCGTATCCGTTGGCAGCTATCCCACTCTACTAGTCGCTTGGGCAAAAAAATCTGGAGTCAGGCTCGACTCCTCTCTGACACTCCATATCTAAACCATCAGGAATTCTGTTAGGTCAGCCACAAAGTGTATCCAGAAACTGAGCAGTTCTCATCATATCTGCTGTTACCAGGATGATCCAAACCACCATCACCATCTCTAGCCTGATTTACAGCAATAGCTTCCTACCTGGTCTTCCTGCTCCCACCCTTGCCTGTTTTCTCTGTATTCTCAACATAGTAAGTAATCAAAGTGATCCTTTCAGAAGGTAATTCAGATCGTGCCACTCCTCTGCTCAATCCCTTACTGCCTCCGTCCTCCCACACCCCTCACATTCACGGCAAACAAGAGCCTAGTTCCTTACAATGACCTACTAGGCCTTACATAATGTGGGATTCTGTTCAGCTCTCTGACCTTATCTCCAGTTCTTGTCCTTTTTGCTCACTCCACGCCAGCCACACTGGCCTCTCCATCCTTCTCCAGATGTGCTAGACGCTCCCAGGCCTTTGAGCCTTTGCACTGACTGGTCCTTCTGCCTGAACAATGCTTCCTTGATATATCAGCAAGGCAAACCCCCTCACTTTCTTCATTTCTTTGGTCAACTGTCACCTCGCCAGTGAGGACCACCCTGCCCACCCATTAGTATTGAATTTAGTACTCCCTTTCTTTCTTGGCATTTCCCATCTGCCTTACCCTGTTCTGGTCAGCTTACCACTGCCCCTTCCCCCACCAACCAGAGAACTTATCACCTTCTAGGTCCAGTATAATTTGTTATTTAAAAGGTTTACCTTCTTTCTATCTTCTGTTTTTGTACAAGAGAGCTCGTGATTTGTTCATATATGTTTCCCAGGTGACTGGCACAAGTAGACCTTTGTAAATACGTGTAGAGTGAGTGAATGGATGAATTGTTAGATAATCACAGCATCCAAAATAACGTAGGCCCAGCTATTTTTGAGACTTCACGGGCCGAAAATGAATCAAGGGGCTCCTTGATCAGAGTTACAGGAGAGATTTCAGGCACTTCTCATGTGTTGCCCATTTTGAGATAACATTTGCAAGGGTGTCGTTTGTCACAGGAACTGAGGCAGAAGTTGACCAGTCAAGAAGTGGGCCTGATTTTCAGCAGCTGTTGGTGGGCTCTCCCTTCCCCTCCAAGTCACCCTGTGTGAGCTTTATGCCTGTTGGGTGGTGAGCAGTACAAGCCCAGAGTCCACTTTTCCTCCCAAAACCTGTTCTCCAAGCCCTGGATTGCTCCAGAGTTGTTCTTCTTATATAGCTTTGGCTGAGCTGAGACTCTCCTTTTTGCAAGGGTCCTCACACAGATTTTCAAAGAAATTCCATTAGCTCTTTGAGGTTTAACTGTTTCATGGCCCGCAAGCCCTGGAGTAGCCTGTAAACCAGTCTCAGTACATCTTCATACCAATCACCTTTCTCCACCGCCACCACGACTTCAAAATCATTTCCTTCAGAAAGCTGGAATTCTATGCTTCTGCCAAAGGAAGGAGACAGAGGGATCCTGACTGCTTCCCATCTCGCGGGGGTGAATGTGAGCCCAGGCGGAATCCACATCTGTCTTTCACCATGACCGTGGCCTGCTGTGCACCTGGACGATGAGGCCAGGGCCACAACACTGGGCCCAAGGAGGACACCCTTCAGCCTGTCTTTTTGCATGGGCAGATACCCACTGCTTGCTGCCTGTGTCCTACCCCAGGAACTCTATTCTGCTCAAGTTAAGAAGTCCTCCGGGGCCATTTTGCCTTCCGGGTTGGAAACATCATCAATGAGCAATGTTGCAGGCCCAGAAAGGTTGCTGTTTGGTTGGTCCACTGTGCGACAGCCAGGACCTAGGATTTGAGGATTGATGGAGTGCTCAGGGTGGCGAAGTTTATGAGCAACGTGTTGTGATGGGGAAGACACCCTTGTTTTGGAAGAAAATAGTCATTCTACAGATAGCAACGCCTCAAGGATGCCTGGCAATTGGGGCCGCAACAAATGAGAATAAACAGACGCCCACAGCTGCTTAATGGCTTCTTAATCTTACTTTCCCACACCTCCTCACCCCCTCCAGCATGCTCCTTCTCACTTTTACCCTGGGTTGTGGTGAAGTTTGAAGACAAAAGACTTCCCCAAGGCTGGGTGGAGCCCCAGGTGTCCTGGTGATGATGCAGTCTGCCCGTCGTTTTCGTGTAACAGTGTGGGCTTTAGACTTGGCCCACCCTGGGTCATTTCCAGGGCAGTCACTGACCAACCAGGTAACCCCAGCAACTTGCTTCTGGTATCTGACCCTGAGTTTCTTCCTCTGTAAACTTGTCCTAGTGGCGCCTACCTTGCCAGACTGTTGCGAAAGTTAGAGACGATGTATGAAAACAGCAGTCAAAGTGCCTGGCACAATTTAGGCACTCAGGAAATGGCAGCTGCCCCTCTTGATATGCATTGAGGACTCTTGGGCTCTCTACCCCTGAGTTCCCTAAACAGCTGGAGTTTTCTAGAACCCAGAAACTCAATCCACTTCAGCGGCATCTTGGCAACTAAAAGTGCAGCTTTTCCACTCACTTTGTGGAGACTCTGCTGGGGTGGGGCCAGCTTAGGTTGCTGATTTACAAAGCAAGAGGCTCTCAGCTTGTGTCCTATCTGGATACTGCTCAAAGCTGAAAGAATTCATGTAACTGAAACAATGAGTAGTATCTCTTGCCCACCACCTTCTAGAAACCCCTTTCCCTGCCTGTCCCTCAGCCCTGTCATTCATTTCACAGCCACCGGAAATCCCGACCTTGTTCAGTGTTCACCTGAGCAAATGAAGATTAACTCTTTGCAGTACCAAGGTAGTGCGTTGGGGTGGGGAGGGGTGGGAGACACACTGAACTTCCAGGCCAAGGGGGGAATGAGCCTGGGCCATTGGTTGCTCCCTTGCTGGGCTGGGGAAAGTCACCCAGTCCTTGGCACATCCCTGGGGAGCCTCCTGCCTGAGGCCTTCAGGATTCCAGCAGTCATCTGTTTTACAGTGCAGCTTGCGGTATACTCCCACTCTTCTCTCCCTTTATCCTGGGCACTGCTAATTCCCTGACTGAATTCAGCTTCTTGGCCCATACTTGCAAATAGCCTTTTTAGGCAACTGGATGATTATTCCCCACCAGAGCCAAAGAAAACCTGGATTCAGACAGGGTTTGGAAGGACATTATTTCTTTCCCTGAGCTAGCTGGCACTTCCTGCAAAACGGTGGGGGGCGGGGGGGGATGGTGGTGGTGGTGGTGGTAATCTTACTGACCTGACAGAAATAATGTGTGGCAAGCTCCCAGTACAGAGATGCTCAACAAATCTTTGCTCTGCAGATTCTCCCACTTACTAGTTGACTAACCTGGAGGTGACTGACTTCTATGAGCCCCTTCCTGTAAAAGGGGGAGAGGTTAAAGTCAGCCTTGTTCCCAAAAGGATTTGAGGCTGCAGTTGGGGTTACTGAGAACTGTCCCACTGACTTCACATGTTTCTTTTGAAGATAGAGACCTTGTGAGTACATTGGCAGGCAGAGAAGGACAGCAGGGTGGCCTATAGGGAAGCACTCTGGATTTGCTGGGAATGGACATGGGGTCTTGTCTAGGATCTGTCACTTGCCACCCCGGTGGCTCTAGACCAGAAAGTCACTCAGTAATCTGAACCTCAGATTCATACCTTGTCTACCTCTGGAGCGGGTATGGACAAATATGGCTCCTCCAGGGCCAGAAACATGCCTTCTGATCTTCCGCAGCCCCAGTGTCTGTCACAGTGCCTGAATCATAGAAGGTCCCACTATTTTCTTGTTTGCTCAATGAATTTGGAGCTGCTGAGGGGTCATGTTTCCTACTTTTGTTTGAAGCCTCCTTTGGCTGCAGGCTGATGTCTATGGGTCCCTGGGCCTTTGCCAGAAAGTCATTTGCTAGCTTACCCTGGCCCCAGTGACTTTGCCTGGCACCCAGGTGGAAGCAGGGTAAGACTGCCTGGGGGCAAAGAAAGAAGAAGGTGCCCTGGCCACTCTTTTGTGTGTGACAGCTGCTCCCTCTGAGACCCAGGAGGCTAGATGAGGCACCCTCCCTTGGTGATCCCTATTAGGGGACTTAGTTCTTACAGTGTTTAGCTCTCGGGATAAGTGTGGTCGGCTTTGGGGGTGGCCAACCTTCTAATGCGTGTTCTCTGCCTGTAGCCGATTTGAATATGAGGGATGACTCCCACCTCTCCAGATGTGCCACAGGGCAAGGTAGAGGATTCAGAAGCCCCTGGTGATAGAATGGATGGGAAGAGCATTGAGCTCCTTGGTACAATGAGGAAAGAAAGTGTAAAAGTTCCTGGAGGTGGGAAGAAACCTGATACCACAAGACTTCATACACCATGGGCCACCATGCCAGGTAGCCCTCTGGACTTAAATACACTGGCTGAAGGAGAGAGTCAAAGTGCTAATTCTGCCCTACCTGCCTCCCACCCGCCCACCCCGATACACACACACTTTAAAGCAATTTGTGCACCCTAACAAGACAGTTCCTGAGAGAGGCGCCGGTTTACCTTTCAGAGATACCACAGGTCGACTCCTCTCTCTGGTTCATCCAGGAGGCTCTGCTTTTATGGAGCCTTCTTCTTTTCATTATTCCGGGATTATCGTTATTATTAACCATTTTTGTTCTCATTAAAATTAGTCGTAACTACCGCCCTTTGAGACTCTAGCCCCTGTTCCCCTCTTCCCCACCTCATTCCTTTTTCTCCACCTTCCGCTTGAAATGACCCTAATACTTCAGTAAAGAATTTGTTTCTTCCCTAATGTCCATGCTGCCTTTAGTGCCTCAAGTTACTCCCTTCCCCATCTCCAATATTACTTTCAGACCTCACGTTGTCACTAACCAAGAATTTTCTGACAGTCCCGTCTTTTTTAATTTCTGTAGTACCCTACAATGTCCTTTTGCCTGCAACCGACCCTCTCCCCTGTCCTCCTCTCAAGCTGATTTAAGTGCATTTTCTATTTCCACAGCACCCTGTGATGCTCCCTTCCCTTTGCCAATGCCCCATCCTCCAAGCTGGGTCACGTTTCCAAAAAATACCTAATACATACTATGTTCATAGTATGCTCTGATGTCCCTTTCAAATCCCCCCAACCTTATTTAAGCATCTCTTGGATTTTCATAGCACCCTATGATGCCCTCTTTCCTGTCCCACCCTCCAAGACAGGTCACATAAGCTTTTCTACATTTTCATGGCACCCCATGCTCACTCCCTATTACAGCATTTACCACACTGCCAGTTTACATATTTGTCTCTCTCACATAATCTAGAACATTCTTTAGAGCTGAGCGCTGTGTCTGAGGAGTATCCCCAGAACCTAGATTGGTGCCTCACACATAAGTGGTGGTCAGTAAATGGACAAGATGTCCTCATCATTAAGCTTTTTTTTTTTTCCATATTCTGCAGTAATTAAGCAAAACCATGGAAAATGTCAATCCTTTTACAGTGAGCTTTGTTAATGTAGGAGGACTATATATATAGTGTTTTGCCTCATATTTTTTCACTTATGGCCAGATATTTTATTGTGATTTCCACTTTCAAACACTTATACAGCAGTCTCTTCCAATCCTATATATGATTTGTTTCATATCATTGAATACAGTGAAAATATTCTTTTTCTTTCAAAGCTAGTAAACACTTATGGAGAATTTCAAAGCAAAAGCAAATGTAATCTCCAAAATTTATTTAAAGACATAGACTGTGAACTTTGACCAAAATATTATTGATGAATATAGACTGTGAACCTCCAGCAATTAATTGGTAAAAAAAAATGCAATATTCCATCAAGACCTATATCTTAATGTTATAAACACAGCCCCAAACATCACTACCAAATGCATTGTTCTCTCTTTCTCTCTTTTCCCCTTTGAAATCAGTGATACCCATGGCCCTCTTGCTCCTCTGGCTCCCCCTCGTCACTAAGTGAATAATATGACACTATCTGCAGGATGTTTCACTAGTTCTTGCAAAGCATTCTAATTTTGGAAGTAAAATTAGAACTTGTTCAGGCATTTTCAGGGACTGGAACTCTGCCAGGGTCTGAGGCTGGGACATTAGTCACTGCTTTTGCTTTGGTTCTGGCTGTTGCCGCCATCTGTTTCACAGTTTCACTGTATTGTAATGGCTAGTCCTAGGGTTCTCTGCTATAGACTTTGACCATTGACTGTAAAATTTCCATTTGCTCATTTGCTGGTTGACTCTGGGTCCCCAGAAGAAGGCATACTCCAGTGAATTGCCATGGTTCACTGGTTTATTCTCTAGGTAACCATGCTATACAAACTTTTGGGTGATTACTGTCTTCAGATTCCCAAATACACTGTACTTCTTCTTCAGCTGCACCCCTAACTTCTGCAGAACATCCTTGATAAGTCTCTCTTTAGCACAGGTGTCCGCCATGATAATAATGCCTAGCTCATAATTAGAAGAACTTTTTGAAGCTCTTTTGGTTTTTGACATTGTTTGGGAACCTTGAGATTCTCTGGGACTTCCAGGTACTCTGAGACCTTGAAATTATTTGTTTCTGAGAGATGCTTTGGCCCTCTGAGGCGCTAAGGATCTTTGAAGTACTGAGTTCCTCTTTGATTCCAGGAGCTTCTGAGGTACTGAGAGCCTCAGATGTGATCAGAGACTTCAAGTTATTGGGATTTGGAAGTGTTTGGAAACTTCTTGGTACTCCAGGCCTTCAACATGCTTGTGGCCTCTGAGGTGCTAAGGGTCCTTAAGGTGGTGGAGACCTCAGAGGTGCTTGGGGCTTTTAGTGTGTCAGGGGCTTTTAAGGTAGCGGGGACCTTTGAGGTACTTGGAACCTCTGTGATACTTAGGGCCTTTGAGGTGCTTGGAACATTTGAGGTACTATCTCTGAAGTGTTTAGAACATTCAATGTGCTAAGGGCTTTCAAGGGATTTAAGACTTCAGAGATGCTGGGACCTTCAAAGTACTTGAAGCTTCAGAGATTCTGGGGGACTTTGAGGTGCTGAGGGCCTCACAGATGCTGAGAGCCTTTAAGGTTCTTGGGGCCTCAGAAATGCTCAGGGATTTCAAGGTGTTGCAGGCTTCAGAAGTCCTTAGGACCTTAGAAACTCTTGGGGTCCTCAAAATGCTGGGATACTTTGAGGTGACCTCATCTTTCAAGGTACTTGAGATCTCAGAGGTGCTGGTAGCCTCTAAAGTACTGGGCTCACTTGATATACTTAAATATTTTAGTATGCTTGGGTCCCTTGAGGCTGGAGCCTGTGGATATGTTTGGACAACTGGAAGTATTTGGGACCCCCCAGTTGCTCAGGGCTTGTGAAGTGCTTGGGGCCTCAAAAATGCTCAGGCCCCAGGAAGTGCTTGAAATCTCTGAGGTACTAAGCCTTGTGAAATATTAGGAATCTCAGAGTTACTTAGACTCCCAGGAGTGCTCTGGCTCTGAAAGCTGCACGAGTTTTGAAAATTACTCCAGCCATGAGAGCTGCTGCAGCCTTGGGAGTTGCTACGACCCTTCAAGGACTTGGGCCCCAGAAGTTGCTTGGGACCCAAGATGGGCTTGGGACCCACATGATGCTAGAAGTCTCAGATATGCTCAGGCCCTGTGGATTAGCACAAACTCTGGGGGTGTAAGGGCCTCATCAAGTGCTTGTACCCCATCAGGTATTTGTGTCCCACCAGTTGTTGGGGGGCTGTCAGGGACTGGGGACATGACAGGAGCTCCAGATCTTTGAGGGATTAGGGCACCACCAGGTATTCAGGCCTTACCCGGTACTCTGGCCCAATAAGGCGTTTGGACCCTGCCAAGTGGCTTGGTCCAACCAGGTGGTTGGGGTCCCCAAGTAGTTGGACTCAGTCAAACTGTGGGACTGCTCCAGATGCTTAGGCTCTGCCAGGATGTGCCCAATCTTTGTGAAGAACTCAACCTCCACAAAGTGTTAGGACCCCAGCCCATGTTCCTAGAAATGCTGGGGCAAAGTGAATAGGGATCCAGGGTCTCCAGGTTGTTTGACATGCCTAAGGTGCTTGGGCCAAAGGAAGCTATGGAGGTCCTGGAAGCCCCTGGGTCTTGTGAAGACATCAGGTCTTGTATATTGCTGCTGGCACCTCAGTTATCTCCTACACCCCATGAGTTTTGATGAAGCTCGCTATTCTGTTCTTGTAGCTTGTGTCTAGCCTGGTAGGGGGATGGGGGATGGGATTGCACAGGCAAATCAGAGATGGCTGCACACAGATTACAGCAGCCCGGAGAGCAAGAGGGAGTAGTGTACTACAGAGAAGCCTCAGAAACTTGTTTCATAGGCTGAAACTGCTCTCACTGATGTCACTGCCTCCTCTATCACACTGTCACTACTTTCCCTACAAAGGCCTATGTCTGTTTGCTCATAGGTCCTCTACCTTCCCTACCTCTGTGGCCACTTCTACCACTGCTGTCATCTCTATGGCCACTGAAAATTCTGGCCCTGCCATGGAAAACAAAAATCCACCTTCAGCTGCTTTGTGGCTAGCTCCCATGCAGTTACTTCTTGGCTAACCACCCCCTGCTTCCCACCCTCCTGAATTCTTTCCCAGCAACCTTGAGTACGAGATCCCATCTCCAATGGCTATGCCCCCACCACACATCCAGCGCATCTCCTCTGACTTCTGCAGAGGAAATAGGGCCTCCATTTTTGCCAACTTCCTAGGGCATAGAGAATGGGAGGCAGCCATGCAAAAGGGAAGGATGGGGGAAAGACAGACGGGAAGAGGTGGTGCTCCAAGGGGAAATGGATGGCTACCAGTCCTTGCATTCTCTAATTATCAACTCGCTTGTCTTTAGAAGGATTCTGTCTCTACACCATTTGCAGGCTTGAGGTGTGCGTGAGATGCTGGGGGGTGGGGGGAGCAGAAGTGTATTCTTGGAAGGAATCAGCTGGTCTCAGCTCTCCTTTCCTGTCTTGGCTTTCACAGCATATTCATTCACTCACGTTGTTTTCAGAAAGTGGCTCTGTGTATACTGATTAATTCCAGGGCCCGCATAGGGCTGTGGCCTGTGTGTTGGGTGATGAGAGGAGATGGGACTGCAAAAACGAACAGTGTGCAAGAGGTGCAGAGCCTTTAAAATGTTATATATTCACGAGATTATTAACCAGGGCACTGACTGGATCAGACTTGGCATTTGTAAAGCCTCACAGAGGAGCAGACTATTGTCTGGCAGGTCATTTAGGAAGCAATTAGAATAAGAAGCAAGAGGGAATGAAAGTGAGCCTTAAGGTGGTTGCCATGGGGATGGAGAGGCAGAAAGACATTTTAAGGGTGATCACTGACAGGCTTTAGAGACTGATTGGATGGAAGTGGTGAATAAGGAGTGGGTGGTAGAGTGCAGGTTGGCTCCAAGGTTTCTTGGCTCCAGTCTACCTGAATACCCGATTTATTTTGCTTCTTTCTTTCATTCTGTAATCCGAATATAATTCATAGCATACTATGAACTTTATCCACTCCAGGTCTTGGCTCACTGTTTCCTCTGCGTGAAATGCCTTTCCTCTCATCTCCAATTACCTAAATTCCAACTGCTTGCTCAGAGGCCTCTTCCTCCCTGAAGCTCTTCTCGGTCGGCACAAAAGTGTAATGAGCCCATTTTTGTTCCCCATTTTTTGCTTTCTATAGCAAGCACTCCGTATCTTTCTTACGTCATTCCAAAGATACTATTTTGCACAAGTCACTTCACCTCTCTGAGCCTCCATTTCCTCATCTATAGAGTGGAGTTAATTAAAGTACCAGTGGTCTCATAGGGTGGTGAGAATTAAATGAGATAATAAATAAAAAGCATGCATCACACAGAAAGCACAGCCGCTGCCTCTCTCAAGGTGTTTCAAGCAGTGTGTGAGAGTGGCATTTAATAAATAAATGCACTTTGAAGGAATACATGAAATGGAAGATTTTGCGCATGTTTTTAAAAGCAAGTGAGTGCTTTCTACCTGCTTGGCTGGAAGAGATGAAATGTTTGTTTGACAGGATTTCAGATTGTAATCCCAAAGAGGGAAGGGACCCTGTCTCTCCCCTTGATGTCTCCTAGCCCTTGGTAGAGTTGCTGGAATAGGATATGTCTACACCCAGTGAATAAGTTCTGGGCTGGGAAAGTGTGTCCCGTTTAGAAAGCAGAATTGCCAGCTGAATCACCCAACAAGGCCCAGTCCTCTGTACACGTGTAGAAAGGGAATGCCTGGTACTGAGGAACTCAATACGAGCGTTGAACTGAGACATGGGAACATGAGTTCTGGCCCAGCCCCTGTCATTTACAAGCTCTTGACCTTGATGAGTTTAACCTAACATCTGTGTCCTGTGATTTATCCTCTGAACAAGCAGAAAAGGCTAATCCCTCTTGCCCTGTATGCCAGGCTTCTTGTGAGGCTCTCTGCAAATCCAACAGCACATACCGGCAACCCTGAGTTAGAGCAGGTTCCTCTGAGTTCAGTTGTTTCTTGTTTGTATGTCTTGTGTTTGCTGTTTGGGAATCTGTGTGACTAGAGGATTGCAAAATCACCCATATTGTTTCCAAAAGCTTCTCCTTTCTGATGGCATTTTATGGGAATGCAATCCAGCAAACTAATTTTCGTCCCAGGGGTTACTTTCTAACTCAAGTTTTCTTTATACCCAGAGCCTACCAAGACCTCCTGTCGGTGAAGCCTCACCATAAACGAACTTGGGGTAGTGTATGCTTGTTGCTGCATTACCTTCTGTCCACCAACCAGCTGACTGAGGAGGGGGTGCCATTTCCCTGTCACTCCATTCATCTTAGTGAACCTTTGCTCCAACCCACAACAAGGACGAGGCAGCTCTGCATAGCACCCAGGAAGATCAGAGCCTATCCTTAAGCAGT
This sequence comes from Eschrichtius robustus, assembly GCF_028021215.1. Lineage (NCBI taxonomy): Eukaryota > Metazoa > Chordata > Mammalia > Artiodactyla > Eschrichtiidae > Eschrichtius > Eschrichtius robustus. Next base: position 50,755,254 of record NC_090845.1, on the reverse strand, counting down.
GTACAACCTAGGGCTGTGGCTCTCAACAGATTTCCTCAAAGGAGTAATCAGGAACAGGCTTTAGGTCGTGAGCTACTCTCAGTGTTCCCAAAAGCTTAACAGAAATCACATTTATGTAAGACAGGCCACGGAGGTTATTAGTCAAGAAACGCAGTGTTTTTAATAGCAAGAATATTGCCAGGCATGATAGTAACAGGAGGAAATCATAAAACCATGCCTTGGGACATTGTGGACCACAGGTCTGTCTAGAGTAAGTAGGACATGACAAAGGAAGGGCAGCTGACTTGTGAGGGCCTGAGAAGTACAAAGAGAGGAGGGAAACTAACATTGCTGTGGTAGGCTATGTGCCTAAACTACCTCCAAACTGGAATCTTTACAACAACCTTCAATCACCAGTGAAGCTAGAGAGAGATTACCTCTCTTGCCCAAGATCATAGTACTGCTGTTGAATGTCAGTATTGGGGCTCACATCTCCAGATTTCTAAGCTCCACCTTCTGCCATCGCACACCTCACAGCTGCTCCAACTGAGTGCACATTTGGTGGTGCAAGGAGGCTTAACATGGAAGGGAGTGTTCTTGCTCCCTTGGGATAGGAGCAGAAGGGAAAGAGATGAGAAAAGGGACAGATGTGTAGAAGGGCAAGGCAAGGATCCTTACTCACCTTACTAGGTTTTCCATACTTGGCTCTGCCCCTTCCAAGCTGTGTCAAGTCCAGCATGTTATTTAACCTTTCTAAGCCTCAGTTTCTCCATCTGTGAATAAGCATACCATAGTGGTGTTGTGAAGATTAAAGGGAAATATCTCATGCAAGATGAGGTAGGTTGAAAATGTCCCCCCAGTTCTCAAAGATGTTCACACCCCTATCCCCAGAATCTGTGACTATGCTACCTTATATGGCAAAGGGGAATTTTGCAGGTGTGATTAAGTTCAGGATCTTTAGAGGAGGATTATCCTGGACTATCTGGGCGGGCCCAAGGTAAACAGAGAGTCCCTATAGAAGGGGGAGAGTAGAGTTAGATTCAGTGAAAGGTGTAAGGATGGAAGCAGAGATCAAAGAGGAGAGAAGATGCTACATTGCTGGCCTTGTAGATGGAGGAAGAGGGTATGAGCCCAGGAAAGTAGGGTGCCTCTAGAAGCTGGAGAAGACAAGGAAATGGATTCTCCCCTTGAGCCTCCAGGAGGAACACAGACCTGCAGGCACATTTTAGACTTCTGACCCCCAGAACTGTAAAAGATTAAATTTGATTGCCTTAAGCCACTAAATTCGTGGTAATTTGTTACATCAGCAGAAGGAAACTCATACACAAGTCATATGTGTGCCTCACTCATGGGGAGTGCCTAATGAATAAGAACTGTGACTACCTGTTGAGGTGAATTTATATTATTGTCACATTTTCAGTGAAAGTACTGGAAGGAACTGGGGAGGGATACGAGACTGGGCTGGATACCTTGGCAACAATTCTTGTGGGTGTTGATGCACCTTGTTCTTCTCTGGGGCTGTCTACTAACCCCCTATCCCAGGCACTGTCCTGGTTATATGACCAAGTTTCCTTAGGCATTGCTCTTACCTGGGCAGACACTGCCAAAGCCACCACCTGGTCATAAGTGCTGCGGGTGGGATAGAGAGGGAAATGCAGGGGTCAATCCACACTACTCCGACCGCTGTAACTAATCATCTTTCAGTTGTCTGTAGGCCCTGTTCTGATTCCGGCAAGCACCTCCCGAGGGCACAGAGCACCCTTGGGCCAGTCTCTCCATTTGCAACAACGCTTGCACAGACTGTGGGCCACCGCTACTTGAACAAGTGAGTCTGACCCTATCTGATGTCCCTCATTCAGGGGCTGGGCTCCTCACTATTTCTGGTCTGTTGAAGAATCATTGCTCTGAATCATTTCACACTGCAGGCATGGACTTATTTTACAGTTTCCAAGAATTAGGGTATTGCAAGGAGGTCTATAGCATGTGCACTCCTACAATCATGAAACAAAAGCCATGTGATTACTTTTGAGGATCGTTTGCTGGGTTTGAGAATAGAATATTTTTACTGCAAATTAATCACAAACATAGGGACAAGAATAAAATTAATATTACAAGCACCTGCATAACCAGTGCCCTGCTGTGTCAAATTTAAAAATTAGGCCCTACCTTGGCCTAACCTTTACATTGCAGATATGGTAAAACCCTCTTTTTACCTCTTCCCAGATCCACACCACTCTCTCTTTCTTCAGTGGCATCTGCTATCATGAATTCAGTAACTATTATACCCAGGACAAGTTGTACATATTTGCTACCTATTTCTGTGTTCATACACATTACATAGGATTTTTAAAAAATGTTTATGCAAGTTGATTAATGTAGCTCTAGGTCATTTTCATGTTTGTACACTATTTCTTTCAGTATTTGCAATTTATCTTTCTCCTGATGACCCAGACTTTTGCAGTTTCTATTTTTCCAGAAAAAAAACAAAACAAAACACTGCTCTTATCAGTCTTTGTGTACCTATCCCCTGAGAACATGTGAACATCTCTAGGGTCACCATCTAGGAGTGGACTTACTGGATGTGTCTGCATGGATGTGTTTACATAGACCACATGGATTTCTGCTTTGCTTCATTTATAAAAATTAGATCCTTCTATATACAATTTTCACTTCATTCTTTTTGCTAATCAACAATAAAATTTGCTCAACTCATACCTGTAAGTCTTTCATTATAATGGCTGAATGATGTTCCTTGCAGTGGTTTTACCATAATCTTTTCAGGCATTCATCTGTTGGCCTGGTATCCTGTGTCTCCAAAGTATGTTCCCCCTCTACAAACAATGCTGCAATAACAGTTCAATCATTTGTTTACTAGAATTTTTTTCTTAAATGAGCAGTATATCCAATTGAGTATGAGAGCCAAGTTTATGTTCAGGATTTTTGATGAATGATTAAAATCTTCCTTCTACTTCAGTCGAAATCAAGGTGATTTATGAGTTTTCCTGAATCTTAAATAATTTTATGATGCATAAGGGTGGTTGAATATTATCCCAAAGCCACCCAATGGGACATCACTGAATGGTTTCCAGCAAGCGACTGATAAGGTCAGATCAGTGATTTAGCAAAGCCTCTTTGGCTGCAGTGTGGAGACTGGACTCTGAGGGAGGTGGGAGGGGTGGATGGAAGACCTCATTAGAGGCTATTGCCTTCATCTAGGCTAATGATAGTGGTGCCTGAAATAGAGTGATGGCAGTGAAGATGGAGAGAAGGGAATGGATACCAGAGCTGATTAGAAGACCGAATCAACAAGCCTTGGGGATTGCTTGGATCTGGGTAGTGAGGGGAAGAAACAGGTTAACTGGGCCTCCCAGGGTTCTGGCTTGGGTAAGTGATGAGATTAGGAACGCGGGAGGAGAAGCGGGTTGGCTGCCTTGCTCTTCTCTTAGGTGCCTTGGCCTTTTACGGGGAGAGGGGAGGGCCTTTGTTAGGTTTACTCTCTGTAGAATCATTGGATTTCAGATGCCTGCAGAAGGCTTGCTAATGCTCAGCGTCTCCCAGCACACTGGGCACAGAATACAGCAGGGTGCAGCCAGTCCTCAGAATTGTGGGAAGACTAGATATCATCCATGGCATTTGTGCCTTGGAGGAAATTCTCTCCTTAAGCAAGGGTAACTCCATACTGGGTTTCCTACACTTTTCTCAGAATCACAAGTCCCCCCCCAAACCCCAAAGTGAGTTCATTAGTTGACTCCACATCATCACAGGAGTGATGGCGCTTCCTAAAATTCACCTTGAGGTTCTGTGGGGTTTTCAGGGTGTCAAATCGCCTCAAGTGACATCAGTGACAATCTGAACAAAAGGTGCCAAGTATCAGGCCCATGAAATCTGCCTGTGTGCTCTTGTGAGCCCGAGGTGCCTGCCACTCGTAGACTTTAGGGTCTACTCCTGGACATGCCCAAACATTTTTCTATGGGGAATCCCCATCCTTCGTGCTTTCTGTTTAAGGGTGGGGATGACTCTGAGGGCGAGGTGGAATATCTGCCTCCAGAAAATAACCTAAGTATGCAGTCACATTAAAGTTCCCCAGCTGTTAACTGAAATGTTGCTTATTCTTAGCCAATTAACAATTGTTGCATTTCTTTCTTCAACATATATCTTAGCTCTGGCATATTATTATTCATAATGTCAATAATAAGTAACTTCCTTCTGCTATTTTTATTGTGCATTGTCTCACAGTAAAAAATAATTGGTCACTCTCATTAGGATGCCCAATGTAGATACAAGGCATCTGAGGCATCTGAGGCCTGATATCAAATCTCTGACAGGTGATGGAGTCAGGATTTTGGACCCACTTCCCTGATTCCACTGATATTTTAATTTTCTCCTCTGAGTCATAAATGAGGCCATTCCTGTTTCCACACACCTTCCCTTACAGGGTTTCTTATCGAGATTTATGCAGCATTCTCCTTCCTGGCTTTATGCCACCTCCTTTCTCCTTATCCAACTATATCTTGCATGTAGTCATAGGAAGTTCCTCCCGAGGGGGGTCACCACTCACTGTTCACCACCAGACTAAACACTTCAGATGTTTCATCTGGCTCCTTGCTAGCTCAGTGGGGCCTGGTGGTCCATAGAAAGTCCTCAAAAAGTGAGACCTGATGGATTGAATGAATGAATGAATGAATGAATGTGGAATTGAGGCAACTTACCTTCCTACCTCAGCATCTCTAGGCAGAGCCACAGTGTGCTTGACATTCAGACCCAGGATTGCCCAGGTCCTGAGCTTGTCGTGACTAGGGAGTGGAAGACCTTGGGGACTCAGCCCCCCAGTGTGTATGCACACCTGTGTGCACATAGGCATGAAGGTTACCATCCATTCACAGGGGCACACTCACCTCTCTGTTTCCGTCTCTGTGTAGAGTTTCCAACATGGGTCCCTCTGGTGTAAATCATTAACTTAGTACCTGTCTGGTAAGGACTTGGCATACATTATCTCATTTAATCCTCACAACTTTGTTATTTTTTTTTTTTTTAACATCTTTATGGAGTATAACTGCTTTACAATGGTGTGATAGTTTCTGCTTTATAACAAGGTGAATACATATACATATATTCCATTATCTCTTCCCTCTTGTTTCTCCCTCCCTCCCACCCTCCTTATCCCACCCCTCTAGGTGGTCACAAAGCACCGAGCTGATCTCCATGTGTTATGCGGCTGCTTCCCACTAGCTAGCTATTTTACGTTTGGTAGTGTATATATGTCCATGCCACTCTCTCACTTTGTCCCAACTTACCCTTCCCCCTCCCCAACAAGTCCATTCTCTAGTAGGTCTGCGTCTTTATTCCCGTCTTGCCCCTAGGTTATAAATGACCATTTCTTTCTTTCTTTCTTTCTTTTTTTAGTTTCCATATATATGTGTTACCATATGGCATTTGTTTTTCTCATTCTGAATTACTGCACTCTGTATGACAGACGCTAGGTCCATCCACCTCACTACAAATAATTCAATTTCATTTCTTTTTATGGCTGAATAATATTCCATTGTATATATGTGCCACATCTTCTTTATGCATTCATCTGTCGATGGACACTTAAGTTGCTTCCATGTCCTGGCTATTGTAAATAAAGCTGCAATGAACATTGTGGTACATGACTCTTTTTGAATTATGGTTTTCTCAGGGTATATGCCCGGTAGTGGGATTTCTGGGTCATATGGTAGTTCTATTTTTAGTTTTTTAAGGAACCTCCACAGTGTTCTCCATAGTGGCTGTATCAATTTACATTCCCGCCAACAGTGCAAGACGGTCCCCTTTTCTACACACCCTCTCCAGCATTTATTGTTTCTAGATTTTTGATGATGGCCATTCTGACCAGTATAAGATGATATCTCATTGCAGTTTTGATTTGCATTTCTCTAATGATTAATGATGTTGAACATTCTTTCATGTGTTTGTTGGCAATCTGTGTATGTTCTTTGGAGAAATGTCTATTTAGGTCTTCTGCCCATTTTTGGATTGGGTTGCTTGTTTTTTTGATATTGAGCTTCATGGGTTGCTTGTATGTTTTGGAGATTAATCCTTTGTCAGTTGCTTCATTTGCAAATATTTTCTCCCATTCTGAGGGTTGTCTTTTCATCTTGTTTATGGTTTCCTTTGCTTTGCAAAAGCTTTTAAGTTTCATTAGGTCCTATTTGTTTATTTTTGTTTTTATTTCCATTTCTCTAGGAGGTGGCTCAAAAAGGATCTTACTGTGATTTATGTCATAGAGTGTTCTGCCTATGTTTTCCCCTAAGAGTTTCATGGTGTCTGGCCTTACATTTAGGTCTTTAATCCATTTTGAGTTTATTTTCGTGTATGGTGTTAGGGAGTGTTCTAATTTCTTTCTTTTACATGTAGTTGTCCACTTTTCCCAGCAACACTTATTGAAGAGGCTGTCTTTTCTCCACTGTGTATTCTTGCCTCCTTTATCAAATATAAGGTGACCATATGTGCGTGAGTTTATATCTGGGCTTTCTATCCTCTTCCATTGATCTATATTTTTGTTTTTCTGACAGTACCATACTGTCTTGATTATTGTAGCTTTGTAATATAGTCTGAAGTCAGGGAGCCTGATTCCTCCAGCTCTTCTTTTCTTTCCCAAGATTGTTTGGCTATTCGGGGTCTTTTGTGAGTCCATACAAATTGTGAAACTTTTTGTTGTAGTTCTGTGAAAAATGCCAATGTTAGTTTGATAAGGATTGCACTGAAGCTGTAAATTGCTTTGGGTAGTAGAGTCAATTTCACAATGTTGATTCTTCCATTCTAAGAACACGGCATATTTCTCCATCTATTTGTATCATCTTTAATTTCTTTCATCAGTGTCTTATAATTTTCTGCATACAGGTCTTTTGTCTCCTTAGGTATGTTTATTCCTAGATATTTTATTGTTTTTTTTTGCAGTGGTAAATGGGAGTGTTTTCTTAATTTCACGTTCAGATAGTTCATTAGTGTATAGGAATGCAAGACATTTCTTTGCATTCCTTTTGTATCCTGCTACTGTAGCAAATTCATTGATTAGCTCTAGGAGTTTTCTGGTAACATCTTTAGGATCCTCTATGTATAGTACCATGTCATCTGCAAAGGGTGACAACTTTACTTCTTCTTTTCTGATTTGGATTCTTTTTATTTCTTTTTCTTTTCGATTGCTGTGGTTAAAACTTCCAAAACTATGTTGAATAATAGTGGTGAGAGTGGGCAACCGTATGTTGTTCCTGATCTTAGTGGAAATGGTTTCATTTTTTCACCATTGAGGACGAAGTTGGCTGTGGGTTTGTCGTATATGGCCTTTATTATGTTGAGGTAAGTTCCCTCTATGCCTACTTTCTGGAGTTTTCTTTATCGTAAATGGGTGTTGATTTTTTTCGAAAGCTTTTTCTGCATCTATTGAGAGGATCATATGGTGTTTTACCTTCAATTTGTTAATATGGTGCATCACATTGATCAATTTGCATATATTGAAGAATCCTTGCATTCCTGGGATAAACCCCACTTGATCATGGTGTATGATTCTTTTAATGTGCTTTTGGATTCTGTTTGCCAGTATTTTGTTGAGGATTTTTGCATCTATGTTCATCAGTGATATTGGCCTGTAGTTTTCTTGCTTTGTGACGTGTTTGTCTGGTTTTGGTATCAGGGTGATGGTGGCCACATAGAATGGGTTTGGGAGTGTTCCTCCCTCTGCTATATTTTGGAAGACTTTGAGAAGGATAGGTGTTAGCTCTTCTCTAAATGTTTGATAGAATTCGCTTGTTAAGCCAGCTTGTCCTGGGCTTTTGTTTGTAGGAAGATTTTTAATCACAGTTTATATTTCAGTGCTTGTGATTGGTCTGTTCATATGTTCTATTTCTTCCTGGTTCAGTCTCAGAAGGTTGTGCATTTCTAAGAACTTGTCCATTTTCTCCACGTTGTCCGTTTTATTGGCATATAGTTGCTTGTAGTAATCTCTCATGATACTTTGTGTTTCTGCAGTGTCAGTTATTACTTCTCATTTTTCATTTCTAATTCTATTGATTTGAGTCTTCTCCCTTTTTTTCTAGATGAGTCTGGCTAATGGTTTTTCAATTTTGTTTATTTTCTCAAAGAACCAGGTTTTAATTTTATTGAGCTTTGCTATAGTTTCCTTCATTTCTTTTTCATTTATTTCTGATCTGATCTTTATGATTTCTTTCCTTCTGCTAACTTTGGGAGTTTTCTGTTTTTCTTTCTTTAATTGCTTTAGGTGTAAGGTTAGGTTTTTTTATTTCGGATGTTTCTTGTTTCTTAAGGTAGGATTGTATTGCTATAAACTTCCCTCTTAGAACTGCTTTCGCTGCATCCCATAGGTTTTGGGTCTTCGTGTTTTCATTTTCTTCTAGGTATCTTTTGATTTCCTCTTTGATTTCTTCAGTGATCTCTTGGTATTATGTAGTGTATTGTTTAGCCTCCATGTGTTTGTATTTTTTACAGATTTTTTCCTGTAATTGATATCTTGTCTCAAAGCGTTGTGGTCGGAGAAGATACTTGATAGGATTTTAATTTTCTTAAATTTACCAAGGCTCGATTTGTGACCCAAGGTATGATCTATCCTGGAGAATGTTCCATGAGGACTTTAGAAGAAAGTGTATTCTGTTGTTTTTGGCTGGAATGTCCCATAAATATCAACTAAGTCCATCTTGTTTAATGTATCATTTAAACCTTGTGTTTCCTTATTTATTTTCATTTTGGATATTCTGTCCATTGGTGAAAATGGGGTGTTAAAATCCCCTACTATGATTGTGTTACTGTTGATTTCCCCTTTTATGGCTGTTAGTATTTGCCTTATGTATTGAGGTGCTCCTATGTTGGGTGCATAAATATTTACAATTGGTATATCTTCTTCTTGGATTGATCCCTTGATCATTATGTAGTGACCTTCTTTGTCTCTTGTAATAGTCTTTGTTTAAAAGTAAATTTTGTCTGATATGAGAAATGCTACTCCAGCTTTCTTTTGATTTCCATTTGCATGGAATATCTTTTTCCATTCCCTCACTTGCAGTCTGTATGTGTCCCTAGGTTTGAAGTGGGCCTCTTGTAGACAGCATATATACGGGTCTTGTTTTTGTATCCATTCAGCCAGTTTATGTCTTTTCATTGGAGCATTTAATCCATTTACATTTAAGGTAATTATCAATATGTATGTTCCTATTACCCTTTTCTTAATTGTTTTGGGTTTGTTATTGTAGGTCTTTTCCTTCTCTTGTGTTTCCTGCCTAGAGAAATTCCTTTAGTATTTGTTGTAAAACTGGATTGGTGGTGCTGAATTCTCTTAGCTTTTGCTTGTCTGTAAAGGTTTTAATTTCTCCATCGGATCTGAATGAGATCCTTGCGGTGTAGACTAATCTTGGTTGTAGGTTTTTCCCCTTCAACCCTTTAAATATGTCCTGCCACTCCCTTCTGGCTTGCAGAGTTTCTGCTGAAAGATCAGCTGTTAACCTTATGGGGATTCCCTTGTATGTTATTTGTTGTTTTTCCCTTGCTGCTTTTAATATGTTTCCTTTTTATTTAATTTTTGATAGCTTGATTAATATGTGTCTTGGCATGTTTCTCCTTGGATGTATCCTGTATGGGACTCTCTGTGTTTCCTGGACTTGATTAACTATTTCCTTTCCCATATTAGGGAAGTTTTCAACTATAATCTCTTCAAACATTTTCTCAGTCCCTCTCTTTTTCCCTTCTTCTTCTGGGACCCCTGTAATTCGTATATTGGTGCATTTAATATTGTCCCAGAGGTCTCTGAGACTGTCCTCAATTCTTTTCTTTTTTTTATTCTTCTCTGCAATAGTTGTTTCCACTATTTTATCTTCCAGGTCACTTATCCGTTCTTCTGCCCCAGTTATTCTGCTATTGTTCCCTTCTAGAGAATTTTTCATTTCATTTATTGTGTTGTTCATCACTGTTTGTTTGCTCTTTAGATTTTCTAGGTCCTTGTTAAGCATTTCTTGTATTTTCTCCATTCTATTTCCAAGATTTTGGATCATCTTTACTCTCATTATTCTGAATTCTTTCTCAGGTGGACTGCCTATTTTCTCTTCATTTGTTAGATCTGGAGGGTTTTTACCTTGCTCCTTCATCTGCTGTGTGCTTTTCTGTCTTCTAATTTTACTTAACTTTCTGTGTTTGGGGTCTCCTTTTCACAGGCTGCAGGTTTGTAGCTCCCGATGTTTTTGCCGTCTGCCCCCGGTGGCTAAGTTGGGTCAGTGTGTTGTATAGGCTTCCTGGTGGAGGGGACTAGTGCCTGTGTTCTGGTGGATGAAGCTGGATCTTGTCTTTCTGGTGGACAGGTCCATGTCTATTGGTGTGTTTTGGGGTGTCTGTGGCCTTATTATGATTTTAGGCAGCCTCTCTGCTAATGGGTGGGTTTGTGTTCCTGTCTTGCTAGTTGTTTGGCATAGGGTGTCCAGCACTGTAGCTTGCTGGTCATTGAGATGAGCTGGGTCTTGGCGTTGAGATGGAGATCTCTGGGAGATTTTTGTCATTTGATATTACATGGGCCTGGGAGGTGTCTTGTGGACCAACGTCCTGAACTTGGCTCTACCACCTCAGAGGCACAGCCCTGATGCCTGGCTGGAGCACCAAGAGCCTGTCATCCACACGGCTCAGAATAAAAGGGAGAAAAGAAAGAAAGAAAGAAAGAAGAAGATAATATAAAATAAAATAAAGTTATTAAAATAAAAAAATAATTATTAAAATTTTTTTAATATAAAAAAAGAAAGAAAGAAAGGAGAGAGCATCCAAACCAAAAAACAAATCCACCAATGATAACAAGCGCTAAAAACTATACTAAAAAAAAAAGAAAAAGACAGACAGACAGATTCCTAGGACAAATGGTAAAAGCAAAGCTATACAGACCAAATCACACACAGAAGCATATACATACACACTCAGAAAAATAGAAAAAGGGAAAATATTTATATATATATCATTGCTCCCAAAGTCCACCTCCTCAATTTGGGATGATTCATTGTCTATTCTGGTATTCCACAGATGCAGGATACATCAAGTTGATTGTGGAGATTTAATCCACTGCTCCTGAAGCTGCTGGGAGAGATTTTCCTTTCTCTTCTTTGTTCGCACAGCTCCCAGGGTTCACCTTTGGATTTGGCCCCGCTTCTGTGTGTAGGTCGCCTGAGCGTGTTATGTTTTTCGCTCAGACAGGACGGGGTTAAAGGAGCAGCGATTCGGGGTCTCTGGCTCACTCAGGCCTTGGAAAGGGATGTGTACGGAATGCAGGGCGAGCCTGTGGCGGCAGAGGCCGGCATGGCGTTGCACCAGCCTGAGGCGTGCTGTGTGTCCTCCTGGGGAAGTTGTCCCTGGATCACTGGACCCTGGCAGTGCCTCACAACTTTCTTGAAAGGTGAGCACTCTCATTTATGTCTTGTAGATGTGGAAACCTGACTCATAGGCTCATTACATAGGTAAGAAGCATGGATACAGAAGAGGAATGGGAGTAGGGTATCTGTAATAATTGGGACCATTTCTTGAACAGCTTCTCTGTGCCAGCCATTTTGCATACATCATTGCACTTAATCCCCACTGTAACCCTATAAGGTAGTTACTATTATGCCCATATTTCTGCAGATGAGTCATGCTAGACATAACAGGAATATACAGCTTCTCAACGTCAGAGTTAAGTTGTTTGGCCTGGGTTTGAGCCCAGGTTTGTTTGTTATTATAGCCCAAACCCTTATCACAGTACTAAGGGTGAGGTGTGGGAGCAGTCTGAAGAATCAAGGACTGTTTGTGTAAAGGATTGGAAGTAACAGGCAACGGAGGGAATCCCAGGTGAGCATAACTCCACTCCTCACCTCAGAGTGATCAGAATTCTGGACGGATCTTAGGCTGAGTCTTACCTGCAGGCCATTGCACCTATTCCACAGTTACTGGGAGTTAATCTTTATGACACTTAGAAGTTTAATAGCCTAGATGTTATAAAAAGTGTTTCACCTTCTTGTTACCATATATTAGTTGATGATGGAGGGGATATTTTGCACAGAATTTGCTGCTATATGCAGTCTGTGTTGTTCTAGTCCTTAGTGACCTTGGATAGGGGCCCAAAACATTGTTATGAAGAAATACTCCTGGATGAGGCTTATGTAGCCATCAGGGCCAATGTGATGCCATTACTTAAGCAACCACAGAAGCAAATCATTGGATAGGCAATTAATGGAGAAAAGAGAACCCTCTTGCACTCTTGTTGGGAATGTAAATTGGTACAGCCACTATGGAGAACAGTGTGGAGGTTCCTTTAAAAATAGAACTACCATATGACCCAGCAATCTCACTACTGGGCATATACCCTGAGAAAACCATAGTTAAAAAGGAGACATGTATCACAATGTTCATTGCAGCATTATTTACAACAGCCAGGACATGGAAGCAACCTAAGTGTCCATCGACAGATGTATGGATAAAGAAGATGTGGTACATATATACAATGGAATATTACTCAGCCATAAAAACAAATGAAATTGTGCTATTTATAGTGAGGTGGACAGACCTAGAGTCTGTCATACAGAGTGAAGTAAGTCAGAAAGAGAAAAACAAATACCATATGTTAATACATATATATGGAATCTAAAAAAAAAATGGTTCTGATGAACCTAGGGGTAGGACAGGAATAAAGATGCAGACGTAGATAATGTACTTGAGGACATGGGGTGGGGGAAGCGTAAGCTGGGATGAAGTGAGAGAGTAGCATGGACATATATACACTACCAAATGTAAAATAGATAGCTAGTGGAAAGCCGCTGCTTCGCACAGGGAGATCAGCTCAGTGCTCTGTGACCACCTAGAGGGGTGGGATAGGGAGTGTGGGAGGGAGATGCAAGTGGGAGGGTATATGGCGATATATGTATACATATAGCTGATTTACTTTGTTATACAGCAGAAACTAACACAACATTGTAAAGCAATTATACTCCAATAAAGATGTTTTTAAAAATGTGTTATGCATTGTACAAAAGGCAGTAGGGAGAAATCGAGAGACTTTCAAACTAAAAGTCTAAAAGTAAAGTTATGGAGTTTTAAACAGGTGAGTGAATCATATCTGACTCTTACTTTTCTTTACTAAAAGTAAAGTTATGGAGTTTTAAACAGGTGAGTGACCCACGAATGTGATGAAAAGACCCATGAATCATATCTGACTCTTAAACTTTTCTCTGTTCATGAAGTAGGGAATTATTTGGTTTAGGGGTGCCTAATAATAAGACATAGTATCGATTAGGATTTTTTTGCAGTAGTTCACGTATATAAGAATGAGGTAGATTATGATGCTATTACATATACCTCTCAAATCTCAGTGTCTTTAAACAATATACAAGTGTTTTTATGCTCACATTATATGTCCACTTTTAGTGGGAAGAGTGATATTTCCCACATTGTTCTCACTCAGGTTCCTTTGCTGAGAGAACCTCACTAGTGTAACTTTGCAGGTCACTGTGTTAGGCAGAAAAGGAATGTGATACATAATGCCCCCTCTCTGAAAAGCTTCTCTCCAGAAGTGGCACAAATCATTTTTGCTCATATTTCATTGGAAATCAGTTTGTGTGACCATCCTTAATTTTAAGTGGCTACTGAAGTACAATTCTATCAGGATCAGGACGTAGGAGAGTCAAATGTATTTAGTGGACAGAACTTTCGTCTACTAGTCAGGCAATAGAGGATGGTAGCTTGTGTAGCTGATTATTTAGGTGTTTCAACACTGTTGATAATATGTTTTTCCTCCATACGTCGCTTTCAACTGTCCTCTATTGTGTCCTCTTTTCAATCTCTGAATTACTTCTTTGGTGGTTTCATTTTTTTAAATTGAAATATAATTGACATATATCATTGTGTAAGTTTAAGGTGTATAATATGTTTGATTTGACACATTTCTATATTGCAATATTGTATATACATTTATATATTAAAATATATGATTACAATTGTATGGTGTTACCTAACACTTCTTTCCCATAATATAATTATCATTCCCTTTTTGATGTGGGGCTTAGGATCTATTCTTTAAAAGTGTGCAGCCAAGATGGCAGCTAGGAGGACCCTGAGCTCACCTCCTCCTATGAACACACCAAAATTACAACTATTTACAGAGCAAGGATTAATGATTAAGCCTGGAATCTAGCAGAAAAGATCTACAACTAAAGATATAAAGAAGGAACCACAATGAGATGGGTAGGAGAGTAGGGGTTGTGGTATAGTCAAGACCCACGAATGAGAGGATAATTAAAATTACAAATGTTCTCCCCAAGGATCAAGGGGTCTGAGCTCCACATTGAGTACCCCAGCCCAGGGGTCTTGCACCAGGAAGATGAAACCCCAGGACATTTGCATTTGAAGGCCAGTGGAGCTTACTTTTGGAAGATCCACAGGGTTATGGCAAAAAGAGACTCCACTCTTAAAGCGCACACACAAAATCTCACATGCTTCAGGAGCCAGAGAAGAAGGAGTAATTTGAAAGATCCTGAGTCAGTCCCACCTGCTGATCTTCGAAAGCCTCCCAGAGGGGCAGCAGGTCATCCTGGGGACATAGACACTGGCGGCAGCCAATTTTGAGAGCTCGTTGTACCACAAGGATGCTGGGACTAGCAAGGGCCATTTTGAACTCCTTCCTTTAGCTTATTAGCACTGGAACCTGGCCCCACCTACCAGCTTGTTTGCATCAGTACTGGGATGCCTCAGACCAAGCAACTAGCCAGGAGGGAACACAGCCTCACTCACCTGCAGGCCTGCTGCCTTAAGATCCTCTGATCCCTCAGCTGAATGGGACATGGTCCTGTCCATCAGGGAGCTCAGAACCTAGCCCTGCACACCAACACCAGCCCTGAGACCAGCCTCACCCATTAGTGGGCAGGCACCAGACCCAGGATCCCCTGGGCCAAGGCCCAATCCAACAGCAGCTCAATACCAACTTTGGGACACCTTGGGCCCCTCAGCCAGCTGCCCTGGTATCTGACCTCACCCATCAGAGGACCAATACAAGCTTTGGGACACCCCAGGCCCCTCAGCCAGCTGTATCAACAACTGGCAACACCCAACAGCATGACAACACCAGCTTTGGGGCTTCAGAGTCCTACAGTCAGAGACCCTGGGACCTGGCTCAGCCCACCAGTAAGCGAGTACTATCCTCAGGACCCCCTAGGCTGCCCACCAACAGGCTGGCACTAGCTCCAAGATACCCTGGCCCAATTCAGATATCCAGAGATCAAGACCCATCCACCCATGGAATGATATCAGCTTTGGGACACCCCAGATCATGCAGCCAGCCATGTCAGGAAGCAGACACACCCACTAACAGGCCAGCCCTAGGTCCAGGATCCCCAGTCCCACAACCACCCAATCCAGAACACAGCTCTTCTCACCTGTGGGCAAGCACTGGCCCTGGAGTTTCCCAGGGCTCCCCAGCAGCTGCCTTATGAGCTGGGTCTTCCTGCCAGTGGCCAGCAGCCTTTGCACAATTCAGGGCCTGACAACCAACCAGACCAGGGGCCAACCATGCATACCTGAGTGCCCACAATAGTCATCCCACTACAACAGAATGGCCCACACAGCCCACATAGAGGATCCCTAGAGCATAAAGTTCTGGTGATCAGAAGGGAGTGTGCTGCTAAGATACATAGGATGTTTCCTAAAAAAGGCCACTTCTCCAATATCAGAAAAGTAACCAACCTACTGAATACATATAAATAAAAACAGCAAATTTAGAAAAAAGAGGCAACAGAGGAATATGATCCAAAAGAAGGAAAAAGATAAAACCCCAGTAGAAGAACTAAGTGAAGTGGAGATAATCAATCTACCTGATAAAGAGTTCAAGCTAGTGATTATGAAGATGCTGAAAAATCTCAGGACTAGAATGGAAGAATACAGTGAAAGTTCAATAAAGAATTAGAATATATAAAGAAGAAAAAAACAGAGCTGAAAAATACAATAATTGCAATAAAAAATACGCTAGGAGGAATCAACAGTAGATTAGATGATAGGGAGGACTGTATTAGTGAACTGAGAAAAAAAAAGTGGAAATCACTCAAGCTGAAGAGAAAGAAAAAGAAAAAAAGAGAATTTTTTAAATAAGGACGATTTAACAGACCTTTGGGACAATATCAAGCATACTAACATTTGCATTATAGGGGTCCCAGAATGAGAATAGAGAAAGAAAGGGGCAGGAAGCATTTGAACATATAATAGCTGAAAATTTCCCTAACCTGAGGAAGGAAACAGACATCCATGTCCAGGAAGCACAGAGAGTCAACCCAAAGAGGACCACACATTAAAATGGAATAAATAAAAGATAAAGAGAGAATATTAAAAGCAACAAGAGGAAAAGCATGTTACATACAAGGGAACTCCCATAAAGCTCTCACCTGTCTTTTCAGCAAAATTCTGGAGACCAGAAGGGAATGGCACAACATATTTAAAGTGATCAAAGGAAAAAACCTACAAGCTAGAACACTCTACCCAGCAAGGCTATCATTCACATTTGAAGGAAAGATCAAAAGTTTTACAGACAAGAAAAGTTGAAAGACTTCAGCACCACAAAACCAGCTTTACAAGAAATTTTAGGGACTTCTCTAAGCCAAAAAGAAAAGGTCACAACTAGAAATATGAAAATTACAAAAGGAAAAATCTCATTGCTAAAGGCAAATATACAGTAAAGGTAGTAAATTAGCTAGTAGGCAGGTAGAACACAAAAGTAGTAAAATCATCTATTGATATTCACAATAAGTAAAGATATACAAAACGAAAAATGTAAAATATGTCAAAAATAGTAAAATGCAGAGTTGTTAAAATGTGTTTGATCTTAAGAGATCAGCAACTTAGAATAATGATATATAGCTATATGTAAACCCCATGGTAACCATAAACCAAAAATCTATAATAGGTACACACAAAAAAAAAGAGAGAAAGGAACAAACAAAACACTAAAGATAGTCATCAAATCACAAGGGAAGAGAGCAAAAGAAGAAAGGAACAAAAAGGAACTGCAAAAACAACCCCAAAACTGTTAACAAGGTGACAATAAGTACATAACTATAAATAATTACTTTAAATGTACATGGACTAAATGTTCCCATCAAAAAAATAGAATGGTTGAACTGATTAAAATATATATATGCTGCCTACAAGAGACTCCTTTCAGATCTAAGGACAGACATGGACTGAAAGTGAAGGGATGGAAAAAGTACTCCATGCAAATAGAAACAAAAAGAAAGCTGGTGTAGCAATACTTATATCAGACAAAATAGACTTCAAATCAAAGGCTGTAACAAGAGACAAAGCTGGACATAACATAATAATCAAGGGATCAATCCAAGAAGAAGATATATATGCACCTAACTTAGGTGAACCTAAATACGTAAAGCAAATATTAACAGACATAAAGGGATAAAATGACAGTAACACAATAGCAGTAGGGAACTTTAACACATTAAGCACACATTGGACCAAATGAAATCAATAGATATATAGAGAACATTCCATCCAAAAACAGTAGAATACACATTCTTTTCAAGTTTACATGGAACATTCTCCAGGATAGATCACATGCTAGGCCACAGAAAAGCCTCAGTAAGTTTAAGATGTTTGAAATCATATCAAACATCTTTTTAGGCCACAACACTATGAGAATAGAAATTAACGACAAGAAAAAAAAAGCTACAAAAACACGAACACATGGAGGTTAGACAATATGTTACTAAACAAAAATTGATCACTGAAGAAATCAAAGAGGAAATCAAGAATACTTGGAGACAAATGAAAACAAAACACAACCATCCAAAATCTATGAGACACAGCAAAAGCAGTTCTAAGAGGGAAGTTTACAGCGATACAAGTTTACCTCAGGAAACAAGAAACATCTCAGATATACTACACAATCTAACCTTACACGTAAAGGAATTAGAAAAAGAAGACAAACAAAATCCAAAGTTAGTAGAAGGAAAGAAATCATAAAGATCAGGGCAGAAATAAATGAAATAGAGACTTAAAAAAGCGATAGAGAAGATCAATGCAACTAAGAGCTGGTTGTTTGAAAAGATAAACAAAATTGATAAACTTTTAGCCAGACTCATCAAGAAAAAAAGAGAGAGACTAAATTAATAAAATCAGAAATGAAAGAGAAGATATTGCAATGATACCACAGAAATACAAAGGATCATAAGAGATTACCATGAAAATTACATGGCAATCAAATGGACAACCAAGAAAAAATGGACAAATTCATAGAAATGTACAATCTCCCAAGATTGACCTGGAATAAATAGAAAATATGAACAAAACAAGTACCAGTAATGAAATTAAATCAGTAATAAAACCATTACCAACAAACCGAAGTCCAGGAACAGATGGCTTCACAGGTGAATTCTATGGAACATTTAGAGAAGAGTTAACACTGATCCTTCTCAAACTATTCCAAAAAATTCCTGGGAGAAATGTGAGAAATGCTTATGATCTAATTCTGCAAGGGCAGCATCACCCTGATACCAAAACCAGACAGAGATATGACCAAAAAAATAAAATAAAATTACAAGCCAATATCTCTGATAAACATAGATGCAAAAATCCTCAACAAAATTTTAGCAAACTGAATTCAACAGTACATTAAAAGGACAATACACCATTATCAAGTAGGATATATCCCAGGGATGCAAGTGTGGTTTAACATCCACATATAAATCAATGTGATACACCACATTAACAAATTGAAGCCTGAAAACCATATGATTAGCTCAATAGAGGTAGAAAAAGCTTTTGAAAAAATTCAACATTCAAAGGGAGTAAGGAGGGAAAAGATCTCAACATAATAAAGGTCATATATATCAAACCCACAGCTAACATCATACTCAATGGTAAGAAGCTGAAATCATTTCCTCTAAGATCTGGAGCATTACAAGTATGCCCTATGTTTTTTCAACACAGTATTGGAAGTCTTAGCCACAACAATCAGACAAAAAAAGAATAAAAGGAATCCAAATTGGAAAGGAAGAAGTAGAACTGTCACTGTTTGCCAATGACATGATACTATACATAGAAAATCATTAAGATACCACCAAGGGAGGAGAGAAGATGGCGGAAGAGTAAGACGCGGAGATCACCTTCCTTCCCACAGATAAGTAGAAATACATCTACACGTGGAACTGCTCCTACAGAACACCCACTGAACGCTGGCAGAAAACGTCCAACCTCCAAAAAGGCAAGAAACTCCCCCCGTACTTGGGTAGGGCAAAAGAAAAAAGAAATAACAGAGACAAAAGAATAGGGACGGCACCTGCACCAGTGGGAGGGAGCTGTGAAGGAGGAAAGATTTCCACGCACTAGGAAGCCCCTTCGCGGGCAGAGACTGCGGGTGGCAGAGGGGGGAAGCTTCGGAGCCACGGAGGAGAGCGCAGCCACAGGGGTGCGGAGGGCAAAGCGGAGAGGTTCCCGCATGGAGGACTGGTGCCAACCAGCACTCTCCAGCCCGAGAGGCTTCTCTGCTCCCCCGCCGGGGCGGGCGGGGCTGGGAGCTGAGGCTCGGGCTTCGGTCGGATTGCAGGGAGAGGACTGGGGTTGGCGGCGTGAACACAGCCTGAAGGGGTTAGTGCACCACAGCTAGCCGGGAGGGAGCCCGGGAAAAAGTCTGCAGCTGCCGAAGAGGCAAGAGACTGTTTCTTCCCTCTTTGTTTCCTGGTGCGCGAGGAAAGGGGATTCAGAGCGCCGCCTAAACGAACTTCAGAGACGGGCGCGAGCTGCAGCTAACAGCGCGGATCCCACAGCAACAGGGGCGCAGAGGAAAAAGCGGAGAGACTCCCGCACAGAGGCTCGGCGCCGAGCAGCGCTCACCAGCCCGAGAGGCTTGTCTGCTCCCCCGCCGGGGCAGGCGGGGCTGGGAGCTGAGGCTCGGGCTTCGGTCGGATCGCAGGGAGAGGACTGGGGCTGGCGGCGTGAACACAGCCTGAAGGGGTTAGCGCACCACAGCTGGCTGGGAGGGAGACCGGGAAAAAGTCTGCAGCTGCCGAAGAGGCAAGAGACTTTTTCTTGCCTCTTTGTTTCGCTGCGCGCAAGGAGAGGGGATTCAGAGTGCCGCCTAAACGAACTCCAGAGAAGGGCGCAAGCCGCGGCGATCAGCGCGGACCCCAGAGACGGGCGTGAGACGCTGGGGCTGCTGCTGCCGCCTCCAAAAAGCCTGTGTGTGAGCACAGGTCACTCTCCACACTGCCCCTCCCGGGAGCCGGTGCAGCCCGCCACTGACAGGGTCCCATGATCCAGGGACAAATTTCCCGGGAGAACGCACTGCGCGCCTCAGGCTGGTGCAACGTCACGCCGGCCTCTGACGCCGCAGGCTCGCCCCGCCTCCTCCGTACCCCTCCCTCCCCGCGGCCTGAGTGAGCCAGCGCCCCCGAAGCAGCGGCTCCTTTAACCCCGTTCTGTCTGGGCGGGGAATACACGCCCTCAGGCGACCTACACGCAGAGGCGGGTCCAAATCCAAAGCTGAACCCCAGGAGCTGTGCAAACAGGGAAGAGAAGGGGAAATCTCTCCCAGCAGCCTCAGAAGCAGCGGATTAAAACTCCACAAACAACTTGATGTGCCTGCATCTGTTGAATACATGAATAGATAACGAATCATCCCAAATTCAGGAGGTGGATTTTGGGAGCAGGATATATTAATTTTTCCCCTTTTCCTTTTTTTTGTGAGTGTATATGTATATGCTTCTGGGTGAGATTTTGTCTGTATAGCTTTGCTTTACAATAGCTTTATTTTACTTCACTATATTATAGCCTCTTTCTTTCTTTCTTTCTATTTTTTCTCCCTTTTACTCTGAGCCGTGTGGACGAAAGGCTCTTGGTGCTCCAGCCAGGCATCAGGGCCGTGCCTCTGAGGTGGGAGAGCCAACTTCAGGACACTGGTTCACAAGAGACCTCCCAGCTCCACGTAATACCAAATGGCAAAAATCCCTCAGAGATCTCCATCTCAACATCAAGACCCAGCATCACTCAATGACCAGCAAGCTAAAGTGCTGAACACCCTATGCCAAACAACTAGCAAGACAGGAACACAGCCCCATCCATTAGCAGAGAGGCTACCTAAAATCATAATAAGGCCACAGACACCCCAAAATACACCACCAGACGTGGATGTGCCCACCAGAAAGACAAGACCCAGCCTCATCCACCAGAGCTCAGGCACTAGTTCCCTACACCAGGAAGCCTACACAACCCACTGAACTAACCTTAGCCACTGGGGACAGATACCAAAAACAACGGGAACTACAAACCTGCAGTCTGTGAAAAGGAGACCCCAAACACAGTAAGATAAGCAAAATGAGACGACAGAAAAACACACAGCAGATGAAGGAGCAGGGTCAAAGCACACCAGACTTAACAAATGAAGAGGAAATAGGTAGTCTACCTGAAAAAGAATTCAGAATAATGATAGTAAGGATGATCCAAAATCTTGGAAATAGAATAGACAAAATGCAAGAAACATTTAACAAGGACGTAGAAGAACTAAAGAGGAACCAAGCAATGATGAAAAACACAATAAATGAAATTAAATATACTCTAGATGGGATCAATAGCAGAATAACTGAGGCAGAAGAAAGGATAAGTGACCTGGAAGATAAAATGGTGGAAATAACTACTACAGAGCAGGATAAAGAAAAAAGAATGAAAAGAACTGAGGACAGTCTCAGAGACCTCTGGGACAACATTAAACGCACCAACATTCGAATTATAGGGGTCCCAGAAGAAGAAGAGAAAAAGAAAGGGACTGAGAAAATATTTGAAGAGATTATAGTTGAAAACTTCCCTAATATGGGAAAGGAAATAGTTAATCAAGTCCTGGAAGCACAGAGAGTCCCATACAGGATAAACCCAAGGAGAAACACGCCAAGACACATATTAATCAAACTGTCAAAAATTAAATATAAGGAAAACATATTAAAGGCAGCAAGGGAAAAAAAACAAATAACACACAAGGGAATCCCCATAAGGTTAACATCTGATCTTTCAGCAGAAACTCTGCAAGCCAGAAGGGAGTGGCAGGATATACTTAAAGTGATGAAGGAGAAAAACCTACAACCAAGATTACTCTACCCAGCAAGGATCTCATTCAGATTTGATGGAGAAATTAAAATCTTTACAGACAAGCAAAAGCTAAGAGAATTCAGCACCACCAAACCAGCTTTACAACAAATACTAAAGGAACTTCTCTAGGCAAGAAACACAACAGAAGGAAAACACCTACAATAACAAACCCAAAACATTTAAGAAAATGGGAATAGGAACATACATATCGATAATTACCTTGAATGTAAATGGATTAAATGCTCCCACCAAAAGACACAGGCTGGCTGAATGGATACAAAAACAAGACCCATATATATGCTGTCTACAAGAGACCCACTTCAGACCTAGAGACACATACAGACTGAAAGTGAGGGGATGGAAAAAGATATTCCATGCAAATGGAAATCAAAAGAAAGCTGGAGTAGCAATTCTCATATCAGACAAAATAGACTTTAAAATAAAGACTATTACAAGAGACAAAGAAGGACACTATATGATGATCATGGGATCGATCCAAGAGGAAGCTATAACACTTGTAAATATTTATGCACCCAACATAGGAGCACCTCAATACATAAGGCAAATACTAACAGCCATAAAAGGGGAAATCGACAGCAACACAATCATAGTAGGGGACTTTAACACCCCACTTTCACCAATGGACAGATCATCCAAAATGAAAATAAATAAGGAAACACAAGCTTTAAATGATACATTAAACAAGATGGACTTTATTGATATTTATAGGACATTCCACCCAAAAACAACAGAATACACATTTTTCTCAAGTGCTCATGGAACATTCTCCAGGATAGATCATATCTTGGGTCATAAATCAAGCCTTGGTAAATTTAAGAAAATTGAAATCGTATCAAGTATCTTTTCCCACCACAACGCTATGAGACTAGATATCAATTACAGGAAAAGATCTGTAAAAAATACAAACACATGGAGGCTACACAATACATTACTTAATAAGGAAGTGATCACTGAGAAATCAAAGGGGAAATCAAAAAATACCTAGAAACAAATGACAATGGAGACACGACGACCCAAAACCTATGGGATGCAGCAAAAGCAGTCTTAAGAGGGATGTTTATAGCAATACAAGCCTACCTCAAGAAACAGGAAACATCTCGAATAAACAACCTAACCTTGCACCTGAAGCAATTAGAGAAAGAAGAACAAAAAAACCCCAAAGCCAGCAGAAGGAAAGAAATTATAAAGATCAGATCAGAAATAAATGAAAAAGAAATGAAGGAAACAATAGCAAAAATCAATGAAACTAAAAGCTGGTTCTTTGAGAAGATAAACAAAATTGATAAACCATTAGCCAGACTCATCAAGAGAAAAAGGGAGAAGACTCAGATCAATAGAATTAGAAATGAAAAAGGAGAAGTAACCACTGACACTGCAGAAATACAAAAGATCATGAGAGATTACTACAAGCAACTCTATGCCAATAAAATGGACAACCTGGAAGAAATGGACAGATTCTTAGAAATGCACAAACTGCCGAGACTGAACCAGGAAGAAATAGAAAATATGAACAGACCAATCACAAGCACTGAAATTGAAACTGTGATTTAAAACCTTCCAACAAACAAAAGCCCAGGACCAGATGGCTTCACAGGTGAATTCTATCAAACATTTAGAGAAGAGCTAACACCTATCCTTCTCAAACTCTTCCAAAATACTGCAGAGGGAGGAACACTCCCAAACTCATTCTACGAGGCCACCATCACCCTGATACCAAAACCAGACAAAGATGTCACAAAGAAAGAAAACTACAGGCCAATATCACTGATGAACATAGATGTAAAAATCCTCAACAAAATACTAGCAAACAGAATCCAACAGCACATTAAAAGGATCATACACCATGATCAAGTGGGGTTTATCCCAGGAATGCAAGGATTCTTCAATATACGCAAATCAATGAATGTGATACACCATATTAACAAATCGAAGGAGAAAAACCATATGATCATCTCAATAGATGCAGAGAAAGCTTTTGACAAAATTCAACACCCATTTATGATAAAAGCCCTGCAGAAAGTAGGCATAGAGGGAACTTTCCTCAACATAATAAAGGCCATATATGACAAACCCACAGCCAACATTGTCCTCAATGGTGAAAAACTGAAACCATGTCCTCTAAGATCAGGAACAAGACAAGGTTGCCCACTCTCACCACTATTATTCAACATAGTTTTGGAAGTGTTAGCCACAGCAATCAGGGAAGACAAAGAAATAAAAGGAATCCAAATCGGAAAAGAAGAAGTAAAGCTGTCACTCTTTGCATATGACATGATACTATACATAGAGTATCCTAAAGATGCTACCAGAAAACTCCTAGAGCTAATCAATGAATTTGGTAAAGTAGCAGGATACAAAATTAATGCACAGAAATCTCTTGCATTTCTATACACTAATGACGAAAAATCTGAAAGTGAAATTAAGAAAACACTCCCATTTACCATTGCAACAAAAAGAATAAAATATCTAGGAATAAACCTACCTAAGGAGACAAAAGACCTGTATGCAGAAAATTATAAGACACTGATGAAAGAAATTAAAGGTGATACAAATAGATGGAGAGATATACCATGTTCCTGGATTGGAAGAATCAACATTGTGAAAATGACTCTACTACCCAAAGCAATCTACAGATTCAATGCAATCCCTATCAAACTACCACTGGCATTTTTCACAGAACTAGAACAAAAAATTTCACAATTTGTATGGAAACACAAAAGACCCCGAATAGCCAAAGCAATCTTGAGAACGAAAAATGGAGCTGGGGGAATCAGGCTCCCTGACTTCAGACTATATTACAAAGCTTCAGTAATCAAGACAGTTTGGTACTGGCACAAAAACAGAAATATAGATCAATGGAACAGGATAGAAAGCCCAGAGATAAACCCACACACATATGGTCACCTTATCTTTGATAAAGGAGGCAAGCATGTACAGTGGAGAAAAGACAGCCTCTTCAATAAGTGGTGCTGGGAAAATTGGACAGGTACATGTAAAAGTATGAAATTAGAACACTCCCTGACACCATGCACAAAAATAAACTCAAAATGGATTAAAGACCTAAGTGTAAGGGCAGACACTATCAAACTCTTAGAGGAAAACATAGGCAGAACGCTCTATGACATACATCACAGCAAGATTCTTTTTGACCCAGCTCCCAGAGAAATGGAAATAAGAACACAAATAAACAAATGGGACCTAATGAAACTTAAAAGCTTTTGCACAGCAAAGGAAACCATAAACAAGACCAAAAGACAACCATCAGAATGGGAGAAAATATTTGCAAATGAAGCAACTGACAAATGATTAATCTCCAAGATTTACAAGCAGCTCATGCAGCTCAATAACAAAAAAAACCAACAACCCAATCCAAAAATGGGCAGAAGACCTAAATAGACATTTCTCCAAAGAAGATATACAGATGGCCTACAGACACATGAAAGAATGCTCAACATCATTAATCATTAGAGAAATGCAAATCAAAACTACAATGAGATATCATCTCACACCGGTCAGAATGGCCATCATCAAAAAATCTAGAAACAATAAATGCTGGAGAGGGTGTGGAGGAAAGGGAACACTCTTGCACTGTTGGTGGGAATGTAAATTGATACAGGCACTATGGAGAACAGTATGGAGGTTCCTCAAAAAACTACAAATAGAACTACCATACGACCCAGCAATCCCAATACTGGGCATATACCCTGAGAAAACCATAGGTCAAAAATAGTCATGTACCAAAATGTTCATTGCAGCTCTATTTACAATAGCCAGGACATGGAAGCAACCTAAATGTCCATCGACAGATGAATGGATAAAGAAGATGTGGCACATATATACAATGGAATATTACTCAGCCATAAAAAGAAATGAAATGGAGGTATTTGTAATGAGGTGGATGGAGTTAGAGTCTGTCATACAGAGTGAAGTAAGTCAGAAAGAGAAAAACAAATACAGTATGCTAACACATATATACGGAATCTAAGGGAAAAAAAAAAAAAGGCCATGAAGAACCTAGTGGCAAGACGGGAATAAAGACACAGACCTACTAGAGAATGGACTTAAGGATATGGGGAGGGGGTGGGGTGAGATGTGACAGGGTAAGAGAGTGTCATGGACATATATACACTACCAAATGTAAAATAGATAACTAGTGGGAAGCAGCCGCATAGCACAGGGAGATCAGCTCGGTGCTTTGTGACCACCTAGAGGGGTGGGATGGGGAGGGTGGGAGGGAGGGAGATGCAAGAGGGAAGAGAAATGGGAACATATTGTATATGTATAACTGATTCACTTTGTTATAAAGCAGAAGCTAACACACCATTGTAAGGCAATTATACTTCAATAAAGATGTTTAAAAAAAAAAAAAAAGATACCACCAAAACCTACTAGAAGTCATCAATGAATTTGGTAAATTTGCAGGACAGAAAAATAATATACAGAAATCTCTTGCATTTCTATACACTAACAACAAACTATCAGAAAGAGGAATTAGGAAAACAACCCTACTTACAATCACATCTAAGAGAATAAAATACCTAGGAATAAATCTAACTGCAGAGATAAAAGACTTGTACTTGGAAAACTATTATACATGGATGCGATAAGTTGAAGACGACACAGACAGACGGAAAGATATACTGTGTTTATTCACTGGAAGAATTAATATGTTAAAATGGCCATACTACCCAAGGCATTCTACAGATTAAATGCAATCCCTATCCAAATAGCAATTTTCACAGAACTAGAACAGATAATTCTAAAATTTGTATGGAAACACAAAAGACCCTAAGAGTCAAAACAATCTTGAAAAAGAAGAACAAAGTTGGAGGAATCATGCTCCATGATTTCAAACTATACTACAAAGCTACAGTAATCAAAAGAGTATGGTACTGGCACAAAATCAGACACTTAGATCAATGAAACAGAATAGATAGCACAGAAATGAACGCATACTTATATGGGCAATTAATCTATGACAAAGGAGGCAGGAATTTAAAATGGGGGAAAGACTGCCTGTTCAATAAATTGTGTTGGCAAAGTTGGACAACTACAACTACATGCAAAAGAATCAAACTGGACAACTCTCTCACACCATGCACAAAAATAAATTGAAAATGGAATAAAAACTTAAATGTAAGACCTCAAACCATAAAATTTCTAGAAGAAAACATATGCAATATACTCTTTGATATTAGTCTTAGTAATTTTTGGATGCATCTCTTCAGACAAGGGAAACAAAAGTAAAAATAAATACATGGGACTACATCAAACTAAAAATCTCTTGCACAGTGTAGTAAACTATAAACAAAAATGAAAATCCTGCCAATTGAATGGGAGAAGATATTTGCAAACAATATATCTGATAAGGGGTTAATATCTAAAATATAAGAACTCATATAATTCAACATTTTAAAAAAACTTGATTGAAAATGTGTAGAGGATCTAAATAGACAATTTTCCAAAGAAGACATACGAATGGCCTACAGGCACATGAGAAAACGCTCAACATCAGTAATCATCAAGAAATGCAAATGAAAACCACAGTGAGATATCATGTCACACCTGTCAGAATGACTATTATCAGATGAATGGATAAAGAAGATGTGGTACATATATAGAATGGAATATTACTCAGCCATAAGAAGAAATGAAATTGAGTTATTTGTAGTGAGGTGGATGGACCTAGAGACTCTCATACAGAGTGAAGTAAGTCAGAAAGAGACAAACAAATACCGTATGCGAACGCATATATATGGAATCTAAAGGGGAAATAAATGGTTCTGAAGAACCTAAGGGCAGGACAGGAATAAAGAGGCAGACGTAGAGAATGGACTTGAGGACACGGGGAGGGGGAAGGGTAAGCTGGGACGAAGTGAGAGAGTGGCATTGACATATATACACTACCAAATGTAAAATAGTTGGCTAGTGGGAAGCAGCTGCATAGCACAGGGAGATCAGCTCCGTGCTTTGTGTCCAACTAGAGGGGTGGGATAGGGAGGGTGGGAAGGAGATGCAAAAAGGAAGAGATATGCGGATATATGTATACACATAGCTGATTCACTTTGTTATACAGCAGAAACTAACACACCATTGTAAAGCAATTATACTCCAATAAAGATGTTAAAAAATTTAAAAAAAAAGAATGGCTTTTATCAAAAAGACAAGAGAAAGTCTTGGTGAGGATGTGGACAGAAGGTACCTTTGTGCACTGTTGGTGGGAATGTTCATTGGTGCAGCCACTATGGAGATTCCTCAGAAAAATTGAAAATAGAACTACCATATAACCCAGTAATTCCATTCCTGGATATTTATCTGAAAAAAAAACAAAAACACTAATTAGAAAAATATATTCACCTCTATGTTCATTGCAGCATTATTCACAATAGCCAATATATGGAAGCAACCTAAGTGCCCATCAATAGGTGAATAGATAAAGAGAAGTTTTATATATACATATATATGAATATTACTCATCCATAAAAAATAATAAAATCTTGCCATTTGAGACAACATGAGTGGACCTAGAACGTATTATGTTAAGTGAAATAAGTCAGATAAACACAAATACTGTATGATTTCATTTACATGTGCAATCTAAAATCAAAACAAGTGAACAAACAAACATAAACAGAGTTATAGATACACAGAAAAAACAAAACAGGTGTTTTCCTGAGAGGATGGGTGGTAGGAGAAAAGAAATGGGTGAAGGACATAAAGAGATACAAACTTCCAGTTGCAAAATAGAGTCACCAGTATGAAAGGTATAGTGTGGGGAATATAGTCAATAATTATGTAATATGTTTTAATGGTGACCAATGCTATCTAGACTTATCTTGGTGATCATTTTGAAATGTATAGAAATTTCGAATCACTATGTCTTGTAACAGAAACTATCACAGTGTTGTCGGTCAATTATACTTCAAAGAAAACCTCATGGGAAAAGCGATCAGATTTTTGGTTATCGGAGGGCAGTCAAAAGGGTACGACCTTCCAGTTTTAAGTTAACTAAGTACTAGAGATATAATGTACAACATGATAAATATAATTAACACTGGTCTAGGTTATATATGAAAGTTTTTAAGGGAATAAATCCTAAGAGTACTCATCACAGGGAAGTCTATTTCTTTAATTTTTGTCTATATGAGATGATGTATGTTCACTAAACTTATTGTGATAATCATTTCAGGATGTATTAAATCAAATCATTATGCTGTACACCTTAAACTTATACAGTGCTGTATGTCAATTGTATCTCAATAAAACTGGAAGAAAAAAAACAAAACAAGACAAAAACAAAGAAAAAATAACAATGGAGTGATAGATACTTTCCCATAAGAATAGACGTTGATGGAATTCATCACCATTAGACCTGCCTTACAAAAACATGCTGAAACGAGTTCTTCAAGTTGAAATAGAAGGATCCTAGCCAGTATCATGAAAACATGAAAATATAAAACACATTGGTAAAGGTAAGTATTTAGTTAACTTCAGATATTCTAAACTGTAATGTGGTGGTGTGTCAATCACTTAATTCTAGGATAAGTGTTAAAGTACAAAGGTATTAAAAATAGCTATAGTTAAAATAATTTGTTAATGGATACAAAATATAAAAAGATATAAATTGTGACATTAAAAACAAAATATGGGAGGGGAGAAGAGTGTAACGTTTTTGTATATGATGAAAGCAACTTATTATCAGCTTAAAAGAGATTATTATAATTATAAGATGTTTGATATATGCATCAAGGTAATCACAAAGCAAAGTATAGTAGATACACAAAAGTTAAAGGGAAATAAATCAAAATTATATTATGCAAAATTATCAATTCGAAAAGGAAGACAGCAAGAGTGGAAGAATGGAACAAGGGAACTACAAAGCAAGAAAACAAGATGGCATTAGTAAACCCTTACATATAAAATAATAACTTTAAATGTAAACGAATTAAATGCTTAAATTAAAAGGCATAGCATGGTTGAATGGATAAAAAAGGCCTGAGTCCACTGCCTTTGAGAGACTCATGTAAGCTTTAAAGGCACACATACTTTGAAAGTGAAGGGATGAAAAAAGATATTCCATGCAAAAAGAAAACAAAAGAGAGAAGGGATAACTATACTTTTATCAGAAACAAATAGACTTTAAGTAAAATACTGTAACAAAAAACAAAGTTTGTTATATACATTAAGTCCCCTATACATGAAATGTCAAGTTGCGAACCTTCAAAGATGCGAACGTGCATTCCATCAACGTCAGGTGTGAGTGAAATTTCAGTTTGCCCTCCATCTCCTATTGCTGATGATCCTTCAGCTCTACCATCTCCCACCTTGCCTCCCTCCTCCAGTCAGTAACTCTTCTTGCCTGTTCACTAAATGCCAGGCCCTGTATGCCAGCTGTTGTACTGTACTACTGTACTTTTCAAGGTACTGTACTGTAAGATTAAAACTGGTTTATTTATCTTTTGTGTCTGTTTATTTTTTTATTTGTGTGAAAAGTATTATAAACCTATTACAGTACAGTACTATATAGCGGATTGTGTTAGTTGGGTACCTAGGCTAACTTTGTTGGACTTATGAACAAATTGGACTTACAAATGCACCCTCATAATGGAACTCATTTATATGCAGGGGACTTACTGTAATGATAAAAGGGTCAATTCATCAAAATAAAATAACAACTGCAAATACATATGCACCAAAATTTGGAACACTTAAGTATATTAAGGAAATACTTGGGAATTCCCTAGTAGTTCAGTGGTTAGGACTTGACACCCTCACTGCTGGGGCTCTGGTAGGGGAACTAAGAACTGAGATCCTGCAAGTTGCACCACAGCGTGACCAAAAAAAAAAAAAAAAAAAAGAAAAGAAAAAAAAAGAAAAGATATACCAACACCTAAGAAGGGGGAACTAGACAATGATACAATAATAGTAGGGAACTTCAATACTCCACTTTCAAGAATAGATAAATCATCCATACAGAAAATCAATAAATAAACATGGTACTTGAGCTATACTTTAGACCAAATGGACTTTGCATAAATATAGACAATATAACATCCAATAGTACCATTACACATTCAAACACACAGAAAATTCTCCAAAATAGATCATATGTTAGGTCACAAAACGAGGCTTAGCAAACTGAAAAAGATTAAAATCATACCAAGCATCTTTTTTTACCACAATGCTATGAAATCAGAAATCAATAACCAGAGGAAAACTGGAAAATTCACAAATATGGGGAATTAACACACTCCTGATCACCCAATGAGTAAAATCACAAACCTATAGGGAAATCAAAAAATATCTTCAAACAAATGTAAATGGACACACACACCAAAACTCATAAGATAAAGCAAAAAACATTCTGAAAGAAACATTTATAGTGATAACTACATATACAAGTAAATAGAAATAACTCAAAGAGCAATCTAACTTTAAAAAAATTTTTATTGGAATATAGTTGATTTACAATGCATTAGTTTCAGGTGTACAGCAAAGTGAATCACTTATACATATACATATATCCACTCCTTTTTAGATTATTTTCCCATATAGGCCATTACAGATTACTGAGTAGAGTTCCCTGTGTTATACAGTAGGTCCTTATTAGTTATCTATTTCATATATAGTAGTGTGTATATGTCAATCTCAATCTTCCAGTTTATCCTTCCCCCACCCCTTACATCCTGGCAACCATAAGTTTATTTTCTACATCTGTAACTCTATTTCTGTTTTACAGATAAGTTCATTTGCACCCTTTATATTTTTTAGATTCCACATATAAGTTATATCATATGATATTTGTCTTTCTCCGTCTGACTTACTTCACTCAGTATGACAATATCTAGGTCCATCCATGTTGATGCAAAAGACATTATTTCATTCCATTTTATGGCTGAGTAATATTCCATTGTATATATGTACTACGTCATCTTTATCCATTCTTCTGTTGATAGGCATTTAGGTTGTTTCCATGTCCTCATTACTGTAAACAATGCTGCAATGAATATTGGAGGGTATATAATTTTTTGAAACATGTTTTTTTTCCATATATATGCCCAGGAGTGAGAATGCTGAATCATTGGGTAGCTCTAGTTTTAGTTTTTAAAGGAACCTCCATACTGTTCTCCGTAGTGGCTGTAAGAGTATACATTCCTATGAACAGAGTAGGAGGGTTCCCTTTCCTCCACACCTTCCCCAGGATTTATTGTTTGGAGAATTTTGGTGATGGCCATTCTGGCTGGCATGGAGGTGATACCTCATTGCAGTTTTGATTTGCATTTCTCTAATAATTAGTGGTGTTAAGCATATTTTCATGTGCTTTTTGGGCATCTGTAAGTCTTCTTTGGAGAATTTATATTTACAGCTTCCACAATTTTTTGATTGGGCGTTTTTTTTTTTTTTCTTCATATTGGGCTGCATGAGTTGTTCGTATATTTTGGATATTAATCCTTTGCTGGTTACTTCATTTACAAATAATTTCTCCCATTCTGAGGGTTGTTTTTCATCTTGTTTATGGTTTCCTTTGCTATGCAAAAGCTTTTAAGATTAATTAGGTCCCATTTATTTACGTTTTAATTTCCATTTCTCTAGGAGGTGGGTGAAAAAGGATCTGGCTGTAACTTATGGCATAGACTGTTCTGCCTATGTTTTCCTCTAAGAGTTTGATAGTGTCTGGCCTTACATTTAGGTCTTTAATCCACTTTGAGTTTATTTTTGTGTATGGTGTTAGTGTCATAATTTCATTCTTTTCCATATAGCTGTCCAGTTTTCCCAGCACCACTTATTGAAAAGAATGTCTTTTCTCCATTGTATATTATTGCCCCCTTTATCAAAGATAAGGTGACCATATGTGCGTGGGTTTATCTCTGGGCTTTCTATCCTGTTCCATTGATCTATATTTCTCTTTTCATGACAGTACCATACTGTGTTGATTACTGTAGCTTTGTAGTATAGTCTGAAGTCCCAGAGCCTGATTCCTCCAGCTCTGTTTTTCTTTCTCAAGATTGCTTTAGCTATTCGGGGTCTTAGGTGTCTCCATACAAATTGTGAAATTTTTGGTTCTACTTCTGTGAAAAATGCTAGTGGTAGTTTGATAGGGATTGCTTTAAATCTGTAGATTGCTTTGGGTAATAGAGTCATTTTCACAGTGTTGATTCTTCCAATCCAAGAACATGGCATATCTCTCCATCTATTTGCATCATCTTTAATTTTTTTCATCAGTATCATATTGTTTTCTGCATACAGGTCTTTTGTCTCCTTAGGTAGGTTTATTCCTAGGTATTTTATTCTTTTTGTTGCAATGGTAAATGGGAGTGTTTCCGTAATATCTCTTTCACATTATTCATCAATAGTGTATAGGAATGTAAGAGATTTGTGTGCATTAATTTTGTATCCTGCTACTTTACCAAATTCATTGATTAGCTCTAGTAGTTGTCTGGTAGCATCTTTAGGATTCTCTATGTATAGTATCATGTCATCTGCAGACACTGACAGCTTTACTTTTTCTTTTCCAATTTGGATTCCTTTTATTTCTTTTTCTTCTCTGATTGCTGTGGCTAAAACTTCCAAAACTATGTTGAATAATAGTGGTGAGAGTGGACAAACTTGTCTTCTTCCTGATCTTAGAGGAAATGGTTTCAGATTTTCACCATTGAGAATGATGTCTGTTGTGGGTTTGTCATATACAGCCTTTATTATGCTGAGGTAAGTTCCCTCTATGCCTACTATCTGGAGGGTTTTTATCATAAATGGGTGTTGAATTTTTTCGAAAAGTTTTTCTGCATCCATTGAGACGGTCTAATGATTTTTCTCCTTCAACTTGTTAATATGGGTTATCATGTTGATTGATTTGCGTATATTGAAAAATACATGCATTCCTGGGATAAACCCCACTTGATCATGGTGTATGATCCTTTTAATGTGCTGTTGTATTCTGTTTGCTAGTATTTTGTTGAGGATATTTGCATCTCTGTTCATCAGTGATATTGGCCTGTAGTTTTCTTTCTTTGTGACATCTTTGCTTGGTTTTGGTATCAGGGTGATGGTAGCCTCGTAGAATGAGTTTGGGAGTGTTCCTCCCTCTGCAATATTTTGGAAGAGTTTGAGAAGGATAGGTGTTAGCTCTTCTCTAAATGTTTGATAGAATTTGCCTGTGAAGCCATCTGGTCCTGGGCTTTTGTTTGTTGGAAGATTTTTAATCACAGTCTGAATTTCAGTGCTTGTGATTGGTATGCTTATATTTTCTATTTCTTCCTGGTTCAGTCTCGGAAGGTTGTGCTTTTCTAAGAATTTGTCCCTTTCTTCCAGGTTGTCCATTTTATTGGCATATAGTTGCTTGTAGTAATCTCTCCTGATCGTTTGTATTTCTGCAGTGTCAGTTGTTACTTCCCCCTTTTCATTTCCAGTTCTATTGATTGGGGTCTTCTCCCTTTTTTTCGTAATGAGTCTGTCTAATGGTATATCAATTTTGTTTAACTTCTCAAGAACCAGCTTTTAGTTTTATTGATCTTTGCTATTGTTTCCTTCATTTCTTTTTCTTTTATTTCTGATCTGATCTTTATGATTTCTTTCCTTCTGCTAACTTTGGGGGTTTTTTGTCTTTCTTCCTCTAATTGCTTTAGGTGCAAGGATAGTTTGTTTATTTGAGATGTTTCGTGTTTCTTGAGGTAGGATTGTGTTGCTTTAAACTTCCTCTTAGAACTGCTTTTGCTGCATCCCATAGCTTTTGGGTCATCGTGTTTTCATTGTCATTTGTTTCTTGGTATTTTTTGATTTCCTCTTTGATTTCTTCAGTGATCTCTTGATTATTTAGCAGTGTATTGTTTAGCTTCCATGTGTATGTATTTTTTACAGATTTTTTCCTTTAATTGATATCTAGTCTCATAACTTTGTGGTTGGAAAAGATACTTGACACAATTTCAATTTTCTTAAATTTACCAAGGCTTGATTTGTGGCCCAAGATATGATCTATCCTGGAGACTGTTCCATGAGCACGTGAGAAGAAGGTGTATTCTGTTGTTTTTGGATGGAATGTCCTATAAATATCAATTAAGTCCATCGTGTTTAATGTATCATTTAAAGCTTGTGTTTCCTTATTTATTTTCATTTTGGATGATCTGTCCATTGGTGAAAGTGGGGTGTTAAAGTCCCCTACTATGATTGTGTTACTGTTGATTTCCCCTTTTATGGCTGTGAGCACTTGCGTTATGTAATGAAGTGCTCCTCTGTTGGGTGCATAAATATTTACAATTCTTATATCTTCTTCTTGGATTGATCCCTTGATCATTATGTAGTGTCCTTCTTTGTCTCTTGTAATAATGTTTATTTTAAAGCCTATTTGGTCTGATATGAGTATTGCTACTCCAGCTTTCTTCTGATTTCCATTTGCATGGAATATCTTTTTCCATCCCCTCACTTTCAGTCTGTATGTGTCCCTAGGTCTGAAGTGGGTCTCTTGTAGACAGCGTATATACAAGTCTTGTTTTTGTATCCATTCAGCCAGTCCATATCTTTTGGTTGGAGCATTTAATCCATTTACATTCAAGGTAATTATTGATATGTTTGCTCCTATTCCCATTTTCTTAAATGTTTTGAGTTTGTTATTGTAGGTCTTTTTGTTCTCTGTGTTTCCTGCCTAGAGAAGTTTCTTTAGCATTTGTTGTAAAGCTCGTTTGGTGGTGCTGAGTTCTCTTAGCTTTTACTTTTCTATAAAGGTTTTAATTTCTCCATCGAATCTGAGTGAGATCCATGCTGTGTAGAGTAATCTTCGTTGTAGATTTTTCCATTTCATCACTTTAAATATGTCCTGCCACTCCCTTCTGGCTTGCAGAGTTTCTGCTGAAAGGTCAGCTGTTAGCCTTATGGGGATTCCCTTGTATGTTATTTGTTGTTTTTCCCTTGCTGCTTTTAATATGTTTCCTTTTTATTTAATTTTTGATATTTTGAGTAATATGTGTCTTGGCGTGTTTCTCCTTGGGTTTATCCTGTATGGGACTCTGCGCTTCCTGGACTTGATTGGCTATTTCCTTTCCCATAATAGGGAAATTTCAACTGTAATCTCTTCAAATATTTTCTCTGCCCCTTTCTTTTTCTCTTCCTCTTCTCAGACCCCTATAATTGGAATGTTGGTGCGTTTAATGTCCCAGAGGTGTCTCAGACTGTCCTCAATTCTTTGCATTCTTTTTTCTTTATTCTGCTCTCTTGTAGTTATTTCCATTATTTTATCTTCCTGGTCATTTATCTGTTCTTCTGCCTCAGTTATTCTGCTGTTGATTCCGCCTAGAGAATTTTTAATTTCATTTATTGTGTTGTTCATCATTGTTTGTTTGCACTTTAGTTCTTCTAAGTCTTTGTTAAATGTTTCTTGTATTTTCTCCATTCTGTTTCCAAGATTTTGGATCATGTTTACTGTAATTACTCTGAATTCTTTCAGGTAGACTGCCTATTTCCTCTTCATTTGTTTGGTCTGGTGGGTTTTTACCTTTCTCCATCTGTTGTGTGTTTCTCTGTCTTCACATTTTGCTTAACTTACTGTGTTTGTGTTCTCCCTTTCTCAGGTGGCAGGTTCGTAGTTGCCGTTTTTTTTTTGTTTTTTGTTTTTCTTAACATCTTCATTGGAGTATAATTGTCCCACAATTGTGTCTTAGCCTCTGCCCCACAACAAAGTGAATCAGCAAAACATATACTTACATCGCCATATCTCCTCCTTGTTGCATTCCCGTTGTTTTTGGTGTCTGCCCCCAGTGGCTAAGGTTGGTTCAGTGGGTTGTGTAGTCTTCCTGGTGGAGGGGATTGGTGCCTCTGTTCTGATGGATGAGGTTGGATCTTATCTTTCTGGTGGGCAGGACTGTGTCCAGTGGTGTGTTTTGGCGTTTCTGTGACCATATTACTATTTCAGGCAGCCTCTCTGCTAATGGCTGGGTTTTTGTTCCTGTCTCGCTAGTTGTTTGGCCTAGGGTGTCCAGCAATGTAGCTAGCTGGTCGTTGAGTTGAGCTGTGTCTTAGTGTTGAGATGGAGATCTCTGGGAGAGCTTTCGCTGTTTGATATTACATGGAGCCCAGAGGTCTCTGGTGGACCAATGTCCTGAACACGGCTCTCCCACCTCAGAGGCACAGGCCTGACACCCGGCTGGAGCACCAAGATCCTGACAGCCACACGGCTCCCAAGTCTACAGTTTCTCCCAAAGTCCACCATCTCAATTTTGGTATTATTCATTGTCTATTGAGGTATTCCAGAGATGAAGGGTACATCTAGTTGATTGTGGAGATTTAATCCGCTGCTCCTGAGCATGCTGGGAGAAATTTCCCTTTCTCTTCTTTGTTCGCACAGCTCCTGGGGTTCAGCTTTGGATTTGGCCCTGCCGCTGAGTGTAGGTCACCTGAGGGCATCTGTTCTTTGCTCACAGGATGTGGTTAAAGTAGCAGCTGATTAGGGGTATCTAGCTCACTCAGGCGTGGGATAGGGAGGCATACGGAATGTGGGGCAAGCCTGCGGAGGCAGAGACTGGCATGAAGTTGCAACAGCCTGAGGCTAGCCCTGTGTTCTCCCTGGGAACTTGTCCCTATCTCAAGGGATCCTGGCAGTGGCGGGCTACACAGGCTTCTGGGAGGGGATTTGTAGATAGTGACCTGTGCTTGCACACAGGCTTCTTGGTGGCTGCAGCAGCAGCCTTAGCATTTCATGCCTGTCTCTGGTGTCTGCGCTGATAGCTGTGGCTCTCGCCCATCTCTGGAGCTCGTTTACATGGTGGTCTGAATCTCCTCTCCTCATGCACACTGAAACAATGGTCTCTTGCCTCTTAGGCAGTTCCAGACTTTTTCCTGGGCTCCCTCCGGGGTAGCTGTGGCGCACTAGCCCCCTTCAGGCTGTGTTCATGCAGCCAACCCCAGTCCTCTCCATGGGATCTGACCTCTGAATCCGAAGCCTCAGCTCCCAGCCCCCACCTGCCCCGGTGGGTGAGCAGACAAGCCTCTCAGGCTGGTGAGTGCTGGTCGGCACCAATCCTCTGTGCAGGAATCTCTCTGTTTTGCCCTCAGCACCCCTGTTGCTGTGCTCTCCTCCATGGCTCCAAAGCTTCCCCCCCCCACCACCACCCCTGTCTCCACCACTGAAGTGGCTTCCTAGTGTGTGGAAACTTTTCCTCCTTCACAGCTCCCTCCCAGAGGTGCAGGTCCCATCCGTATTCTTTTGTCTTTGTTTTTCTTTTTTGTTTTTCCCTACCCAGGTACGTGGGGAGTTTCTTGACTTTTGGGAAGTCTGAGGACTTCTGCCAGCATTCAGTAGGTGTTCTGTAGGAGTTGTTCCACATGTAGATGTATTTCTCATGTATTTGTGGGGATGAAGGTGATCTCCACGTCTTACTCCTCCACCATCTTGAAGGTCTCTCTACATCGTTTTTTTTTTTGTGTATCCCTTAACTACTTATCTTGGATATAGGTGATTTTACTTCCTTTTATCTTTTAACCTTCCTACTAGCTTTATACATGGTTGATTTACTACATTTATTTATATTTGCCTTTGCCAATGAGTGTTTTCCTTTTGTAATTTTCATATTTCTGGTTGTAACCTTTTCTTTTTAAGTTAGAGCAGTCACTTTAACTTTCCTTATAAA
Organism: Eschrichtius robustus; assembly: GCF_028021215.1. Classification (NCBI taxonomy): domain Eukaryota; kingdom Metazoa; phylum Chordata; class Mammalia; order Artiodactyla; family Eschrichtiidae; genus Eschrichtius; species Eschrichtius robustus. The sequence continues at coordinate 50,716,528 of NC_090845.1, read as the reverse complement.
GTTGGTTTGTTGGTGCTGAACTCTTTCAGGTTTTGCTTGCCTATAAAACTTTTGACTTTTCAATCAAATCTGAATGAAAGCCTTGCTGGGTAGAGTATTCTTTGTTGTAGGTTTTTCCCTTTCGTCACTTTAAATATGTCATGCCATTCCCTTCCGGCCTCCAGAGTTCTGCTAAAAAGTCAGCTGATATCCTTAGGGGAGTTTTCTTGTATGTACACTGTTGCTTTTCCCTTGCTGCTTTTAGTATTCTCTCTTTATGTTTAATTTTTTGCCTTTTTAATTACAGCCTGTCTTTGTGTGGTTCTCTTTGGGTTGATCCTGTTTGCTTCCTGTACTTGGATGTCTGTTTCCTTTCCCAGATTAGAGAAATTTTTACCTACTGTGTCTTGAAATAAGTTCTCTGGCCCTTTCTCTCACTCTTCTCCTTCTGGGACCCCTGTGATGTGAATGTTAGTATGCTTAATGTTGTCCCAGGGGTCTCTTAAACTGTCTTCATTTCTTCTTATTCTTTTTCTTTTTTCTGTTTAGCTTCCGTGATTTCCACTTCTTTCTTTCAGTTCATCAATCTATTGTTGATTCCTTGTACTGTATTTTTTTATTTCAGTTATTGCATTATTCATTTCTGTTTGGTTCTTCTTTATATTTTCTAACTCTTTGTAAAAGAAAAAAAAAGAAAAGAAAAAAAAAACCTTCTAAATTCTCACTCTTTTCATCCAATCTTCTCCTGAGTTCTTTGAGTATCTTTATGATAATTAGCTTGAACTATTTTTGGGTAGATTGCTTATCTCTATTTCACTTAGTTCTTCTTCTGAGATTTTATCTTGTTCCTTCATTTGGAACATATTCCTCTGTCACCTCATTTTGCCTAATTTACTGTTTTTATGTCTATGTATTTGATAGGTTGAGTGTTATGTTTCCTGACCTTGGAGAAGTGACCTTTTGTAGGAGATGTCCTATGGGTACCAACAGTGCACTACCTCTGGTTGCCTATATGCTCTAGGATTGTCCCCTATATGGGTTTTGTGGGTCCTTATGTTGTAGCTGGCTGACTAATGTGGGCAGTCTGGTAGAAGTAGGAGTGACTCATCCTTGGTGCAGTGGGTTGCTAGGTCCTGCATTGTGCAGAGGCTGCTGGCCACTGGTGGGTGGGATCAGATCATGAGGTAGCTGGCTGCTGAGCTCCAGGGGTTCCAGAGCTAATGCTGGCCCACTGGTGGGTAGAGCTGTGTTCTGGGGTAGGTGATTGCAGGGCCTAAGGTCCCAGATCTAGTGTTGGCCTGCTAGAGGGCTGGGTTGGCTCCTTACATTGTTGGTTACAGTGTCTGGGGTATCCCAAAGCTGGTTTCAGCCTGCTGGTAAGTGGGTCTGGATCCCCGTATGGCTGTCTGAGGGGTTCAATGTGTCTCAGAGCTGGTGTCAGCCAGCTGCTGGCAGGGTTAGAGCCCATGATGTCCTGGGTCTGGTTTCCACCTGCTGTGGGTGGACTGGCTCCTGACAATGCAGACTGTGGGGTTTCAGTGGTCCTGGGGCTGAAGTCTCCCTGCTAGTGGGTGGGAGCAGGGTCCAGGACATGACACAGCTGTTGCCTACCCAGTAGTGGATGAGACTGAGTCCTGAGGCTAGTGTTGGCCCAGAGGTGGGTGGAGTTGGGTCTTGGGGTCTCTAGCTGTGGGGCCCTGTGGGTTCCAAAGTTGGTTTGTTGATCTGCTGGTGGACATGGTCAGAGCCCAGGGAGTCCTAGGGCTGGTGCCAACTCACTGGTGGGTGAGGCTTGTTCCAGGTGTAGTTCTTACCCACTAGTGGGTGGCCCTGGATCCCAGGGTCTCTAATTACAGGGCCCTGTGGGTCCTGAGGCTGGTGCCAATGCACTGGTATGCAGGGCCAGGTCATGATCCCTCTGGTGGACAGGGCCAGACTGGGGACTCAAGGCATCTTAAGGCAGCCAGCCTGCTGGTGGTTGGGGCTGCATACTCACCTAGCTAGCTGCTTGGGCTGAAGCATCCCAGTACTAGTGCTGACAGGCTGATTGGTGCTAATAAGCTAGAGGGAGGATTCCAAAATGGTGCTTGCCAGCACCAGTGTCCTCGTGGTAAAACAAGCTCCCAAAAATGATGGCTGGAAGCATCAGTGTTCCCAGGATGAGCTCCATTTGCTTCCTGCCTCTCTGGAAGACGCTCTAAGATCAGCAAGTGCATCTGACCCAGGGTCCTTTCAACTTACTGCTTCTGCCCTGGGTCCTGGAGCATGTGAGATTTTGTGTGTGCCCTTTAAGAGTGGAGTCTATATTTCCTACAGTCCTCTGGCTTTCCCAAAAATAAGCCCTTCTGGCCCTCAAAGCCATACATTCTTGGGTCTCATCTTCCTGGTGCAGGACCTCTAGGCTGGGGAGCCCGATTTGTGGCTTGGGCCAGTCACCTCTTGGGGAGAACCTCTGCAATTGTAATCATCCTCTCATTTGTGTGTCACCCACCTGGTGGTATAGGTCTTGAATATACCACATTTCCACTGCTCCTACCCATCTCATTTTAGTTCCTTCTTTATAGCTTTAGTTGTAAGACATCTTTTCTTCTAGTTTTTTTGTTCCTTCTCATCAATAATTGGTTTGTAAATAGTTGTAATTTTGTTATACCCATAGGAGGAGGTGAGCTCAGGGTCTTCCTACTCTGCCATTTTGGCAGTTCTAGGCTATGGAAACCAGGTGACTGATGTTCTCACACCTCTATTCAGCTTTATCTGGTATGTGTCCAACAGGGCGAGCTCTTCATTGGAAAAGGCCATAGCCATGTCCTGAAAGTTCTAAAGTGGGTAATTGCAAGCTCCAGGTGAAATAATCCCTACAGGGAAACAGGTGGATGGGATTTACTATAGTAAAAGTACACAAAGTAATATTAGCAAATGTAAAAGTTGCCTGGAGTGAAGACTGGAAGACATCTATCAATAAAAACCTTTCAAGTGTTCTCTCCCTGTGGAATCACACATTTTTTCCTTCCAGCATGCATGATTTGTGACAATTTGCCTATCAGGAATACTCTTCAGAGATACAGCATGAAAGGATTTTATTGGCAGCTGGTCACTTGGGCACCCTCTGCCTAGCAAATGTCAATATTCTAGACTTCTGAAAGATTAAGTGTTCGGTATAAAATATATTATTTGTAGGAACAGTTTATGCACTATAAACTACCCTTATTAATTAAGGAATTGTGGGAACACTCTCAAAATCTAAGTTCAAAGATTCTGGGCAAAGGCAAACATTGTGAGCAGGGCTTTATTAAGATAGCAGAATCGGCTTGCTTATATTAATTCTTTTCTATGCTATATCCAAACACAGAGCTTCAAACTACATGAGCAAAATCAGACAGAACAGAAAGGATAAATAAACAAGTCTACAATTATACTTGAAGTTCAAGCAGTAGACCACTGTCTGTATCCCAGAAGTCCCCTCGGTCCCTTCGCAATCATGATGTGTTTTTTTTTCTCACTGTCCCCCCGCTTCCCCTTTTTGCTTCTCTCCTGCATGCCAGTTCCTTTCTCATTCCTAAAGTCCTGTCCTCCATCAAAAGTAAAGATGCTATGTTGAGTATGATTTCCATATGATAATTAACCTTCTGATTGGCTGAATTCAATGTAGATTGTGTTCCCCCTCCAGCTGTGAAGCTCAATCCCTCTGTCTCTCATGATGAAGTAGAAGTTTTCACACCACTGTTAGGAATTTCAGGTATGAGCAGGAGAGCATATTCAGGGCACTTCTCTCACCCTCAGATCCTTTATCTGTAAAATGATGTCATAGTCAGCTTGGCTGACTAACAAGATAGCATAGACCAGGTGGCTTAATTGATAATTTCTTACTTTCTTTTTTTAAAAAACATCTTTATTGGAGTATAATTGTTTTACAATGTTGTGTTAGTTTCTGCTGTATAACAAAGTGAATCAGCTATATGTATACATATATCCCTATATCCCCTCCCTCTTGTGTCTATTTCGAACAGTTCTGGAAACTGAAAATTTGAGATCAAGGTGCCAGTATAATTGGGTTTATGGTAAAGACCCTCTTCCTGGTTTACAGATGACCACTTTCTTGTTGTATCCTCACATGACAGAAAGAAAGAGGGAGAGGGAAAACAAAGTCTTTGGTCTTTTTTTACAGGGGCACTAAACCCATCATGAAGACTCCACCCTCAGCTTCAAACACCATCACACTGGGGGCTAGGGTTTCAACGTATGAATTTTTGAGAGGACACATATAGTCCATAGCAAATAGGGATATCCCCACCTCCTTCACAGGTCATAGGAGAAACAGAGATAGTAATACCAGATGGCTTACAGACTTTAGCAGTATCAAAAGACTCCTTGAAATTCCAGGAATGCACCAAATGGGTTTTCCTCTCAGGACACATACTGTTCCATCTGACTGCAATGTTCTACCCACAGTTAATCACATGGCCTGCCTGCTCCCTCATTTCCTTTAGACCTTTGTTCAATCATTATGTCAGGGAGGGCTTCCCTAGTCACCCTGAATAAAAGAACATTCTCCTCTCATACCCTTTCTTCCTGACCTGTTGTATCTTTCTACACAGCATTTGTCACCCTCTGGTGGAATATTCTGTGAGGTCAGAGATTTGTACCTACAATAGTAATAAGGCACATAGCAGGTAATCAGAAAATTTTTGTTGATGAATGTCTGGGAAATTGGCCATTTACATGTCTTGCTAAGATGCACAGACACCCTCCAAGATGGGCATTGGCCCCATTTTACTAATTATAATTCACACAGAATCTCAAGGACACAAAAAACTCTAGTCTAGGCTTTGCAATCATGTTTTCCAAGCTTCAAAATCTGCAGTTCCTGGATGCTTTTGGGTAACAATGAGGTCCGACAATTTCTTCATCCATTTATCCATCAATGAACACATACAGTGTTTCCACATCTTGACTACTGTAAATAATGCTGCAATGAACATTGGGGTGCATATTTCTTTTCAACTTAGTGTTTTTATTATCTTTGGATAAATACACAGAAGTGGACTGCTGAATCATATGGTATTTCTATTATTAATTTTTTGAGGAATCTCCATACTATTTTCCATAGTGACTGCACCAATTTACATTCCCACCAACAGTGCACAAGGGTTCTCTTTTCTCCAATTTAGACCAACACTTGGTGTTTCTCATCTTTTTGGTTATATGCTGATGTGGAATTTAACATTTGAAAACAATATACAGGAGGACCTCATTCATCCTGTGACAAATTGGAACTGAGAGTAGTTGGTTGGTTTCAGGAGTCACAGAATAAACTAACCTCAATGGAATCCCCAAAAATGGCATCCAAGGAGACTCTGTAACATAAGGAGAGTGGGGTGACCCCAACTGCAGAGGAGGGATGAAAGTCACATAAATATAACGTTAATAGGCAAGGGAGCCAGGCTCACAGAGAGCTAGTGTGAACAAACTCACAATTATGTCAGACCAATTTCTCACTGCATCTTTGGACACCGATCAGACTGGCCGGTCATGGCAAGGCCACAATCACTTCCTTTCTTGTACTTTGGATGTGACAATGTCTCTCATTCTGCATATAGTTGTCCAGAAAACTCAGAAACTTTACAAACAAAGAACTTACTGATTTCACTTTGAATTTACTGTTTTGACAGTTTTGTGTGTACTTTGATAAAGGACTAGCTTGGTGATGTCTGTTTTGCACCTTGAGAATGACACAGCCATTCCCACGATCCACATCACTGCTATCTATCAATCTGATTTATCTTGACCCACCCACCCAACATATTTGTCACATGCAATACTCACTAACTTTCTCTCTTCCCTTATTCCTCTAATCCTTCATGAAAACCTAAACAACCTCAATGCTGACTTGGCCAACCTGGAGCCTCTCTCTTCAGGAATGTTAAGTTCCAGTCCAACTGATGCTCTCTTGCCCACTGTCATGCCCTTATCATTAGGAAAAACCATACTCATTGAACTCCATTCCTTCCATCCCCCTCCCTCACCACCGGAAACATTACCTCCAGTTCTTCCAGATCCTTCCCTCTAATGTTCCTGTGCTGACAGCTGTCAACCTCATGGAGGCCTCTAATCTACTAACCACACATATTTCTCACTATTCATCAGGACCTCATGTTCTTTTTATGCTGCTTACCTGGTATTTGAAGCCACCTTCTTATGCTGCTTACCTGGTATTTGAAGCCACCTCTTGCAGACATTAAATGTTCTTTCTCTTGTCTTACACCATTTTGCTTATGTGGCTTCACCTTGATAAACTGTAGTTTATCTTCCCATTTGTATGCAAGGAGCTGAGAAATGCTCAGCCAACCTTAAAACATAGCTGGATGGTTTCACTTAAAATTTGTAACCGTGAAACTTTATTTCCAACATTCCCTACACTGACCTATGAATTCCTACTCTATTGTAATATGACTAAGGAAATAAAACACTTATAAACATATACACTAAGCCCTAGCCATCCACTCAGATTCTGAACTTGGTCATATCTGATCCCTGACTCTGGCCAAATAATAAGCTCTGACACTGGTCAACCATAAACCCTAATCTTGGTCTTATACTGAGCTCTGATCCTTGAAATACACTAAACTCTGAGCCTGGTAACACACTGCACCATGGCTACATTCATATAGTGATCCTGACTCTGGTCACCCACCAAGTCCTGACTCACGTCACACACCGAGCCCATTTAGTCAGAGCCTAAGCCTGGTAACACCTCACACCTTGAGCCTATTACTGGTCACATGTTGAGTCCTGACCCTGGACACACATTGAGCCCTGACCCTAATCACGACCCTAGTCACACACATTGCGCTGACCCAGGTCACATTCTGAGCCCTGACTCCATTAACTTTCTGGGCCCTGACTTTGGTCACATGCTAAGCAATGAACCTGGTCACATACTGAGCCTTAAATCTTGTCACACATTGAGCTATGACCCCAGTTCCATATTGAGTCCTGAAACACACTGAGCCTTGACCCAGTTAATACACTTGAGCAGTGACACTGACCACACTCCTATCAGGGGCCCAGGTTACATGCTAAGCCTTTAACCTGGTAATAGTCTTGACTCAGGCTACAGTTGAGATCTGACTGGTCATACAGTGGATATTTACCTGAGTCACTGGATGTGTCCTGATAATGGTCAACCAATGAGCCATAAGCCCAATCACATCATGGGTCCTGAATCTGGTCACACACTGAGTTATGACCCTGATCTCTCCATTAACCCTGATTCTGGTCAGATGCTGAGCCCTCACACTTGTTACATGTCATACATTGAGTAGTGACCCCAGTTATGTACCAAAACCTGACTCTTTTCTCATATTGATCCTTTGCTTGATAACAACTTGACAGAGGTCACCCTGGGCACATGCTGAGCCCTTAAACTGTCCACACACTGAGCCCTTAACCTGTCCACACACTGAGCCCATACCGTGATAAGTCATTGAGCCTTATGCATGTCACATACAGAACCCTGACAGCAATCACACATTGAGTTTTAGCCAAATCACACAATGAATTCTGACCCTAGTCATGATCTAAGCCCTAACCTGGGTAACATGCTCAGCCCTGGCTCTGCTCACAAGCTGAACATTGACCCTTGATAGTTGATGAGCCTCGAACGGGGTCATACTCTGAGCCCTAATGTTAGTCAAATTTTCAACCATTCACTGATTAATGAACTGGAACCCTGGTCACAACTGATCCAGGATCCTAGTCAGATGCTGTGCTCTGACCCAGTCACATGCTGAGCCCTGACTTCTGTCACCTGCTGTCGTGCCCTGATTGTGGTCACATTTTGAGCCCTGATCCTGGTCAAACGTTGAGCAGTGAATCTTGTCAAACACTTACCCCTGACTCTGATCAGTCATTCAACTCTGATTCTGATATTATGATGCACCCTGTTTCTGGTCACCTGCTGACCCCTGATCCCTGTCACACTGTGATCTCTGATCCTAATACACTGTTGAGTCCTGACTCTGATCACATGCTGAACTCTGACTCCCCTCACAAACCGAGACCTAATCTTATAGACACACAGAGCCCTATCACTGGTCACACTCTGAGCTTTGACTCTGCTTTGATGTTGATGCTTGACTGTTCATATACTAAGCCTGGGCTCCCGCTGAGCCCTGACTCAGGTCACATGATGAGCCCTTAACCTCGTTACTCTGATCAAAGACACTGGTCACACAGTGAGCTCAACCCTGATTACACTGTGAACTGTAATGGGATTACACTGTGAATCTTGGTCACAAGCTGAGCCATGAACCTTGTCACACACTGAGCCATTACCCTAGTTAGATGCTCAGACCTGAACTTAGTATATAATCAGCCTATCATTGCTAACACTCTGATTACAAAACCCAGTCACCCAACAAGCCCTGATGTTGTTATAATGATTCTGACCTCAATCAAATGCTGAGACTTGATGCAGATCATTTACAGAGCCCTGATCCTGGTCACATGCTAAGCCCTGAATCTGGTTACATGTTGAGCATTATCTTGGTTACTCAATGAGTCCTGACACTGGTCTCATGTAGAGTCCGGACCCCAGGCATCCCTTGTGCCCTGACCCTTGTCACATGCTGATCAGAAACACTGTGACCCCTGAATCCATACACATGCTAAGGCATGATCCTAGTCACATGCTGAGGCCAGACCTTGATCACACACTGAGCTGTGATCTGGGTCACAAGCTAAGATCAAACCCCGAACACATGCTGAACACAGACTGTGGTCACAAGCTGACTACTACTCTAACTCTCATGCTGATCCTTTACTCTGATGACATGCTGAGCTCTAATACTGGTCGCACTCTAATGGTGGTCATAGAGATCACTGATGCTGGTCACAGGTTGGTCCCTGAAACTGGACAGCTCCTGTACCTGTCTGTGGCCATGTACTGACCCTGACACTCTGAGTCTTGCCCCAGTGACTTCTGAGGCTTGATCACATTCATTTGCTGAGCCTTTACCCTGGTTGTACAGTGATCCTTGTCACTCTCAAAGTACTGAACCTGGTCCCATACTGCATCCTGACACCAGTTACTCTATGAGCCTTGAAAATGTTCAAATGCTGAGCACGGAACTCAGTCAATTTCTGTCCTTGATCACACACTGAGCACTTATCCCAGTAATGCTATGAAAACTGTTTCAGATCACACTGTGAGTCATGATCCCAATTACCTGCTGAACACTATCCCTGGTCATATATGCAGTCCTAATCCTGGTCGCATGCTTAGCCCACAGTCTTGTCAGGTACTGAGCTCTGACCATGGTCACATTCTAAGCTCTAACCTCGCTACACATCGATTCCTGACTCACTCAGCAGAGAACTGACTTCTGTCACACGATGTGCCCTGTCCCCAGTTACTCACTTTGCTCTCATCTGTGGTCACCTGCTGAACACAAATACACCCCATCTATGACTCTAGACACGTGTTGATTCTTAAAACTGGTCAAACACTAACCCAGCCATGAAACACCAGAGTATCTATCTATCTATCTATCTATCTATCTATCTATCTATCTAATGTATATATCTGTATCTATGCTTATCTATATTAAAATATATATTCTATATCTTATCTCTCTCCAAATATACATATATATATGTATATATATATATATGCATATATATATGTGTGTGTATATATATATGCATATATATATATGCATATATATATATATATATATATATATATATATATATATATATATATACACCAATTGCAGAGTCTTACTTGTTCAGACCCTTCCTTGTTCTGGGCCCCACTTAAAACAAGCAGTTTTTGGGGTCACTTGGTAACTGGGACACAGTAAAACACCCAAATGAAGAATATGTTACCTCTAAAATTCAAAGGCTCCCCCGGCATTATGCCTCTTTTTCACTTGTGAAGGGGAGTACCATATGGAACTATTAACCCTTTTCCATAGAAGGGGTATATGTGTGTACACACACACACACACATATATATATAAATAAATCAATAATAGTTGCTACTTTTTGCTCACTAATGTCATCAATATAATGGCCAAGGTATCTTGTTGGAGGGAAAGGTGATCAAAATTCCTCTCCACCATGAGAAGTTAAGCCTAGAGGAGTCACAAACTGTCTATGGTAGACATGAGCAGCCTGAGGAGCAAGCCCCATCTAGACCAAGAGTCCCAAAGGTCTCAATGTTGGACATCTGGCCAGTAATGACCTTTCCTCCATGAAGGTTCTAAGACAAGCCCTTTCACATCTTAGTGCCTCAGTTTCCCCACTCAGGAAATGACAGAGTTTGGGTGTAGGCTCCCCAGGGCCCATTCCTTCTTCCACAGTCAGACCTCTCTGTCTCCTGATTCCCAGTCCTTGCATCAGGGAATGGAAAAGAGGTTTGACTGAGCCACTCCTGGCAGAGGAATAGCTTTACCTGGGACTACTGACCTAGGCTTTGCCCTCTCCTGTACCCTGTCACCTTAAGAGTGAAAGGTTAGGGGTGGGCCAGGGAGAAACCCATAAAAAGGAGGGAGTCCCTGGAGCCAAAGAGACCATTCTGAGCTGCCTCAACTACAGTCACTCAAGCCTGGTCACTATGGCTGAGAGAGAGGAGGAAACTCCTCACCTCCACTGTGGTTTGATCAGTGGCAGGCAGACTGACACACACCACAATTGAGTGTAACAGTTCCTCTCCCACAGGCACCTGGAAGTGCCCATTAGCACAGCACCCTCTGGAGTAAGCATTGCTCTCCCCAGGATTCCCTTTAAAGAACTCTGATCTGCACCCAAGGGGGCTGCAAACAATGCCAAGTCCCCAGTGTGAGCAGGAGTCCATGGCGTAAGCAGAGAGTGAGCTCACTAACCTAGGTATGTTCAAGAAATATCTGTGGTTGCTGCTTTCTGCTCAGGGTTGACAGAAGTAGAGTTTGAGAGGATTGGGGTGGGGGGCATTGGCAGGTTCCTCCTTGTCCCATAGTTGCTGACCAACTTCTTGGCTTTGCAGCCTTGACTGTCAGAGACCACAACTGGAATGGTCTAGGCCTAGGAGGTGTCCAGAAGAGGTGTTGCACAGTACATTGAACTTTACATTTCCTGACTGCAAGTGTGAGGAGCTCTAGACATTCAGGAAGTATGGGGAACTACTGGAGGAAAAGGTTTCAGGCTCCTCCAGTGTGTGACCAGCCAGAAGAAGCTGCCAGGCACAGCAGGTCAGAATGGGGCCAGGCAGCTGCTGGTGGAGGTTTATAATGAGCCTCTTCTGGAGGGAAGGGGCACTGCCTAAGAGTCAGGGCTGGTTGATGATGAGGTGTCCGGGGGGCAGGGGTGGCAGGAAGGGTGGGCAGAGAAAGCCATAGAAGTGGAAATGGAATGGCTAAGAGGTGACTGGTTCAATTCTCTCTTTACACAGTTGGAGAGTCCAAATCACAGAGTGGGACAGAACCACAGAGAGTCTCACAAGTTGATATCAAGTAGGGACTTGAAACTTCATTTATTGACTCCTTGGGCTGAGGTCACTGTCCATATTTTACAGATGAGGAAACTGAGGCCAGAGAGAACAAGGGACTTACATGCTGGGAGGTGGGACCTAAACTTGGTCTCCTGCTTCCCAGTGTGCTGTTCAGTAGGAGACAGATGGGCCAGGTGAATTCTGCTTTTGCTTTTTATCAGCTTTATGATCTTGGAAAGTTTCAAGGTGGCAGATGGGGGTGGGGGTAGGATTGGCCAGACCTCTTGCAAGATAAGTTGGGGTTCCATAAGTCCCCACCTCTGTCAGGATTTCCCCGTGGCAGGGGTGGTCTGGGACCTGGGGTGGGAGCAGGTGTGGTCCAAGTGAGGAGCTCACTGGGAGCCAGGAAGAGGGGGCACACCAGGACAGTGCTGACGTGGACAGTAGCTATCACTGTATCGCTTCACTCTCTGAGCCTCCCTCCACCCTAGACCCAAGCATCAGAGTGACCTCCAGGGGTAGTGGTCTGGAGTGGGATGGAGGCTGAGAACAGTGCCAGCTGGCTTGGCAAAAGCTGGCCCCAGCCTGAGGGAGACTCATTTGGCCAGGTACCCATCTCCTACAAGACAGTGATAAGGAGAAGAGTTTTATATGACCAACAGTAAAATAGCACATATGAGAATCCCAACAGGTTACAGGGGGAAGAAGCCTTTGTTCAATGGGATATGTGCTCATGAATAGATGTCTTCTTTCTCCCTTTCTCTCTCCTGTATCTTATCAATCAAAGTTCTCTCTCCTCCGCCTGTCCCCTCCTCTGTAGCTATCTCTGGCATAGTGGTGATAGCATGGATCCTGGAATCACAAAGCTCTTGATGAACTATGTTCACTACTGTGTGACCTTGGGCAGGTCACTTCACCTCTCTGAGCCTCAAATTTCTCACCTATAAAGTGAGGATATTAATGTTGTGGTCACAAAGATGCCGAGTGAGCATGAGATGAGACAGACCTGTGGAATGCAGTGGCCTCAGACTTCATCTCATCCTGAGCTTGGCCTAGTGCCCTCCTTGGCAAGAGTTAGTGGGTTGCTGGTCACTGTCATGGGGCACCTTCTTCCCATAAGCTTCACTGCCACTGGTCCCAGGACATTCCTGGATCCCTTGGGCTATGAGCTAGAGTACTGTATGGATCCCTCAACACAGTCAGCCTCTGGCTGAGGAGACAAATCCTGAGGACTCCCTGGAACCTGCAGGTCAGGTCCAACTATGTAAGTTTCAGGACCCAGAACAAAATGAAAATCCAGGGCACCGGCTAGAGGCAGGGAAGTCAATCTTTCCTTTTCACAGGCCTCCAACTTCAACCTGCAACAGATTGGTGACCCTCAAAGGATTGCAACCTCCTCACTTGGATGCACTCAGTACCTGGGTGGGGATGGTGAGAGGCCCCCACCTAATTGCCTGATGAATGTGCATGGTACTGCTAGCCCAGGGAGGGGACAACTGCTCCCTAGCCCCACACCAAGACATAATGAGGCACACATCTGAACTTCATCTTTTTGATCCCCCAGCAGCCAAGGGAGCACTACTGGGCTTTATGTTCTGCTAGAACTTACTGAGTGACCGCACCTAGCACTGAAGGAGGTTGAATAATGCAGTCTTCAACAGTTAAAGCTCTGGGATTCTATTGTGGAAAGAAAGAGTGGGTAGATATTGAGGATCATGGGCAGTCTCTGCCACATGCACCTTGGACTGGAGCCCACAGCAGCCAAGAATCCAAGAATAGAGCACTTACACAGCCTTGTTGGTGAGCTCAGGGTTACAATGTAGACTTGGATGGCACTAAAACACTTCTGAATTACTGTTCTCTCCAATGAATGTGACCTTTCTGACTCAGGTTCTCTTTTTGAATGAAAGTGATCTTTAAAGCCTTTCTGACTCTGTGAGGGGATTAGGAAACAGTTCTGTGTTGTCTTCTCAAACACTTATTCATCTACCCATCCATTTACACATGCATCCAATCAACCATCCACTGAACCCACCTCTCAATGTTTACTGCATATCTTCTGTGTACTAGTTCAAAGCCGCCCCCCTCACAGATATCACATTCTGATACAATAGACGCATGAAGACTATGGAAGTAAGATGAGGGCACCCAAGATCTTAGGAGATCTTAGAAGCCTTCTCTGAGGAGGTGATACTCGTACCATTTCCTGAATAATGAGTAGGAGTTAGGTGAAGACTGGCGGTTGTAGACATTCTGATAAGGATGTGCAATGGCACAGAGACATAAGTTGAGTGCATTTGTAGTGAACATAGTTCATAAAGTTGAGAAGTAAGGGATGTATGGGTGGTGGCAGAAGAAGAAGCTGAAGAGGGAGGCAAGGGCTAGAAGGAACTAGAACATCTAGCTTGGAAGCTTGGGTTTAGCCTGTGGGGCTGTATTTCTCAAGTGCAGTCCTAAGACCATATCTCACGATGCTGGTTGCATACACAGATCCCCAAGTCCTGCCACAACCTGCTGAATCCAACTCACTGATGCTGAGGTGAGAAACCATGGGATGTTTACACAGGTTAGGATTGAGAAATACAGCTGTGGGAGTAGACTGGGGACCACTGGTGAGGACTGGATCATGCTGGGGCTCTGTCTGCCCCAGCCCCTAAATGCTGGCTTTGCTCAAGTCCTGCTCTTTGTTTTCACAGTCTCCTTCCACCTAGGAGTTCTTGCCCCTCTCCCTGGCCTCAGTTACTATTCACACATTAATGAGGGCCTTCTGCTCCTAGGGTCAGCCCAGATCCCTCACCTTTGGACCCCTTTTAGTGTTTGGATGTTTTATAAGAATCTGAGTACATAACCTACCATGATGAGCCCTCAGGTATGTCTCGCTTCCCAATAGATTGAGTGACGTCAGCATCACATCCACCACCAAGGAGCCTAGAAGTCACCCTGGACAACTCTCACTTCATCTTCCACCACCAAGTACCCATGTCTTATGGATTCTACCTCATTGGCTCAGTCTCTTTCCCACGTTCCTTCTTATGTGGCCACTTCCCAGTTCAGACCTTGACTTCTCTTACTTGTTCAGCTAACTGCACTAGTCTCCTCATAGGCATTCTTACGCCCAGCCTCTCAGCCTCCAAACCAACCTCTGCATCTGTACCATGAGGAATCTTTCTAAAACAAAGTTTCAGAGCACAAAACTAATGTTTGCAAGCAACAAAAACAAATTTTGGATAACCGAAGCAAAAAATAAATGTATTGAAAGACTATGGGAATCAGAGACTCACAGAATCAAAGTCTAGGTCGATGGCACAAATCAGTCCCAACCATTTTCAGTTATCAAGTTACTTAAATCAAGACCCAAATTCCAAGGAAGAGGATCTGCTAGTCCTTGCATAGGTCATTAGCCCACACGTTAGACAGAGGACAGCAGGTACTTCGAATAACTGCCCCACCAAGACTTAGTATTCAAAAAGGGAGGGAATTGATATGGGGGAACAAAACCATGGATGTCCACTATAGTACAGGCATACCTCATCTTATCTTGCTTTACGTAATTTAAAAAAAAATCTTAATTGCTTGAAAATGGTGTGTTATTTTCTACTGTATAACAAAGTGAATCAGCTATACATATATCCCCATATCCCCTCCCTCTAACACCGCCCTCCCACCCTCCCTATCCAACCGCTCTAGGTGGTCACAAAGCACAGAGCTGATCTCCCTGTGCTATGTAGCTGCTTTCCACTAGCTATCTATTTTACATTTGGTAGTGTATATATTTCCGTGTTACTCTCTCACTTCGTCACAGCTTAGCATTCCACTTCCCCGTGTCCTCAAGTCCATTCTCTATGTTTTCGCCTTTATTCCTGTATTGTCCCTAGGTTCATCAGAACCCTTTTTTTCTTTTTTTTTTTTTAGATTCCATATATATGGGTCGCCATGCTGTATTTGTTTTTCTCTTTCAGACTTACTTCACCCTGTATGACAGATTCTAGGTCCATCCACCTCACTACAAATAACTCAATTTCATTTATTTTTATGCCTGAGTAATATTCCATGTACATATGTGCAACATATTCTTTAACCATTCATCTGTCGATGGACATTTAGGTTGTTTCCACATCTTGGCTATTGTAAACAGTGCTGCAACGAACATTGTGGTACATGTCTCTTTCTGAATTATGGTGTTCTCAGGGTATATGCCCAGTAGTGGGATTGCTGAGTCATATGGTAGTTCTATTTTTAGATTTTTAAGAGACCTCCATAATGTTCTCCATAGTGGTGTTATCAATTTACATTCCCACCAACAGTGTAGGAGGGTTCCCTTTTCTCCACACCCTCTCCAGCATTTGTTGTTTGTAGATTTTTTGATGATGGCTATTCTGACCGGTGTGAGGTGATGCCCCATTGTAGATTTGAATTGCATTTCTCTAATGATTCGTGATGTTGAGCATCCTTTCATGTGTTTGTTGGCAATCTGTATATCTTCTTTGGAGAAATATCTATTTATGTCTTCTGCCCGTTTTTGGATTGGGTTGTTTGTTTTTATGATATTGAGCTGCAGGAGCTGCTTGTAAATTTTGGAGATTAATCCTTTGTCAGCTGCTTCATTTGTAATATTTTCTCCCATTCTGAGCAGGTGTCTTTTCGTCTTGTTTATGGTTTCCTTTGCTGTGCAAAAGCTTTTAAGTTTCATTAGGTCCCATTTGTTTATTTTTGTCTTTATTTCCATTTCTCTAGGAGCTGGGTCAAAAAGGATCTTGCTGTGATGTATGTCATAGAGTGTTCTGCCTATGTTTTCCTCTAAGTGTTTTATAGTGTCTGGCCTTACATTTACGGCTTTAATCCATTTTGAGCTTATTTTTGTGTATGGTTTTAGGAAGTGTTCTAATTTCATTCTTTTCCATGTACCTGTCCAGTTTTCCCAGCACCACTTTTTGAAGAGGCTGTCTTTTCTCCACTGTATATTCTTGCCTCCTTTATCAAAGATAAGGTGACCATATGTGTGTTGGTTTATCGCTGGGCCTTCTGTCCTGTTCCATTGATCTATATTTCTGTTTTTGTGCCAGTACCATACTGTCTTGATTACTGTAGCTTTGTAGTATAGTCTGAAGTCAGGAAGCCTGATTACTACAGCTCCGTTTTTCTTTCTCAAGTTTGCTTTCGCTATTCAGGGTCTTTTGTGTTTCCACACAAATTGTGAAAAGTTTTGCTCTCATTCTATGAAAACTGGCATTGGTAGTTTGATGGGATTGCATTGAAACTGTAGATTGCTTTGGGTAGTATAGTCTTTTTCACAATGTTGATTCTTCCAATCCAAGAACATGGTGTATCTCTCCATCAATTTGTGTCATCTTTAATTTCTTTCATCAGTGTCTTACAAATTTATTCATACAGATCTTTTGTCTCCTCAGGTAGGTTTATTCCAAGGTATTTTATTCTTTTTTTTGCAGTGGTAAGTGGGAGTGTTTCCTTAATTTCTCTCTTAGAATTTTCATCATTAGTATATACGAATGCAAGAGATTTCTGTTCATTAATATCATATCTTGCTACTTTACTAAATTCATTGATTAGCTCTGGTGGTTTTCTTTTCTAATCTTTAGGATTCTCTATGTACAGTATCATGTCATCTGCAAACAGTGACAGTTTTACTTCTTCTTTTCCGATTTGGATTATTTTCATTTCTTTTTCTTCACTGATTGCCATGGATAAAACTTCCAAAACTATGGGAAATAGGAGTAGTGAGAGTGGGCAATCTTGTCTTGTTCCTGGTCTTAGAGGACATGGTTTTAGTTGTTCACCATTGAGAACGATGTTGGCTGTGGGTTTGTCATATATGGCCTTTATTATGTTGAGGTAGCTTCCCTTTATGCCTACTTTCTGGAGAGCTTTTATAATAAATGGGTGTTGAATTTTGTCGAAAGCTTTTTCTGCATCTATTGAGGTTATCATATGGTTTTTCTCCTTCAGTTTGTTAATATGGTGTATCATATTGGTTGATTTGCGTATATTGAAGAATCCTTGCATTCCTGGGATGAACCCCACTTGATTATGGTGTATGATCCTTTTAGTGTGCTGTTGGAATCTGTTTGCTAGTATATTGTTGAGGATTTTTGCATATATGTTCATCGGTGATATTGGCCTGTAGTTTTCTTTTTTAATGACAACTTTGTTTGGTTTTGGTATCAGGGTGATGGTGAGCTCGTAGAATGAGTTTGGGAGTGTTCCTCCCTCTGCTATATTTTGGAAGAGTTTGAGAAGGATAGGTGTTAGCTCTTCTCTAAATGTTTGACGGAATTCTCCTGTGAAGCCATCAGGTCCTGGGCTTTTGTTTGTTGGAAGATTTTTAATCGCAGTTTCAATTTAAGTGCTTGTGATTGGTCGGTTCATATTTTCTATTTCTTCCTGGTTCAGTCTTGGAAGTTTGTACTTTTCTAAGCATTTGTCCATTTAATCCAGATTGTCCATTTTATTGGCATATAGTTGCTTATAGTAATCTCTCATGATCCTTTGTTTTTCTGCAGTGTCAGTTGCTTCTTTTTCATTTCTAATTCTGTTTTTTTGAGACTTCTCTCTTTTTTTCTTGATGAATCTGGATAATGCTTTATTAATTTTGTTTATCTTCTCAAAGAACCAGCTTTAGTTTTATTGATCTTTGCTATTGTTTCCTTCATTTCTTTTTCATTTATTTCTGATCTGATTTTTATGAGTTCTTTCCTTCTGCTAACTTTGGGTGTTTTTCTTTGTTCTTCTTTCTGTAATTGCTTTAGGTGTAAGGTTAGGTTGTTTATTTGAGATTTTCTTGTTTCTTGAGGTAGGATTTTACTGCTATAAACTTCCCTCTTAGAACTGTTTTTGCTGTATCACAGAGGTTTTTTGGTCATTATGTTTTCATTGTCATTCGTTTCTAGGTATTTTTTGATTTCCTCTTTGATTTCTTCAGTGATCTCTTGGTTAGTATTAACGTATTGTTTAGCCTCCATATGTTTGTATTTTTTACAGTTTTTTTCCTGTAATTGATATCTAATCTCATAGTGTTGTGGTTGGAAAAGATACTTGATATGATTTCAATTTTCTTAAACTTACCAAGGCTTGATTTGTGACCCAAGATATCATCTATCCTGGAGAATGTTCCATGAGCACTTGAGCAGGACGTGTATTCTGTAGTTTTTGAATGGACTGTCCTATAAATATCAATTAAGTCTATCTTTTCTAATGTATCATTTAATGCTTGTGTATCCTTATTTATTTTCATTTTGGATGATCTGTCCACTGGTGATAGTGGAGTGTCAAAGTCCCTAACCATTATTCTGTTACTGTTGATTTCCCCTTTTATGGCTGTTAACATTTGCCTTATGTATTGAGGTGCTCCAATGTTGGGTGCAAAATATTTACAATTCTTCTACTTTCCTCTTGGATTGATCCCTTGATCATTATGTAGTGTCCTTCTTTGTCTCTTGTAATAGTCTTTATTTTAAAGTGTATTTTGTCTGATATGAGTATTGCTACTCCAAATTTCTTTTGATTTCCACTTACATAGAATATATTTTTCATCACCTCACTTTCAGTCTGTATGTTTCCCTAGATCTGAAATGGGTCTCTTGTAGACAGCATATATACAGGTCTTGTTTTTGTATCCATTCTGCCAGTCTGTTTCTTTTGTTTGGAACATTTAATCCATTTACATTTAAGGTAATTTTTTATATGAATGTTCCTATTAACTTTTTCTTATTTGATTTAGGTTTGCTTTTGTAGGCCTTTTCGTTCTCTTGTCTTTTCTGCCAAGAAAAGCTCCTTTAGCATTTGTTGTAAAGTTAGTTTGGTGGTGCTGAATTCTCTTAATTTTGTTTATCTGTAAATGTTTTAATTTTTCTGTCAAATATGAATGAGATCCTTGCTGGGTAGAGTAGTCTTGGTTGTAAATTTTTCCCTTTCATCACTTTAAATATATCCTGCCACTCCCTTCTGGCTTGCAGAGTTTCTGCTGAAACATCAGCTGTAAACCTTATGGGGATTCCCTTGTACGTTATTTGTTGCTTTTCCCTTGCTCCTTTTAATATTTTTTCTTTGTATTTAATTTTGGATAATTTGATTAATTTATGTCTCAGCGTGTTTCTCCATGGATCTATCCTGTATGGGACTCTCTGTGCTTCCTGGACTTGATTGACTATTTCCTTTCACATGTTAGGGAAGTTTTCCACTATAATCTCTTCAAATATTTTCTCAGACCCTTTCTTTTTCTCTTCTTCTTCCAGGACCTGTATAATTCGAATGTTGGTGCCTTTAATGATGTTCCAGAGGCCTCTGAGACTGTCCTCAATTCTTTTCATTCTTTTTTCTTTACTCTGTGCTGTGGCAGTTATTTCCCTAATTTTATCTTAAAGGTCACTTATCCGTTCTTCTGCCTCAGCTATTCTGCTATTGATTCCTGCTAGAGTATTATAAATTTCATTTGTTCTGTTGTTCATCATTGTTTGTTTGCTCTTCAGTTCTTCTAGGTCTTTCTTACGCATTTCTTGTATTTTCTCCATTCTATTTCCTGGAATTTGGATCATCTTTGCTATCATTACTGTGAATTCTTTTTCAGGTAGCCTGCATGTTTTTTCTTCATTTGCTTGGTGTTTTGGGTTTTTACCTTGCTCCTTCATCTGCTGCATTTTTCTCCGTGTTCTCCTTTCCTTTAGCTTACTGTGTTTGGGGTCTCCCTTTCACAGAATGCACGTTTGGATTTCTCGTTATTTTTGGTGTCTGCCTCCAGTGGGTGAGGTTGGTTCAGTGGCTTGTGTAGGTTCTGGGTGGAGGCACCTCGTTACTCTGCTCTGGTGAGTGGCAATTAATCTTGTCCTTCTGGTGGGCGGGGCCATGCCGGGTGGTATGTTTGTGAATTTAGTATGACTTTAGGCAGCCTCTCTGCTAACGGGTGGCGCTGTGTTCCTGTCCTGCTAGTTTTATGGCATGGGGCCTCCAACACTGGAGCTTGCTGGCCATTGGGTGGAGCTGGGTCTTAGTGTTGAAATGGAAATCTCTCAGAGAGCTCACACCGATTGATATTATGTGGAGCCAGGAGATTTCTGGTTGTCCAAAGGACTGGAATCAGTTTTCCCACCTGGAGGCTCAAGCCTAATATATGGCTGGAGCACCAAGACCCTGCCAGCTGAAATGCCTTAGTGGAAAAGGAAGGAAAAAATAGAAAAACAAACAGTAGAACACAAAAGCTAATGGTAATAACAATACTAAACAGGCAAAATCACAGAAAGAAACATACACACACATGCTCACAAAAAGAAAACAAACAAACAAGCCAAAAAAAAGAAAGAAAAAAGAATAGTGAGCACACTAGGAAAAACAGTAAAAGCAAACCTAAACAGACAAGTTCACACAAAGAAACATACACATACACATTCACAAAAGAGAAAAAGGAAAAAAAATTAAAAAAATTTTTTAAAAATAAATAAAATAAAACACTAAAAATTAAAAAATAAAAATGAAAAAATAAATAAAATTTTAAAAAACAGGAAGAGAGCAACCTAACCAATAAGCAAATCCACCAGTGATAACAAGCACTAATAACTAAACTAAGATAAACGTAAATCCGGAAACCAATGAGGCCCAGAAAGCAAACCCCAAGTCTACGGTTGCCCCTAAAGTCCACTGCCTCATCTTTGGGAACATTCGTTGTCTAATCAGGTATTCTTCAAATGCAGGGTTTTTCAAGTTCGTTGTGGGCATTTAATCTGCTGCTCCTGAGGCTGCACTGAGGAATTTCCCTTTCTCTTCTCTGTTCACACAGCTCCTCGGGTTCAGCTTTGATTTTGGCCCTGCCTTTACGTGTAGGCCGCCCTCAGGCATCTGTTCCCTTCTCAGGCAGGAGGAGGTTAAAGCAGCAGCTGATTAGGGCTCTCTTGCTCACTCAGGCCAGCGAGAGGGAGGGTTACTGTAGTCATACTTGGAATGTGGGGTGAGGCTGCAGTGGCAGAGGCCAGCGTGACATTGCAACAGCTTGAGGGGCGCCATGTTTTCTCCTGGGGGAAGTTGTCCCTGGATCATGGGACCCTGGCAGTGGCATGCTTCACAGGATCCTGGGGTGGTGTGGGTAGTGACCTGCGCTTCCACACAGGATTCTTGGTGGCAGTGGTGGTGATGGTAGAGGTTCATGCCCATTCTGGGGTCCAAGCTAATAGCCATGGCTTCCACCTGTCTCTGGAGTTCGCTTAGGTGGTGCTCTGCCTTCTGTGGGCACACGGAGCAGGAATCCCCTCTCGTTGTGCACCCAGAAAAAATGGTCTCTGGCCTCTTTGGCGGGTCCAGAGTTTTTCCTGGACTCCCTCCCAGCTATCTGTGGCACAGTAGCCTCCTTCAGGCTGTTTTCATGCAGCCATCCCCATTCCTCTCCCTGGGGTCTTACTTGTGGAGCCCGAGCCCCAACCCGGCCTGGTGGGTGAGCAGAGAACATCTCAGTTTGGTGAGTGCCAGTCAGCACTGATCCTCTGTGCGGGAATCTCTCCACTTTACCCTCTGCCCCACTGTTGCTGCACTCTCCTCTGTGACTCTGGAGCTTCCCTCCTTCCCACCCCCCTTCCCCACCAGTTAAGGGGCTTCCCAGTGTGTGGAAACTTTTCCTCCTTCACAGCTTGCTTCCAGAGGTGCAGCTCCTGTCCCTATTCTTTTGCCTCTGTTTTTTCTTTTTTCTTTTGCCCTAGCCTGGTATGTAGGGATTTTCTTGCCTTTGGGGAAGTCTGAGGACTTCCGCCAGCATTCAGTAGGTGTTTTGTAGGAGTTGTTCCACATGTAGATGTATTTTTGATGTTTTTGTGGGGACGAAGGTGATCTCCACGTCTTACTCCTCCGCCATCTTGAAGGTCCTCAGATAATGCGTTTTTTCCAAAGTGAAGATTTGGGGCAACCCTACGTCAAGTAGGTCTATTGGAGCCATTTTTTTTCAACAGCATTTGCTCACTTCATCTCTGTGTCACATTTTGGCAATTCTGCCAATATTTCAAGCCCTCCACCAGAAAGAAAGAAAGAAAAACAAACAAATAAACAAAAACCCCAAAACCAAAAACACAAACAAAAAAACTATGATTCACTGAAGGCTCAGATGATGATTAGCATTTTTTAGCAATAAAGTGTTTTAAAATTAAGTTACGTACATTTTTTAGACATAATGCTATTGCACACTTAATAGACTACCGTATAGTGTAAACACATCTTTTCTATTCACTGAGAAAACAAAAAATATGTGTGATTCGTTTTAGCGATATTCACTTTATTGAGGCAGCCTGGAAGCTAACCTGCAATATCTTCAAGGTATGCCTGTACACAACTTGACTGCCTGATATCTACATACACTCATCTTCCCATATATACACCTTAAAATATATACATTTTCAATAATACCTCATCTCCACACAATAGCCAAATAACCGAACCAAACCAAAACCAGAAAAGCACTTTCCATCTCCTTAAAAGGAATGCAGCCCCAAGTTTCATCTGTTATACACTCTAGCTATTAATCTAAGACATCCAGATGATGCCTATTCCTCTTCTAGTGTTGTGCCAGGCCTCTTTATTATTCTACAACTTATGTACTTAAGCAACAAAATGAGTCACCTTTAACACAGCCTATGTAATACTAGGGTGTGAAAGGGCCCGGGAGTAGAAATAAATGGAGGGGATTAATAAAATTTACAGTAAAGAACATAAATACAAGTAATAGTTTCTGTTACAGTTAATATTACGGTGTAACAAACCATCCCAAATCATAGTGAGTTAAAGCAATGACATTTATTTTGCTGCTAAATATGAAATGTGGGCAGGGTGATTTAGGTACAGCTCACTTCTGCCCCTCTTGGATTCAGCTGGGGTTTTTCAAAAGCTAGAGGCTGGAATCATCTGAAGTCTCGATCAATCATATTTCTGCTAGTAGTTGCTGGCTGTCAGCTGAGACCTGTGCTAGGGCTGTTAGTTGCCACACCCATATGTCCTTTCCATGTGGCCTAGGCTTCCTCATAACATGGCGCCTTGTTCCCCAAATGAGCATTCCAAGAGAAAGAGAGAACCAGGAAGAAATTACCCGTTTTATGACATAGTCACATAACATCACCTCCTTGGTATTCTCTTGGTTGGAGCAGTCACAAGCCCACCCAGGTTCAAAGGAAAGGAAATAGTTTCCACCTGTTGATAAAGCAGCAGCAAAGTGACCACTTTTCAAAATTGTGATCTGCCACAATTATCCGTTTATTCAACTTCAACTTCTTGGTAGTCTTTCATTGGTGGAGTGGCCCACACCCTCATTCCTGAGGGTCTTGGAGCTTGGTGGTCCCATCTGGATGGTGCTGTGGTTCTTCCACTGGGAATCATGGTAACATAAGAGCCTCTGGGCTCTGTCCACAATCCTCCTTGCCCCCACTGTCAGGCAGCAATCCTTTTGCCCCTGGTAAGCAGGTTCAAATAGTTGGCCACTATCTTCATGCTCTCTTTGCCTGTTTCCTCAGTGGTAGTGGACAGGTGGCGATCTCAGCCCCCAGTGCAGCAGAACCATTACTGTGGCCACTTGTAGAAACATTAATCCTTAGGGACTCGCTTTCTACTATCAGTCCCTGGGATGGACATGCTGTTAATTGGTATAGGATGTAACTGTGAGAGGTACCACCCATTTTTCCACACCTTGGTTCCCATGTCCACATATTCTGGCTGTGAGAGGAGCTCCATATGGTGGCCCCTTGGTCCAGGCACACACTTCATCTTATAAGACAGCATCCCTACCTGACACAGTGTTTCTCTTGGCTGGGGTCTTCAGGTGGCCTCTCCATGATATCTGAGGCCAACTGTTTCAGGGTGATGGGGAGACAGGGGAATCTTGTGGGCATCAGTCATTGCTTGTTTCTTTGCCTTAAAAGAAAATTTTCTTTTTGCTGGGGGTGGTGGCAATAAGGGTTGGAAGGTTAAAAAATGGTCTGGAGTCTCATGTTTAAAAGTTATTGCAATAGTCCAAGGAAACATTGATTGGCCTTTTCTCAAGCCAGTGAAAAGAGGTGTTTAAGCATCTCTCCATCCATTCATGTATTCATCTACCCACCTATCTGCTCACCTGTCTGTCTGTCCATTCATGCATCCATTATACCTTTGGCAGCTGTATGTTCTGAGCCATGCCTTCCTGACCCACACACACCTTGGGTTGGCACAGGAATTAAACCAGACCCCTGACTACCAGAAGCTTCCAAGTAGGGGATTCAGACCTGTAAACAGAGAAGCAACAGCTCACTGTGAAAGGCGTAATGGTGGAAGTACACACAGGAACAGAGGTGACACAGAGAAGGTAATGATGCCCTCTGGCTGGATCTGGGGAAGGCTTCCAGTGGAGGTGACTTCTAAGCTGCAGACAGGTAAGAATCCAGTGACTTCCATTCAGCCCAGAATCATGCTCACAGTCCAATAGCATCCAGAGACCGAGAAACACTTTTGGCCTGAAGTTTTCAGTTTTCCCTTTAACCAGCATGTTGCTCCCTTTCCCAGGAAGGTTCCGACTTAGATATCCAAATCATTTACTTGCTAAAATCAAAGGGATCGGTTTTTATTTGTGATTCAATTGACTATGATACACTGTATTACAACTACAGATCAAAAGGATTTTGTGGTAACATATACATAACATAAATTTTACCACTTTAACCATTTCTAGGGATACAATTCAATGGCATTAAGCACATTCACAATGTTGTGCAACCACCACAACTATCCATTTACAGAACCTTTCTGTCATCCTAAACAAAAACTACGTACCATTTAAGCAATAACTCTCCATTTCCCTGCTCCACCCAACCTTTGGTAACCACTAGCTTACTTTCTGTCGCTATGGCGCTATGGCTCTGCCTCCTCTAGGTAACTCTTAAAATGTGAAATCATATAAGATTTCTTCTTTTGTTTCTGGCTTATTTAACTGAGCACAATGTTTTAAGGTTCATCCATCATGTAACAAGTATCTCCATGTGTATGTATGTGTATGTGTGTGTGTGTGTGTGTGTGTGTATATATATATATATATATATATATATATATATATATATATATATATATGCCACATCTTGTTTATCCATTCATCTGTTGGTGGACAATTGAATTATTTCCACCTTTCAACAATTGTGAATAATGGCACTATGAACATTGGTGTACAAGTATCTTTTTGAGTCCCTGCTTTCAATTATGGGTATATGCCTTAGAATTAGAATTGCTGGATTATATAGTAACTCTAGTTTTAGCTTTTTTGAGGAAGCACAAAGCTATTTTCCACAGAGGAGGAACTATTTTACATTCCCACCACCAATATTCAGGGTTCCAATTTCTCCATATGCTTGCCAACATTTATTATTTTGATTTCTTAAGATATAATTGTCATCTTAATGAGCACAAAATAGTATTTTATTATGGTTTTGATTTGCATTTCCCTAATGATTAGTGATGTTGAACATCTTCTCATGTGTTTATTGGTCATCTACATGTCTTCTTTGAAGAAGAGTCTATTCAAGGCATTTGCCCATTTTTTATTTGTGTTTTGTTACTGTTGTTCAGTTGTAGGAATTCTTTAATCTAGATATTAGCCAGAAGTTCTAGATATTAATTCCTTATCAGATATATAATTTACGAATGTTTTCTCTAATTCTGCAGTCTTTTAACTTTCTTAGAGTGTTCTTTCATAAGCAAAAGTTTTTAATTTTTATAAAATCCAATGTATCTACTTTTTCTTTTATTGTCTTCTTTTGCTGTTATACCCAAGAACACATTGTCAAATAAAATGTCATGAAGATTACCCCCTTTGCTTTCTTCTAAGAATTTTATAGTTTTAGCTTTTACAGTGGATTTATTTCTAATTTATTTTTCTCTTAACAGTCTCTTCTGTTGGTAATTCCAATACTAATTTTCAACATGACCATCCTCAGCAACTCTAGGGAGTATGATGAATTGCAATGTTTCTCAGAGGATGCTTCCCACAGAGCTGACTGGATCTCTAGGGCTCTCAGGCTCCACTTCTCTTTGTCCTCTCGTTTCAAAACAGCCCATGTATTGCAAACTTAAGTTTTTCCAGGAAGAAACCAATAAATATTACAGCAGTGATAAATGAAATAGGGAGTCTAAAAATAAGTGAAAATCCATGAAACCAAAAGTTGGTTCTATGAAAAGATAAACGAAATTGACAAGATTTTAACTAGGTTTACTAAGAAAAAGGAGAGAAGACTCAAATTACAACTGATTTTACAGAAATTAAGAGGGTTATAAAAGATGTGTCAACTACAATTGGCACTTGCCAGTGGAACTTGCCATCTACCTCTACAAAGATTAAATCATGAGCTGATACAGCTGCTGACTTTCAACACCCCCTGAAAGAAGTTCAGGGTGAAGAGCAGAAATGAGGCACTCTGTGCCCTGGAAAAAACTGGCAGAACAGGTCTTCAGATAGTTTGATGTTTTCAGGAGATGACTGAATGAGCCCAATTCTTGTATCTCTTTGTATCTAGACAAGCACTAAAATCCTTTATGCTGACGTCTGCTCCTCATGACTAGCAGTGCCTTCCCAAGACTAGCAGAACCTTATGCAAAAAATATGTGCTTGATTGCATGTACTCCCCCTTCACCAAAATCACAAAAAAACTGACCTCTCTCCACCTCTACGGAGCCGTTTCTCAGAGCTATCTGAGATGCTGTCTCCTGGGCGATAGTCCTCATTTTCCACCAAATAAAACTTAACTCACAATTCTCACGTTGTGTAATTTTTTAAGTTGTCAAAGTGTAGTATAAACAACTTTGTGCCAACAAATTGTATAACCGTGATGAAATGAAAACATTCTTAGAAACACACAGCTCACTAAGACTGATCACAAATAATCTGAATCAGCAATCAAAACCCTCCCCAGACCATACTGTCTTGATTACTGTAGCTTTGTAGTATAGTCTGAAGTCAGGGAGTCTGATTCCTCCAGCTCCATTTTTCTGTCTCAAGATTTCTTTGGATATTCACGGTCTTTTGTGTTTCCATACAAATTGTGAATTTTTTTGTTCTAGTTCTGTGAAAAATGCCATTGGTAGTTTGATAGGGATTGCATTGAATCTGTAGATTGCTTTGGGTAGTATAGTCATTTTCACAATGTTGATTCTTCCAATCCAAGAACATGGTATATCTCTCCATACGTTTGTGTTGTCTTTGATTTCTTTCATCAGTGTCTTATAGTTTTCTGCATACAGGACTTTTGCCTCCTTAGGTAGGTTTATTCCTAGGTATTTTATTCTTTTTGTTGCAATGGTAAAGGAGATTATTTCTTAATTTCTCATTCTGATCTTTCGTTGTTAGTGTATAGGAATGCAAGAAACTTTTGTGTTTTAATTTTGTATCCTGAGACTTTACTAAATTCATTGATTAGCTCTAGTAGTTCTCTGGTGGCATCTTTAGGATTTCCTATGTATAGTGTCATGTTATCTGCAAAAAGTGACAGTTTTACTTCTTCTTTTCCATGTGACACAGAAACAGACAGATATATAGAGAACAGACTCATGGTTGCCAAGGGGGAGTGGGGAGGGGGAGGGACGGATTGGGAGTTTGTGTTTAGCAGATGCAAAGTATTATATATAGGATGGATAATCAACAAGGTCCTAGTGTATAGTATGGGAAACTATAATTTAATATCCTGTGATAAAATCATAATGGAAAAGAATGTGAAAAGAATATGTATATGTATATATATATATATGTGTGTGTGTGTGTGTATGTACAACTGGATCAGTTTACTCTACAGCAGAAATAAACACATTATAAATCAAATATACTTCAATAAAATTTAAGAACATAAGCTTAAAAAACTCCCCCCAAAAAGCCCATAATCAAATTACTTCACTTCTGAATTCTCCCAAAGATTTATAGAAAAATTAACATGAATCCTCCACAAACACTTCCAAAAAAAAAAAAAAAAACCTCTTCCCAAACAAGAAGGAATGAATCTGAACTTATTCTATGAGGCCAGCATTTCCCTGATATCAAAACCAGAGAATAGAATGAAAGAAAAAATCCACATGATCATTTCAGTTGATGCAGAAGGACACTTGATAAAATTCTACAAATTTTCATGATAATCACAATGAACATTCTCGGCATAGAGGGATATTGTATCAACATACTAAAGTCCTTGTTGGAAAGCCTACAGATAACATTGTATCCAATTGTGAAAGGTCAAAAATGTTTCCTCCAAGATCAAGAATAAGACAAAGATGCCTTCTCTTGCCACTTTTATTTATGATTGCAATGGAAGTCCTAGACAGAGTGATTAGGCAGGAAAAAAGGGAAAAAAGGTCATCCAAATTGGGAACGAAGAAGTAAAATTATCTCTGTTCACTGACAAAAAGATATCATATATAGAAAACCTTAGATATTACACACACACACACACACACACACACACACAAACAAACACACACACGATTAGAACAAATAAAAGAATTCAGCAGAGTTGCAAATAATTAATACAAAATTAATATGCGAAGAACTCAGTCATATTCTGTACACTAACAGTAATCCAAAAAGGAAATTCAGAAAATTCCATTTACAATAATGTCAAAACAATATTTAGGTATAATCTTAACAAAAAATGTGAAAGTGGTACAACGAAAACAAAACGTTGCGGGAAGAAAGTAAAGAAGGCATAAATAAATGGAAAGATATCTCATGTTCATGGATTTGATCAAGACTTAATATTGTAAAGATATCAATACCACACAAAGCACTCTACAGATTTAATGTAACCCCTATCAAAATCCCAATGTCATTTTTTACAAAAATAGAAATATCCATCCTAAACTTCATATGGAATGACAAGGAAGTCTGAATAGCCAAAGCAAATTTAAAAAGAACAAATTTGGAGGTCTCAATGCTTCCTGATTTCAAAACTTCTTACCAAGCTAGAGTAATCAAATCAGTGTAGTACTGGCACATAAAAGTGTACATATATACCAATGGAATAGAATAGAATAGGGAAGTCAGAAATAAACCCTGAAATATATGGTGAAATGATTTTCAAAAAGAGGAGAAGACAGATTTTTCAGAAAAAATAGTGTTGTGAAAACAGAATATCTAAATGCAAAACAATCAACTTGGACCCCTATCTTACATGATATACAGAAATTTATTCAAAATGGATCAAAGACCTAAATGTAAGAGCAAAAACTATAAAGAAAGAAAGTTTATAAGAAAACATATGGGAGAAGCTTTAGACATTGGATTCGGCAGACTTCATGGATATGACACTGAAATCAGAGCAACCAAAGAAAAAAATGATAATTTGGACTTCCTTAAGATTAAAATATTCTGACAATGATCCCTCGAGCCCCAACCCAGCCTCTAACCAAGGCATGCACACCGTGCGGGGAGTGAGGGGGGGAGTGAAACCACCACAGAATTGCAGTCACAAGCTCTCAAGCCTCAGCTATGCCACCAACCAAAGCAGAGACTGATATCAAATCTGGGAGAAACACAAGTACCTCAGGACTTCTGCTACAGCACCTCAGGATCTGCCCCTATCCTAACAAGGCAGTGACAGCCATTGAGCAGAGCAGATGCCCCAGCTTGAACATGACACTTTCTCTTGCTCATCCAACTCCAGTGTGAGCTCCCACCAAGGCACTGGCTGCCAGCACACCCTGGGGGATGATTCAGCCCATGCCTACTTCAGATACAACTCTCCCACCAAAGCCACTGGGCACACACAACCTGCGCAGGGATGCTCCAACAAAAGAACACACATTGTAAGACCAGGATAGGTAACTGTTTCACCTAATTTCATAGAGACAGAGAAAGTTAAACAAAATGAGAAGACCAAAGAATATGTTTCTAATTGAAAAACAAGAAAAAAAAATACCTGTGGGAAATACTCTAATGAAACAGAGATAAATAACTTACCTGAAAAGAATTCAAAGCAATAGT
Organism: Eschrichtius robustus; assembly: GCF_028021215.1. Lineage (NCBI taxonomy): Eukaryota > Metazoa > Chordata > Mammalia > Artiodactyla > Eschrichtiidae > Eschrichtius > Eschrichtius robustus. The sequence goes on along the minus strand of NC_090845.1, from coordinate 50,686,124 downwards.
AATAAGAATGCTAACTGAAAATGTGATAAGAAGAGATGAGAATTTTAACAAAGAACTAGAAAATATAAAAAGGATCCAATCACAGCTGAAGTAGGCAATAACTGAAATGAAAAGTACACTAAATGGAATTAACAAGAGATTAATTGATACAATCTTCTGTATCTCTTCTTACACATAAGCAAGCTGGAAGATAGAAATATGGATATCAACCAATCAGAACTGCAGAAAAACAAAACAAAACAAAACAAAACAAAACAAAATCACCAACAGAAAAACCCAACAATTATTTAAAACATCAGTATTGTTTAAGGGGCCACTGGGACAACATTAATCATACTAACATTCACAGTATATAGGTTCTAGAAGGAGAAGAGAAGAACAATAGGTCAAAAATGTATTTGATGAAATTTTGGCTGAAAACCTCCCACACCGTAAAGAGAACAGATATTCAGGGACAGGGTGCACAGAGAGTCTCAAACAATATAAACCCAAGAGACTCAAACTGACAGATAAATAAAATGGGAAAACCTTATGATAAGAGAGAATTGTAAAGGCAGCAAGAGAAAAATGAAGTCACATTCAGGTGAACCCCCATAAGGCCATCAGCTGATTTTTCAGCAGAAAGTTTGCAGGCAAGAAGGGAGTGTCATGATATATTCAAAGTTATAAAAGAAAAGAAAGAAAAAAAAAACCCTACAAACTAGGATACTCTACCCAGCAAGGTTATCATTGAGGATTGAAGGAGAGAAGACAGAGTTTCCCAGAGAAGCCAAAACTAAAAGAGTTCATCAATACTAAACCGATCTTACAAGAAGCCTTAAAGGGTTTACTTACATGAAAAAGAGGATACAAAAAGAAATAAAAAATTACAGGAAGGCAAACTCCTCACTGATAAGAGCAAATGTATAGTAATGACTGTGTATCAGGCACTTAAACTAGTAGGAAGGTTAAAAACAAAAATTGTAAAATCATGTATAACTATAATAAACAGTCAAGGGGTAGACATGTAGATAAAAAATATGACATTAGCAACACAAAAACTGTGTGTGGGATAAAAATGTAGAGCATTCAGTATGTGCTTGAACCTAAAGGATTATCAGTTTAAAACAAGTAGATGTTGAAATATATAAGCTCCATGGTAACCATAAATCAAAAACCTACAACAAATACACAAAAACGTCAGAGAAAAGGAAACAAACATAACACTAACTAAAATCGTCAAACTATAGGGGAAGAAACTAAGAAAAGAAGAGATGAACAGAGATGAACTACAAAAACAACCAGAAAACAAGTAACAAAATGGCAATAAGTATATACCTATCAATAATCACTTTAAATGTCAACAGACTAATGCTGCAATCAAAAAACATAGGTTAGCATAGGTCAGCTTATTGGATAAAAAAAGACACATCTATATCCTGCCTACAAGAGACTCACTTCAGAGCTAAAGACACACAGACAGTGATTGTATCTTCAAAAGAAGATAAAGCTGAAGTAACAATTCTCATAACAGACAATGGATATTTTAATATTTTAAAACAAAGTGTATAGAGAAAAGACAAAGAAGGACATTATACAATCATAAAGGGAAAAATTCAAGAAGAACATGTAACATTTGTAAACATATATATACTTAAAATAGGGGCACCTAAATATGTAAAGCCAATATTAACAGACATAAAGGAAGAAATTAACAGTAATACAATAATAATAGGGCATTTTAGGGAATTCCCTGGTGGTCCAGTGGTTAGAATTCAGCACTTTCACAGCTGGGGCCTGGGTTTAATCCCTGGTCAGTGAACTAATATCCTGCAAGCCATGTGGCACTGCCCTCCCCCCCAAAAAAAATAATAATAGGGGATTTTAACAGCCCCACTTATATCAGTGGACAGATAATCCAGACAGAAAATAATGAGGAAACAGTGGCCTTACATTACACATTAGAACAGTTGGACTTATTGGATATCTATAGAATATTCCATCCAAACACAGTAGAATACACTTGTTTTAAGTGCACATGGAACAGTCTGCAGGATAGATCACTTACTAGACAGCAGAACAAGTTGCAACAAATTCATGAGGATAGAAATTATATCAAGCATTTTTTCCAAACAGAACAGTATGAAACTAGAAATCAATTACAGAAAGAAAAATGAGAAAAACACAAACAGGAGACAAAACAACATGCTACTGAAAAACCAAGAAATCTTCAAAGAAATCAAAAGAAAAATTAGAAAATAACTTGAGAAAAATGAAAATTAAAACACAACTTTCCAAATTCAATGGGATGTAGCAAAAGCAGTTCTAAGAGGGAAGTCTATAGCAACAGAGGCCTACCTCAAGAAACAGGAAAAAAAAAAAGACTCAAAAAAAACTTAACCAACCATCTAATGGAATTACAAAAAGAAGAACTAACAAAGCTCAAAGTCAGCAGAAGGAATGGAATAATAAAGATCAGAGCAGAAATATATAAGAGGTCAAAAATATACAATAGAAAAATCAACAAAACCACAAACGCACAAGTGGTGTTTTTGAACAGATTTAAAAAATTGACTTTAATCAGGCTCATTAAGAAAGAAAGTGGACTCAAATAAACAAAATATGAAATGAAACAGAGAGATTACAATCCATATAACAGAAATACAATCATAAAAGTATAGTACAAATAGTTATATGCCAACAAATTGGAAACCTATATGAAATGGATAAATTATTATTAACATACAATCTTCCAAGATTGAATCAAGAAGAAATAGATCATCTGTACAAACCAACTACAAGTATTAAAATTGAATCATAAATCAAAAACTCCCAACAATAATGCAGACTCCAACAACTTCACAGATGAACTCTACCAAACGTAGAAAAAAACTAGACAGCTACATGTCAAAGAATGAATTTAGAACATTTTCTCAGACTATGTACAAAATAAGCCCCAAAGGTTTAAAGACCTGAATGTAACATTGGAAACCATCAATCTTCTAAAGTAAAGCATAGGCTATACACTCTGGCATAAGTCTTAATTTTTTTTTTTAATCTGTCTCCTCAGGCAACAGAAAGAAAAGCAAAAATAAACAAAATGATCAAATTAAATTTAAAAACTTTTGCACAGTAAAGGAAACCATCAAGAAAACAAAAAGACAACCTAGTGAATGGGAGAAGATATTTTCTTTCTTTTTTTTTTTTTTTTAAAACATACCAATCAAAGGGGGTTCTATCAGAGATTCTTTTTTTTTTTTTTAACAAAGCAATCCCTCCAGGACATTCTTTTTTTTTATTAATTAATTAATTTTTATTTTTGGCTGTGTTGGGTCTTCGTTTCTGTGCGAGGGCTTTCTCTAGTTGCGGCAAGCGGGGGCCACTCTTCATCGCGGTGCGCGGGCCTCTCACTATCGCGGCCTCTCTTGTTATGGAGCACGGGCTCCAGACGCGCAGGCTCAGTAATTGTGGCTCACGGGCCCAGTTGCTCCGCGGCATGTGGGATCTTCCCAGACCAGGGCTCGAACCCACGTCCCCTGCATTGGCAGGCAGAATTCTCAACCACTGCGCCACCAGGGAAGCCCGGGAGAAGATATTTTCAAATGATATGTCTGATAAGGGATTAATATACAAAATTTACAAAGAGATCATAAAATTCAGTATCAAAGAAGCCAACAATCTGATTTTAAAAATGGGCAGAAGACCTGAATAGACATTTTTCCGCGGAAGACATACAGATTGCCAAAAGGCATGTGTAAAGATGCTCAACACTACTAATCATCAGGGAAATGCAAAACCACGAAGAGATATCACTTCACACCTGTCAGGATGGTTATTGTAATAAGGTAACAAATAACACATATTGTTAACGATGTGGACAAAAGGGAACTCTAGTACACTGTTGATGTGTATGTAAATTGGTGCAGCCACTATGGAAAACACTATGGAGGTTCCTCAAAAAAATAAAAATAGAACTACCACATGATCCAGTAATTCCATTCTTGGGAATATATCCATAGTGCACGAAAACCATAATTTGAAAGACACATGCACCCTAATATTCATAGCAGCATTATTTAGAATGTCCAATATATGGAAGCAACCTAAGTGTACATCAACAGATGAATTGATAAAGAAGATGTGACTATGTATATATATATATATATATATATATATATATATATACACACACACACACATACACACACACAATGGAATATTATTTGGCCATAGTAAAATGAACTTTTGTCATTTGCAACAACATGAGTGGACCTTTACTATGTTTAGTGAAGTTTACTCAGACAGAGAAAGCCAAACACTGTATGTTTTCACTTATATATGTAATCTAAAAAATGAAACCAACTAAGGAATATAACAAAACAGAAACAGACTTACAGATACAGAGAACAGACTAGTGGTTACCAGTGAGGAGAAGGGGAGGGGGAGGAGCAAGATAGGCAAAGGCAATTAAGAGGTACACACTACTATGTATAATATAAATGATACAAATATGTAATGTACAGCACAGGGAATGCAGCCAATATAATATAATAACTTTAAATGGATTATAATCTATCTAATAGTGAATCACTATGTTGTACACCTGAAACTAATATCACATTATGAGTCAACCATACTTCAATAAAAAAGAAAAAGAGAAAAATTTAAACTTCTATACATCAAAGGACACAGTCAACAGAGTGAACAGGCAACCTATAGCCTGGGAGAATAGATCTGCAAATCATATATCTGATAAGCACTTAGTATCTAGAATATATAAATAATTCTTTCAAAGGGCTTTAATAGATATTTCTCTAAAGGAGATATACAAATGGCCAATAAGCATATGAAAAAATGCTCAGCATCACCAATCATTAATGAAATGCAAATCAAATTCACAATGAGATACAACTTCACACTCATTAGAACTGCTACAAAAAAAAAAAGCAGAAGAGAGTAGATCTTACAAGTTCTCATTACAGGAAAAAAAATTGCAACTATGTATGATGACAGGTGCTAAGCAAACATTGTGACAAGTATTTTGCAACATATACAAATATGTAATTACAATATTGCTCACCTGAATTGTTATATATTGTAACAATTACAATATGTAATATGTTACACAAGCATACCTTAAAAAAAAAGTTTTGGAGATGATGTTTATGAATTGGACCCCTTGTGCCCTATCCATAGAAATGTATAATGCTGCTGTGCAAAACATTATGGTAGTTCCTCAAAAAAGTAAAACTAGAATTACCGTATTATCCAGCAATTCCACATCTGGGTATATACCTAAAGTAATTGAAGAGAGGATCTTGAAGAGATTTGTACACCCATATTCATAGTATAAATTTTACTTGTTTTTTTTTAATAAAAATGGAAATTTATTTCTCAGAGTCCTGGAGGCAGGGATGCCCAAGATCAAGGTGCCGGCATATCTGTGTCTGGTGAGGTCAGCTTTCTGATTCATAGACAGCTGTCTTCTTGCTGTATCTTCACATGGCAGAAGGGAAATGGAGTTTTCTGGAGTGTCTTTTTAATTTTTTAATTGAAAACCAGTCGATTTACAATGTTGTGTTAGTTTCAGGTGAACAGCAAAGAGATTCAGTCATATATATATGTATACATACATACATATATATATTCCTTTTTTTAACATTCTCTTCCATTATAGGTTATTACAAGATATTGAGTATTGCCCCTTGTGCTTTACAGTAGGTCCTTGTTGATTATCTATTTTATATACAGTAGTGTGTATATTTTAATCCCAAACTATTTATTTATTTGTTTGTTTTATTTATTTTTGGCTGTGTTGGGTCTTCATTGCTGTCCACGGGCTTTCTCTCTAGTTGTGGTGAGCAGGGGCTACTGTTCATTGTGGTGTGTGGTCTTCTCACTGCGGTGGCTTCTATTGTTGTGGAGCATGGGCTCTAGGCATGCAGGCTTCAGTAGTTGCCACACGTGAGCTCAGTAATTGCAGCATGCTGGTTGTAGAGCACAGGCTCAGCAGTTGTGGTGCACGGGCTTAGTTACTCCATGGGATGTGGGATCTTCCCAGACCAGGGATTGAACCCATGTCCCATGCACTGGCAGGTGGATTCTTAACCACTGCTGCACCCGGGAAGTCCTAACCCCAAACTCTTAATTGATCACTCTCCCCCATCCATTTTGGTAACTATAAGTTTCTTTCCATGTTTGTGAGTCTATTTATGTTTTGTAAATAAGTTCATTGGTATGATATTTTAGATTGCACATATAAGTGATATCATATGAAATTTGTCTTTCTCTCTCTGGCTTACTTCACTTAGTTATGGTAATCTCCAGGTCCATCCATCCGTGTTGCTTCAAATGGCATTATTTCATTCCTTTTTAAATTTCTTTTTGGCTGAGTAATACCACATCTTCTTTATCCACTCATCTGTCAATGGACACTTAGGTTGCTTCCATGCCTTGGCTATCTTAAATAGTGCTGCTATGAACACTGGGGTGTTCATCTTTTCTTTTTTTTTTTTTTTTCTTATTAGTCATCAATTTTATACACATCAGTGTATATATGTCAATCCCAATCGCCCAATTCAGCACACCACCATCCCCACCCCACCGCAGTTTTCCCCCCTTGGTGTCCATATGTCTGTTCTCTACATCTGTGTCTCAACTTCTGCCCTGCAAACCGGCTCATCTGTACCATTTTTCTAGGTTCCACATACATGCGTTAATATACGATATTTGTTTTTCTCTTTCTGACTTACTTCACTCTGTATGACAGTCTCTAGATCCATCCACGTCTCAACAAATGACTCAATTTCGTTCCTTTTTATGGCTGAGTAATATTCCATTGTATATATGTACCATATCTACTTTATCTATTCCTCTGTTAATGGACATTTAAGTTGCTTCCATGTCCTGGCTATTGTAAATAGTGCTACTATGAACATTGTGGTGCTTATGTCTTCTTTTTTTTTTTAACATCTTTATTGGAGTATAATCACTTTACATTGTTGTGTTATTTGCTGCTGTATAACAAAGTGAATCAGCTATACATATATATATCTGCATATCTCCTCCCTCTTGTGCCTCCCTCCCACCCACCCTATCTGACCCCTCTAGGTGGTCACAAAACATAGAGCTGATCTCCCTGTGCTATGTGGCTGCTTCCCACTTGCTATCTACTTTATATTTCATAGTGAATACATGTAAATGCCACTCTCTCACTTCATCCCCGCTTACCCTTCCCCCTCCCCGTGTCCTCAAGTCCATTCTCTATGTCTGGGTCTTTATTCCTATCCTGCCCCTAGGTTCTTCAGAACCTTTTTTTTTTTTTTTTTTAGATTCCATATATATGTACTAGCATATGGTATTTGTTTTTCTCTTCCTTACTTCACTCTGTATGACAGTCTCTAGATCCATCCACGTCTCAACAAATAACTCAATTTTGTTCCTTTTTATGGCTGAGTAATATTCCATTGTATATATGTACCACATCTTCTTTATCTATTCCTCTGTTAATGGGCATTTAGGTTGCTTCCATGACCTGGCTATTGTAAATAGTGCTGCAATGAACATTGGGGTTCATATGTCTTTTTTTTTTTTTTTAACATCTTTATTGAAGTATAATTGCCTTACAATGGTGTGTTAGCTTCTGCTTTATAACAAAGTGAATCAGTTATACATATACAATATGTTCCCATTTCTCTTCCCTCTTGCATCTCCCTCCCTCCCATCCTCCCCATCCCACCCCTCTAGGTGGTCACAAAGCACCGAGCTGATCTGCCTGTGCTATGCGGCTGCTTCCCACTAGTTATCTATTTTACATTTGGTAGTGTATATATGTCCATGACACTCTCTTACCCTGTCACATCTCACCCCACCCCCTCCCCATATCCTCAAGTCCATTCTCTAGTAGGTCTGTGTCTTTATTCCCGTCTTGCCACTAGGTTCTTCATGGCCTTTTTTTTTTTTTTCCTTAGATTCCGTATATATGTGTTAGCATACTGTATTTGTTTTTCTCTTTCTGACTTACTTCACTCTGTATGACAGACTCTAACTCCATCCACCTCATTACAAATACCTCCATTTCATTTCTTTTTATGGCTGAGTAATATTCCATTGTATATATGTGCCACATCTTCTTTATCCATTCATCTGTCGATGGACATTTAGGTTGCTTCCATGTCCTGGCTATTGTAAATAGAGCTGCAATGAACATTTTGGTACATGACTATTTTTGACCTATGGTTTTCTCAGGGTATATGCCCAGTATTGGGATTGCTGGGTCGTATGGTAGTTCTATTTGTAGTTTTTTCAGGAACCTCCATACTGTTCTCCATAGTGGCTGTATCAATTTACATTCCCACCAACAGTGCAAGAGTGTTCCCTTTCCTCCACACCCTCTCCAGCATTTATTGTTTCCAGATTTTTTGATGATGGCCATTCTGACCGGTGTGAGATGATATCTCATTGTAGTTTTGATTTGCATTTCTCTAATGATTAATGATGTTGAGCATTCTTTCATGTGTCTGTAGGCCATCTGTATATCTTCTTTGGAGAAATGTCTATTTAGGTCTTCTGCCCATTTTTGGATTGGGTTGTTGGTTTTTTTGTTATTGAGCTGCATGAGCTGCTTGTAAATCTTGGAGATTAATCCTTTGTCAGTTGCTTCATTTGCAAATATTTTCTCCCATTCTGATGGTTGTCTTTTGGTCATGTTTATGGTTTCCTTTGCTGTGCAAAAGCTTTTAAGTTTCATTAGGTCCCATTTGTTTATTTGTGTTCTTATTTCCATTTCTCTGGGAGCTGGGTCAAAAAGAATCTTGCTGTGATGTATGTCATAGAGTGTTCTGCCTATGTTTTCCTCTAAGAGTTTGATAGTGTCTGCCCTTACATTTAGGTCTTTAATCCATTTTGAGTTTATTTTTGTGCATGGTGTCAGGGAGTGTTCTAATTTCATACTTTTACATGTACCTGTCCAATTTTCCCAGCACCAATTATTGAAGAGGCTGTCTTTTCTCCACTGTATATTCTTGCCTACTTTATCAAAGATAAGGTGACCATATGTGTGTGGGTTTATCTCTGGGCTTTCTATCCTGTTCCATTGATCTATATTTCTGTTTTTGTGCCAGTACCAAACTGTCTTGATTACTGAAGCTTTGTAATATAGTCTGAAGTCAGGGAGCCTGATTCCCCCAGCTCCATTTTTCGTTCTCAAGATTGCTTTGGCTATTCGGGGTCTTTTGTGTTTCCATACAAATTGTGAAATTTTTTGTTCTAGTTCTGTGAAAAATGCCAGTGGTAGTTTGATAGGGATTGCATTGAATCTGTAGATTGCTTTGTGTAGTAGAGTCATTTTCACAATGTTGATTCTTCCAATCCAGGAACATGGTATATCTCTCCATCTATTTGTATCATCTTTAATTTCTTTCATCAGTGTCTTATAATTTTCTGCATACAGGTCTTTTGTCTCCTTAGGTAGGTTTATTCCTAGATATTTTATTCTTTTTGTTGCAGTGGTAAAAGGGAGTGTTTTCTTAATTTCACTTTCAGATTTTTCGTCATTAGTGTATAGAAATGCAAGAGATTTCTGTGCATTTATTTTGTATCCTGCTACTTTACCAAATTCATTGATTAGCTCTAGGAGTTTTCTGGTAGCATCTTTAGGATTCTCTATGTATAGTATCATGTCATCTGCAAACAGTGACAGCTTTACTTCTTCTTTTCCGATTTGGATTCCTTTTATTTCTTTGTCTTCTCTGATTGCTGTGGCTAACACTTCCAAAACTATGTTGAATAATAGTGGTGAGAGTGGGCAACCTTGTCTTGTTCCTGATCTTAGTGGAAATGGTTTCAGTTTTTCACCATTGAGGACAATGTTGGCTGTGGGTTTGTCATATATGGCCTTTATTATGTTGAGGAAAGTTCCCTCTATGCCTACTTTCTGCAGGGCTTTTATCATAAATTGGTGTTGAATTTTGTCGAAAGCTTTCTCTGCATCTATTGAGATGATCATATGGTTTTTCTCCTTCAATTTGTTAATATGGTGTATCACATTGATTGATTTGCGTATATTGAAGAATCCTTGCATTCCTGGAATAAACCCCACTTGATCATGGTGTATGATCCTTTTAATGTGCTGTTGGATTCTGTTTGCTAGTATTTTGTTGAGGAATTTTGCATCTATGTTCATCAGTGATATTGGCCTGTAGTTTTCTTTCTTTGTGACATCTTTGTCTGGTTTTGGTATCAGGGTGATGGTGGCCTCGTAGAATGAGTTTGGGAGTGTTCCTCCCTCTGCAATATTTTGGAAGAGTTTGAGAAGGATAGGTGTTAGCTCGTCTCTAAATGTTTGATAGAATTCACCTGTGAAGCCATCTGGTCCTGGGCTTTTGTTTGTTGGAAGGTTTTTAATCACAGTTTCAATTTCAGTGCTTGTGATTGGTCTGTTCATATTTTCTATTTCTTCCTGGTTCAGTCTCGGCAGTTTGTGCATTTCTAAGAATCTGTCCATTTCTACCAGGTTGTCCATTTTATTGGCATAGAGTTGCTTGTAGTAATCTCTTATGCTCTTTTGTATTTCTGCAGTGTCAGTGGTTACTTCTCCTTTTTCATTTCTAATTCTATTGATCTGAGTCTTCTCCCTTTTTCTCTTGATGAGTCTGGCTAATGGTTTATCAATTTTGTTTATCTTCTCAAAGAACCAGCTTTTAGTTTCATTGATTTTTGCTATTGTTTCCTTCATTTCTTTTTCATTTATTTCTGACCTGATCTTTATAATTTCTTTCCTTCTGCTGGCTTTGGGGTTTTTTTGTTCTTCTTTCTCTAATTGCTTCAGGTGCAAGGTTAGGTTGTTTATTCGAGATGTTTCCTGTTTCTTGAGGTAGGCTTGTATTGCTATAAAGTTCCCTCTTAGCACTGCTTTTGCTGCGTCCCATAGGTTTTGGGTCGTCGTATCTCCATTGTCATTTGTTTCTAGGTATTTTTTGATTTCCCCTTTGATTTCTTCAGTAATCACTTCATTATTAAGTAGTGTATTGTGTAGCCTCCATGTGTTTGTATTTTTTACAGATCTTTTCCTGTAATTGATATCTAGTCTCATAGCGTTGTGGTTGGAAAAGATACTTGATACGATTTCAATTTTCTTAAATTTACCAAGGCTTGATTTATGACCCAAGATATGATCTATCCTGGAGAATGTTCCATGAGCACTTGAGAAAAATGTGTATTCTGTTGTTTTTGGGTAGAATGTCCTATAAATATCAATTAAGTCCATCTTGTTTAATGTATCATTTAAAGCTTGTGTTTCCTTATTTATTTTCATTTTGGATGATCTGTCCATTGGTGAAAGTGGGGTGTTAAAGTCCCCTACTATGATTGTGTTGCTGTCGATTTCCCCTTTTATGGCTGTTAGTATTTGCCTTATGTATTGAGGTGCTCCTATGTTGGGTGCATAAATATTTACAAGTGTTATAGCTTCCTCTTGGATCGATCCCATGATCATTATATAGTGTCCTTCTTTGTCTCTTGTAATAGTCTTTATTTTAAAGTCTATTTTGTCTGATATGAGAATTGCTACTCCAGCTTTCTTTTGATTTCCATTTGCATGGAATATCTTTTTCCATCCCCTCACTTTCAGTCTGTATGTGTCTCTAGGTCTGAAGTGGGTCTCTTGTAGACAGCATATATATGGGTCTTGTTTTTGTATCCATTCAGCCAGCCTGTGTCTTTTGGTGGGAGCATTTAATCCATTTACATTCAAGGTAATTATCGATATGTATGTTCCTATTCCCATTTTCTTAAATGTTTTGGGTTTGTTATTGTAGGTGTTTTCCTTCTGTTGTGTTTCTTGCCTAGAGAAGTTCCTTTAGTATTTGTTGTAAAGCTGGTTTGGTGGTGCTGAATTCTCTTAGCTTTTGCTTGTCTGTAAAGATTTTAATTTCTCCATCAAATCTGAATGAGATCCTTGCTGGGTAGAGTAATCTTGGTTGTAGGTTTTTCTCCTTCATCACTTTAAGTATATTCTGCCACTCCCTTCTGGCTTGCAGAGTTTCTGCTGAAAGATCAGATGTTAACCTTATGGGGATTCCCTTGTGTGTTATTTGTTTTTTTTTTCCCTTGCTGCCTTTAATATGTTTTCCTTATATTTAATTTTTGACAGTTTGATTAATATGTGTCTTGGCGTGTTTCTCCTTGGGTTTATCCTGTATGGGACTCTCTGTGCTTCCAGGACTTGATTAACTATTTCCTTTCCCATATTAGGGAAGTTTTCAACTATAATCTCTTCAAATATTTTCTCAGTCCCTTTCTTTTTCTCTTCTTCTTCTGGGACCCCTATAATTCGAATGTTGGTGCGTTTAATGTTGTCCCAGAGGTCTCTGAGACTGTCCTCAGTTCTTTTCATTCTTTTTTCTTTATCCTGCTCTGTAGTAGTTATTTCCACCATTTTATCTTCCAGGTCACTTATCCTTTCTTCTGCCTCAGTTATTCTGCTATTGATCCCATCTAAAGTATTTTTAATTTCATTTATTGTGTTTTTCATCATTGCTTGGTTCCTCTTTAGTTCTTCTACGTCCTTGTTAAATGTTTCTTGCATTTTGTCTATTCTATTTCCAAGATTTTGGATCATCCTTACTATCATTATTCTGAATTCTTTTTCAGGTAGACTACCTATTTCCTCTTCATTTGTTAAGTCTAGTGTGCTTTGACCCTGCTCCTTCATCTGCTGTGTGTTTTTCTGTCGTCTCATTTTGCTTATCTTACTGTGTTTGGGGTCTCCTTTTCACAGACTGCAGGTTTGTAGTTCCCGTTGTTTTTGGTATCTGTCCCCAGTGGCTAAGGTTGGTTCAGTGGGTTGTGTAGGCTTCCTAGTGTAGGGAACTAGTGCCTGAGCTCTGGTGGATGAGGCTGGTTCTTGTCTTTCTGGTGGGCACATCCACGTCTTGTGGTGTATTTTGGGGTGTCTGTGGCCTTATTATGGTTTTAGGCAGCCTCTCTCCTAATGGATGGGGCTGTGTTCCTGTCTTGCTAGTTGTTTGGCATAGGGTGTTCAGCACTGTAGCTTGCTGGTCATTGAGTGATGCTGGGTCTTGATGTTGAGATGGAGATCTCTGAGAGATTTTTACCGTTTGGTATTACGTGGAGCTGGGAGGTCTCTTGTGGACCAGTGTCCTGAAGTTGGCTCTCCCACCTCAGAGGCACGGCCCTGATGCCTGGCTGGAGCACCAAGAGCCTTTCGTCCACACGGCTCAGAGTAAAAGGGAGAAAAAATAGAAAGAAAGAAAGAAAGAAAGAGGCTATAATATAGTGAAGCAAAATAAAGCTATTGTAAAGCAAAGCTATACAGACAAAATCTCACCCAGAAGCATATACATATACACTCAGAAAAAAAAAGGAACAGGGGAAAAATTAATATATCCTGCTCCCAAAGTCCACCTCCTGAATTTCGGATGATTCGTTGTCTATTCAGTATTCAACAGATGCAGGCACATCAAGTTGTTTGTGGAGTTTTAATCCGCTGCTTCTGAGGCTGCTGGGAGAGATTTCCCCTTCTCTTCCCTGTTCACACAGCTCCTGGGGTTCAGCTTTGGATTTGGACCCGCCTCTGCGTGTAGGTCACCTGAGGGCGTCTATTCCCCGCCCAGACAGAACGGGGTTAAAGTAGCAGCTTCTTCGGGGGCGCTGGCTCACTCAGGCCGCGGGGAGGGAGGGGTACGGAGGAGGCAGGGCGAGCCTGCGGCAGCAGAGGCCGGCGTGACGTTGCACCAGCCTGAGGCGCGCAGTGCGTTCTCCCGGGGAATTTGTCCGGGGATCACGGGACCCTGTCAGTGGCGGGCTGCACCGGCTCCCGGGAGGGGCAGTGTGGAGAGTGACCTGTGCTCACACACAGGCTTTTTGGAGGCGGCAGCAGCAGCCCCAGCATCTCACGCCTGTCTCTGGGGTCCACGCTGATCGCCGCAGCTCGCGCCCTTCTCTGGAGTTCGTTTAGGCGGCGCTCTGAATCCCCTCTCCTTGCGCACAGCGAAACAAAGAGGCAAGAAAAAGTCTCTTGCCTCTTCGGCAGCTGCAGACCTTTTCCCGGTCTCCCTCCCAGCCAGCTGTGGTGCGCTAACCCCTTCAGGCTGTTTTCACGCCGCCAGCCCCAGTCCTCTTCCTGCGATCCGACCGAAGCCCGAGCCTCAGCTCCCAGCCCCCGCCCGCCCCGGCGGGGGAGCAGACAAGCCTCTCGGGCTGGTGAGTGCTGGTCGGCACCGCTCCTCCGTGCGGGAGCCTCTCCGCTTTGCCCTCCGCACCCCTGTGGCTGCGCTCTCCTCCGTGGCTCCGAAGGTTCCCCCCTCTGCCACCCGCAGTCTCTGCCCACGAAGGGGCTTCCTAGTGCGTGGAAATCTTTCCTCCTTCACAGCTCCCTCCCACTGGTGCAGGTGCCGTCCCTATTCTTTTGTCTCTGTTATTTCTTTTTTCTTTTGCCCTACCCAAGTATGGGGGGAGTTTCTTGCCTTTTTGGAGGTCGGACGTTTTCTGCCAGCGTTCAGTGGGTGTTCTGTAGGAGCAGTTCCACGTGTAGATGTATTTCTACTGTATCTGTGGGAAGGAAGGTGATCTCCGCGTCTTACTCTTCCGCCATCTTCTCTCCTGATCCATGACTCTTTCCATATGTCTTTTTGAATTATGCTTTTTTCAGGGTATATGTCCAGTAGTGGGATTGATGGATCATATGGTAGTTCTACTTCTAGTTTAGATTTTCTTTTTTTTTAACCTGCCACTTAGGTTTATTGTGAGGATTAAATGAGTTAATATATTTAAAAAAAGTATTTAGAACTGGTCTGGCACATACAAAAGCTATGTGTTAGCTATTTTTTTTATACACCAGGTTCTTATTAGTCATAAATTTTATACACATCAGTGTATACATGTCAATCCCAATCACCCAATTCAGCACACCACCATCCCCACCACCCCGTGGTTTTCCCCCCTTGGTGTCCATATGTTTGTTCTCTACATCTGTGTCTCAACTTCTGCCCTGCAAACCGGTTTATCTGTATCATTTTTCTAGGTTCCACATACATGCATTAATATACAATATTTGTTTTGTTTTCTGACTTACTTCACTCTGTATGACAGACTCTAGGTCCATCCACCTCACTACAAATAATTCAACTTCATTTCTTTTTATGGCTGAGTAATATTCATTGTATATATGTGCCACATCTTTTTTATCCATTCATCTGTCGATGGACACTTAGGTTGCTTCCATGTCCTCGCTATTGTAAATAGTACTGTGATGAACATTGTGGTACATGACCCTTTTTGAATTATGGTTTTTTCAGGGTATATATCCAGTAGTGGGATTGATGGGTCATATGTTAGTTCTATTTTTAGTTTCATAAGGAACCTCCATACTGTTCTCTATCTCCAAAATATGCAAGCAGCTCATGAAGCTCAATATCAAAAAAACAAACAACCCAATCCAAAAATGGGCAGAAGACATAAATAGATATTTCTCCAAAGAAAACATACAGATTGACAAATGCAAAAAGGATGTTCAACATCACTAATCATTAGAGAAATGCAAACCAAAACTACAAGGAGGTATCACCTCACACTGGTCAGAATGGACATCATCAAAAAATCTACAAACAATAAATGCTGGAAAGGGTGTGGAGAAAAGGGAACCCTCTTGTACTGTTGCTGGGAGTATCTTCTTGAATTATGGTTTTCTGTGGGTATATGCCCAGTAGTGGGATTTCTGGGTCATATGGTAATTCTATTTTTAGTTTTCTAGGGAACTTC